>NC_089255.1:51480750-51791578 GCF_963930625.1 Muntiacus reevesi
ACCTTCCACTATGAGAATACAGCACCTATATCAGCATGAAGTTACAGAAAATAGACCTTCACCCCTAATTCCATAGAAATGGAATGATGTTCTGACCAGTGGGGATCTGCAAGTGGTCCTTTGCAGGAAACCACCCTCAGCCCCTTTTCTTGTCACTTTAGCAAAGCTGTATTATAACAAACTTTACCAGGCACTCCCCCATGCTCTACTAATCTCCAGTCCAAGCACACCTTTCAAAGCTTTTAGTCACACAATACCTTGCCTAACTTGTGGGTTCTTTCCATAGATTAAAGAAGTAGAAATGAAGAATAAGCAATTAACAGATGATCAGATCGCTTCCCTAGCTTTCCCTTCAGTAATCTCCTGAACAAACTGTGTGAACAAAGCAACATCTAGAGGAAGATCACAAGAAGTCAGTGAGTCTGTAGGCAGTGTGGGGGATGACAATAACTTTGACCTCCTATCTCAATGATTAACTGAGATTACTTCCCTCCTTCTTCTTTAAAGTTTCATGGCCAAGCAGAACCTTGAGTTGGTTTTGGGGGATGCTGAGTCTACCATCTATACAGATGGCTGGCATTCTAATTAAAGTCATCTTTCATTTCTTCCATTTTTGAGTATGTAATTGATTTTGTAAACGGAGAATGATGGGACCCTAGTCATTTGGTAACAAAATTATAAAGTATTTTTAACTGAATGAAATGAAAATACAAAATGGGAAAAACTGAGGGATACAGGTAACATCACGATCAGAGGAAAATTTATAGTACTAAATGCCTGTTAGAAATCAATGACCACAACTCCCACTTGGTAAACTAAAAAACAAAAAGCAAACTAAACTCAAAGTAGAGGTAGAGTAGAAGTCAAACATAGTGAAAAGAGAAAAACAATTGGAAAACCAATGAACAAAAACAAATTCTTTGATAAAGTCAGTAAAAGAGATACACCTCTAGGCATACTGATCAGGAAAAAAAAGAAACAGTTCACCAAAATCAGAAATGAGGTAGGGATTTTAACTACAGATTTACAAACACTGTGCCAATTGGACTCTAAGATGCCCCCCAATAATATCTGCCTTCTGGTATTCATACCCTTATATAAGCCACTCTTCGTGAGTGTGACTTAACCTATTGACTTGCTTCTAATCAACAGAATATTGCAAAGTGATAGGATGTCTTTTCCATAATTAGGCTTCATAGTACTGTGCATTCTATCTTGCTAGCAGACCCCTCTGCCCTTGACAGCTTTGATGAAGTAAGCTGCCATGATGGAAAGGCCCAGCTGGCAAGATACTGAGGGCAGCTTTTAGCCAAAATGGAACATTCGTCTTCAACAAACCAAAAGGAACTGAGTCTTACCCAAAAATAGATAATCTCAGAAGGAGACCCTTCCCCAATCAATCTTTCAGATGAGACCCTAGTTCTGGTGAATACTTTGTTTACAGCCTTATAAAAGAGCTTGAAGCAAAGGATCAAGCTAAGCTATACCAATTCATCACCCACAGAAACCGTGAATCCATAGAAGTGTACTATTTCAAGCCACTAAGATTGCAGTAATTTGATATTATAGCAAGAGATAAATATAAATATATAAAAGTAAAGAAAATTATTACCTTTATGCCATTAATGCAATTTAGAAGAAATGAACAAAGAGATATATTTCTTAAAATACACAAACTAACAAAGTTCACTCAAGAAAAAAACTGAACAGCTCTTATCAATTAATGAAGTTAAAATTAAAAACAACCCTCCAAAGAAAACTCCAGGCCCACGTATCTTCACTGGTAAATTCTGAAAAATATTTGAAGAGGAAATAAGAGCAGTACTACATAAATTCTTTCAAAGAATTAAAATGCAAGTAATATTTCTCAACGCATTCTTTGAGGCATTATTGTGATGCCAGATTCTGGCAGGCAAGACAAGAAAAAAAAATACTACAGATCAGTATTACTCAAATATAAAATTCTTATATTTATATTCATTTCAGCAAATTGAATTTAACAATACATAACAGAACAACAATAATAATCTAGAGCTATTTTTCTCAGAATTGCAAGGTTGGCTTAAAATTAAAAATAGTAATCATATAATTTTACACATTAATAAAGAAAATTCATATCAATAGATCACCTCAATAGAGGAAAAAAATTTTTAAATAAAGTCCAACATCCATTTTTTATAAATATTCTCAACAAATTAAGAAAAGGAATCTTTCTCAATCTAATAAATCATATGAACAAAATCTATAACTAATATCAAGTTTAATGGTAAAAGACTGATTTGTTATCCCAATATATATGAACAGGGCAAAGAAATCACAATCAATTCAAAAAACGGGAAAAATTCAGGTTGGAAAAGAAAAAGTTAAATTCTCATATCCAAACAGAAAATTCTTCAGGATGTACAAAAAAAGGTACTACAGGCCACTGAGTTTAGCAAACTGCAGGATACAAGGTCAATATGCCAAACCTATTATAGCTTTATGTAAGATATGAAAAACTAGAAATTGAAACATAACATCAAAAATATTTATTTAGAATTAACTAAATGAAAAATGTGCAATATGTGTTCATTGAAAACTATAAACATTACTGAAAGAAATTAGAGCAAGAGAGTTATAACAACAGTCATTGATCAGAAGATTCCACATTGTTAATCAATTCCCGTTAAACTGATAAGAGTCCTTGCAATCCTACCAAAAATCCCAGAAGATTTTTGTAGAAACTGATATGCTGGTTTCAAACTTTTCATTGTCTATGCAATGTATCTAAAATACGAAAAACAATTTTGAAACAGAGTAAGTAAGACTGCATGACTTACATTACTTGATATTCATCTGTATTTTAAAGGTACAGTAATCAAGATAATATAGTATTGATGCTAAGGTTAAAAAAAAAAAAATCAATGGAACAAAGAGTCTGGAAATTGATCTTCCCTTACATGGCTAACTGATTTTCAACAGAGATAACAGGGGAATTCAATGGGGAAAAGGAAAATCTTTTCATTGAACACTACCAACAAAAATAAGTTAAGTATATATGTTGTCAAATTTACTATTTATTGAGAGTGTTACTATCAAACAATTCATTGGTAATAGGATGAGACAGTAGGGAAAAAAAAGTACTATATTCTATCCCTTTCTTAAAGATTTATAATTTATAATAAATTCTGAGACACTTAATACCAACAAGGAAATCTAATTTTCTTTTAACTCAATAATATATAAATATATTGGATCATGGAGCTCTGTATTTACATACTGTTCATTAATAAACTAAGCCCAGTTCAAGAAACTCTGATCTTGTTCAAAAATTTTTGTTTTACATGTTAGGATAAGTCCAGAATAAGTAACTCATTTGACTAAGTTTACTCATCAAATGGGAGAAGTCTCTAGATTGAAGATCTCTATTCTTGTATTACAAACCATCTTTGACATTTGATATGCTCTGGAGGTTTTATAACCAAGTATTGCTTCTATTTTTGTGCTTCTACTCTCCCTTGGCCTTCATGATTATAACTTCTACCATTCTATGGTATCATTCTCTGCTTTCATGTGAAAATGAATGCTCCTTTTGCCCAAGAAACATGGACTGAGCATTTTTGTTTTACCCAACTAATGCCAGTGAAATCTCAATAAATCTTTCAAAAATGAAAAAAACTGGAAGAAAAAATGTGAACAGCCCACAAACTAAAATTTGGACACCCAAGAGAAGACTATAAAATCCCAAACTGGGAAGAAAGACACTGAGGAAAAGTGTTATCTACAAGAGCAAGGTAGGGTTCTTAGGGGGAAAAAAATTCAAGAAAATTTTTAGAGTAAGGACTCAGAAAAATAAACTTAATGAGATTTCATAGTATCACCAATGCAGAAAAGACATTTGGTTCAGGACAGCTGATGCTTCATTGGTTAATCACTAAGTAATTTCCTAAACACTAAGAATATGAACTACTCCATGCAAAATGCTACAGACTGCTTCGGACATAAAACCACATGAAATAATTACTTCACTTGACAACAAAAAGGATTAAGTATCTATTCAATATGTCAGAGGATATCAGTCCAAGCTTGTTATTCTCAAAATAAAAATGTTAGCATATACAACAAAAATATATCACAGGAGGAACTGATATTAACTGATCATGCTAAATCTTTGACTTTTCTGGAGTCCAAAGACAAGTGGGCCTCAGGTAGCATTACTATGAACAAAGCTAGTAGAGACGATGAAATTCCAGCTGAATTATTTCAAGTCCTTAAAAGATGATGCTGTTAAAGTGCTGCACTCAATATGCCAGCAAATTTGGGAAACTCAGCAGGTGGCCACAGGACTAGAAAAGGTCAGTTTTCATCCCAATCCTAAAGAAAGGCAATGCCAAAGAATGCCCAAACAACTACACAATTACACTCATCTCACACACTAGCAAAGTAATGTTCAAAATTCTCCAAGCAAAGCTTCAACAGTACAAGAACCAATAACTTCTAGATGTTCAAGCTGGATTTAGAAAAGGCAGAGGAACCAGAGATCAAATTGCCAACATCTGTTGAATCATCAAAAAAGCAAGAGAGTTCCAGAAAAACATCTACTTCTGCTCTGTTGACTATGCCAAAGCCTTTGACTGTTGGAGCACAACAAACTCTGGAAAATTCTTAGAGATGGGACTACCAGACCACCTTACCTGCCTTCTGAGATATCTGTGTGCAGTTAGAACCGGATATGGAACGACAGACTGGTTCCAAATTGTGAAAGGAGTATATCAAGGCTGTATATTGTCAACCTGCTCATTTAACTTATATTCAGAGAACATCATGTGAAATGCCAGGCTGGATGAAGCACAAGCTAGAATCAAGACTCCTGGGAGAAACATCAATAACCTCAGATATGCAGATGACACCACCCTTAAGGCAGAAAGCAGAGAGGAACTGAAAAACCTCTTGATGAAAGTCAAAGAGGAGAGGGAAAAAGCTGTGCTTAAAACTCAACATTCAAAAAACTAAGATCATGGCATCCGGCCCCATCACTTCATGGCAAACAGACGGGGAAAGAATGGAAAAAGTGACAGACTTTATTTTCTTGGGCTTCAAAATCTCTGCAGATGGTGACTACAGCCATGAAATTAAAAAACACTTGCTCTTGGAAGAAAAGCTATGACCAACCTAGACAGTATATTAAAAACCAGAGACATTACTCTGCTGACAAAAGTCCATCTACTCAAAGCTATGTTTTTTCCAGCAGTCATCTATGGATATGAGAGTTGGACTACAAAGAAAGCTGAGCACCGTAGAATTGATGCTTTTGAACTGTGGTGGTGGTTGGAGAAGACTCTTGAGAGTCCCTTGGACTGCAAGGAGAGCCAACCTCAATCCTAAAGGAAATCAGTCCAAATATTCATTGGAAGGACTGATGCTGAAGCTGAAGCTCCAATACTTTGGCCACCTGACGTGAAGAGATGACTCATTTGAGAAGACCCTGATTCTGGGAAAGATTGAAGGCAGGAAAAGAAGGTGCCAACGGAGGATGAGATGGTTGGATGGCATCACGGACTCAATGGACATGAGTTTGAGCAAGCTCCAGGAGTTGGTGATGGACAGGGAAGCCTGGCGTGCTGCAGTCCATGGGGTCATGAACAGTTGGACGCAACTGAACTGAAGCCTGTGACATACATAAGCTCACTGAAGTCTCATCACTACCTTGTGAGGTAGATAACTTTCAAACAGATTTGAGGAATCATCTGAGGCCTTTTCTTTTAGAATTTACATTCTGTCTTTAAGAATATAGACTAATAAGAATCTACGTTCAAAGAATCTGGGTTGCCCAATTTTATTTCTCCTAATAATCTCCAAATCCCAAGATGAGTTTTTATGAGACTGAATGTAAAAAGAGGAACACTTACAGACTTTTTAATGAATTACAGATATGTGCTGAATGTTATTCTTTTATTTAATTTTCACACACTTCTTATCCGACAAATCTCACTGCAGAGGAGAAATCTGAGATGAGAAATTAAGTTATCTTATCTTTTCCAAGGTCAAATACAGTAGTGATACCAGGAAACAAACTTATCTGACTCATTCCATGGCTTGTATTTTTTATGCCTAAAATGTAAATAATATTTTTTCAATAAATAATGATAGTAACCATCATCTTACAGCATCTACTATGTGTCCAAGTCCCAGATAAATAGTAATAACAACTATTTTGCGGTTTCCCTGGTGGTTCAGACAGTAAAGAACCTGCCTGCAACACAGGAGACCCAGGTTTGATCCCTGGGTCAGGAAGATCCTCTGTTGAAGGGAATGGCTACCCACTCCAGTATTCTTGCCTGGAGAATTCTGTGGACAGAGGAACCTTGCAGACCATAGTCCATGGTTTGCAAAGAGTTGGACACGACTGAGTGGCTTTCACTTTTCACTTTGGGGTCTCTTTTAAACTTTTACAGCAAGTGTGATATGGTCCAAAGGGACAGTAATTTAAAATCATACTACCTGGCTACTAGTCTTGGGTGCTTAGTATTTGGTTAGCTATCTACCTTCTCTGACCCCCAGTTTCTTCACCTCTAAAATGATGACTTTTCAAATGGTTTCTTGATGAGCTGGTATGAAGCTTACAAAAGGTAATATGTGAAAGGTTTTAAGCCATACAGTGACAAATGGTAGTTGTAAATATTGTTATTAATTAAAACAGGCTAAGCAGACCTAAAGATGTATCCTGCCAGAACCTACCCTCCATTATTTTTTAATGAATAAGAAACATCTAAATTTACAGAAAATAATTAAAAATCTGTCCAAAAAATTACCAAAAGGGACAAAGAAGAGATTCAAAGATTAACTTGTTTTGACTCTCACTTGTTAACTTTAAAGACAACACTGAGATAAAAAGAGAGAGAGAATTATAAAGATCAAACCTGATAAAGATGCTATTTCATAGACAAACAAAGTTAAATGAAACCCACAATGAGATGAGAAACTGACCTGCTAGCCCAAAAGATCTTTGGTAGAACATCTCAACAGACACTGTCCCTGGAAGAATGACTAGACTGAAAAAAACAGAAGGTCTGACTAGCTTAAAAATGGAAAAGTAGAAAACCTGATAGCTATGTGATTTCTTTCACTTTAAATATCCACTAGCAAGAAATTTAAAGGAGTGTATGTCATCTTAATCCAATTTTTTTCTTAACCGAAAACATTAAGATCATAATTTATAGGCAGGTATTGTTTTGAATAAGACCACGAGTAACAAACAAAATTTTCTCTCATGGGTTTATCTGAATCTAACTTTAAGACACACCTTTTTCTCACCCATAGTTTTCTTCATATTCAGAACATTCAGAAGGAGCAGTTACATAACAAAACAAATTAATGGGAACATAGATGCAATATATAGAAAACACTTACTTTAATTCTCTGTCCCTCCTGTCTTGCTTTGCTATTTAACTGCTTCATCTCGTGTTTTGTACCTGAGATCAAGAGGCATAAAATACTATTTCAAAATTTGTGTGTCCTTTCTAATTATTGCATTTGATCTCATAGTATCTATAAAACCTATACCATTTTCCCATTCAAAAATAAAACAATTGCAAACAGAAAACAATCTAGAAAAAATATGTGTTCTAAGGGAGAGAACTTCATTACCCATCAATATTGACAAATGGGGGACAATGAGAAAAAACTATTTTTTTATTCACACAACTAATAGATTTTCCCATTTATAAGAGAAGTTATTTATCAAAATCAATCTGGTAGTGGTATAACACAACCACAGCTAACTTGTCAAAACCTAAATAAAACACATGGAGTTTAATTCAGGAGTCATCATTCTCTGGGCGGAGTGAGGCTACATGATTTTATATCTTTCTCAGTCACTAACTGTGCCAGTTTCTTTTTCCTTTGTGACATCTCTTCTCTTTCAATTATTTTGTGATCCTAATCTTACTATCTCAACTTAAGTCTTAGTTCATTACAAGTGAGCCTGTAATAACATCGAATCAGATCATCCAATCTCATGTCACTTTTTCACTTTGAATCCATCCTTCATACCCAATGTATTGATCTTCATAAAACCCTTTGTGCCATTCCCTGTGTCAAAGTCTATATTTAATTGGCTCTCTATTCCCCAAAGGATAGACTTTATTTCTTCTACAGAAAGGTTATCTGCCCTATCATACTAATCCCCTAAAAAGCAAGGGGTTATTTGGTATTTACTGCATTTGTGATTTTGGTGCCTCTGTAACTTGTGGTGCCATCATTCTATATTTCCGAAAAGTTTTCTTCCTTTCCACCTTATTTGCACAAGTACTGTTTGTCCTACAGTATTCTATTCAAACATTTCCTATTCTAATAAGTCTTTCCTGACCACCCAAAGTAATTGCTCCCTCTCCTGTAATCTCACGGTAATCAATGAAATTACCTTGGTAATTAGTTATTCGTTGCCTAATTAAAGCTTCTCACTGAGGCCTTAAAGAGTTAAAGTTCTATAGTTTACTTAAAATAAATATTACTTGTATTACTAATCATATTTCCTGAGCTCTAAGATACACATCTATTCACTTAGGACATTAAAAAAAAACTTGAGTGCATCCACAAATCTCAGCATGGTAACACTGGGGAACCACAGTAAATGCAAGTTCCGAAAAAGCAGACAACACTGTCGTCCTTATTTACAAGGGCAACTCTGATGCCACTGTGCTCTAGCAGGAGAAGAAAACAACACATTTTCTCTCTACTCCTAGATATTCCCAAGGCCTCTACTGTCAAATGTAATATAAGTACACACCAAGTTCTCTCAAAACTGCATCCAGTATAACCCTTTCTGGGGTCAGAATTACCTCTATTTTTTGTTTTTTGTTTTTTTTGAATAGACAGCATATGAGGGGAGCTATGCTTCTGTTGTGCCATCTCTAACTTGCTACCCATCAAACTTCGGAGTGGCTCTTAGTCTAAGAATGGCGTGAGCACTAAGGAAAATTAAGATCCCTTTAGCCACATCTAGCACAGTCCAGAAGTTGTTAGAGAAGTAACACCAAACGAATACAGATAACCTTACGGACTCATTTTAGTATCCACAGAATCTGAAAGCTCTATGATTATTCTAGCTGAATTTTTAGTTATTTTTGCTTCCCCTAACCCAAGTACCCAATCAATGGATTTGAGTATGATGCTCAGAAGTCTAGAACAACCTCTGAATCTTTGTACCCTAATATTTTCATTTTCTATTAATACCTGATCTGGTCAGTCAAGCTGCCATCCATGTATTTTCCTAACAAGTGATCTGAGAAATGACCACTGATGGTGCTTTGTAAATAAGCTGAATCCTCATGTCCCTTCACTGCAACAGGGAGGTAGCACAAGCCACAATACATATTACAATGAAAGATCTCAAAACATACCAACTATTTATCCCTCAACAGAAAGTTCCTGACATTATTTTGCGCTGAGTCATACACAGCAGCTAAACTAAGTATTTTAAAGCCAACTCATCACCACATAACTGGTTTTCCCCTTCTCCACTAATAGGTTTAAGTCCGGAACTGCAGTAAGGTAGTTATTATTAGTATCCACCCCACCCCATCCCCCCAGCAATGAAAAAAAGAAGAAAAGGTTCGAGGCGAAGAGAAGCAACATGTCTAGAGTCATTCAGCTAACAAACAGGAGTGCCAGAAACAAAGCCCAGACATCTTGATTTCAACATTCAAGCTCTTAAACTTTACACTATTCTGTCTTACAAAACACTATACTTGCTAGGCAAATTTTTTTTTAAACAAATCAAAACAGGTCCAATGTCTTCTTTAGAGATATCAGTTGCAGATGTTCTTCTTTTTTCACCTTTGTCCTCTCTCTTCTCCCATTCCTTTAGTATACGGTGGAAAATTTTAGATAATTCTTTGAGTTGGGAATACTAAGGGGGTCAAAAGTACTAGCACAGAATTTAGAGTATGTCAGTTCTAGGCCAGAATCTGTCATTAACTAGGCAATGTTTCTAGTCAAATCTCATGTGTATTTTGTATCAGCAGCACACATCTCAACCTAGCCAAATCTCAAATTCTGTTAGTTTCCTCATTTAGGAAATAAAAAGACTGGATATAAATAACGAACACACTTTCCAGTTCTGAAAATTCTATGATATTGCAAAATGGGGAGGAAAAAAAAAGCAACACACACAACTATTTCATTCTGCAAACCACATTATAAAGAGAAGGTAAGCCATGGTGGAAATTTAGCAACTAGAAAAAAATAAGCACACAAATTCTACTCAGTTGAATGATGTTTCTTTTCCAAAACAACCACCATGATGGATTATATGTAATTTGAAAATACTCATGATTAAACAGCCAGCTCTTGGTCACTGATGGTACCTATAAATATAACTTCTATTAGTAGTGACCTATCAGTGAATGCATACCTTTCAAATTAAGGAATGCAAACTCTGTATCTTAGGAAAGAGTATCAACAAAAAGACTTCTCTTTCTTATGAGTTCTCTCATAACCCCTAGACAGGATATAAACTCCAATGGTACAATAGCATTCTGAGATCAGTCTAGGTTGGGTAGCAGAGCTTAAGATGGCAGAAAAACCAAGAGGACATGGTCCCTTGGAATTTCCATAAATTAAAGTGATCAAACATTTTGAAACAGAATTTGTACATGAGGAAATATAAGCACAAAAACACATAATGAAATATTAGATATCTGGAGAAAATAATAATGCTGATAATAATAGCAGCTCTCATTTATTGTATCAATAAATGAAGTATTTCATAGGCATTACTGCATTCCATCTCTTCCGAAATCCTACAAAGTATGTGTAAGATTACCGTAATTACAGACATTAAAGACCTGAACCACAAAGAGGTTATGTAATTTGCCCAGAGTCATGGAGTACAACTCTTTAGAGGCTGTGACCTTAAATAAAATACTTCACTAAGTAGTGTCATCAATTAGGGCAATAATTTGTAAGCAGAGAAGAAAAGTCTGTTACCATTAATTAATACAACCCCGTACTTCAAGCTTTGCCACCTTAGATCAATTTTGGTTCTTTCCCCTCCAAGGGGGAAGGTCTTCAAACACCATCATTAGTATATCTAATGATTCTTCTTCAATTTGATTATGTTCAGCAAACATATAGAGCATTCATTAGGTATAAAGCATTAGGAAGACTAAAACTTATATCAAAGCTTGACAGAAGATTTCTGCTTTCTCAAGAAAGAAATTGAAAGGGAAAGGAAATCAATTTTATATCCTTTACAAATCTAAAAGAAGTAAAAGTAATTAAGCATGACTGAATCAGAAAACAATTCTTATTCATTACACTTATAATACAGCATATTGCAAATGTATTCACTCATTTAAATGTTTGTTACAAATAGATCTAGTTGATAAATTTTGACATATATGAGGTTAGAGTCAACACTTATAGAACACTCACTATGTACCAGACACTGATCTAAGCACCTCTTGCTGTACGTGTATCTCTTTTGATTCTCACAACAATTACCTTATAGAGTAATTATTATTATTCCCCTTTCACTGATGAGTAAACTGAGGTACAGTGAATTTAAGTAACTTGCCCAGAATCACACATGTAGTAAGTGGCAGAGCTGGAACTCATACCCAGGAAGTTTGAGTACGTGCTCTTAACCACTGCCTTCAAAGAAGAGGGGAAAATCTGAAACTAGAATAAGTCATTAACACTGTAGAAAATAAGAAAAATCATAATATTCTCTGGCCTTTATACCTGGTTAGAAATGTCAAATATAGAAAACAGTCATTTGCAGGAAAGGATAAAAAATAAGGGAGGGAGCGGACAAAATCATTAATTATACCTCTGCCCATGTCTAAGTTATCTGAGATTAATCACTCCTTCCAGTCTCTGGTGCTTTAAATTCAATCACACCTTCACAAATTTTTTAAACTAGAAGTGCTATTCAATCATCATCATGCTTTTATCTGTTCACGTGCGTGTTTTTGTTTTGGACAGGTTGGGAGGAGATCAACAGTGCAGAAACCAGAACTCTAATAAAGACAGAGGAGACAGAGAGATACCACAAATATTGTGTTTCTTCCCTTCAAGTGTCTCAAACATGTTCTGTCCCATCTTCACATTTCCTAAGACATGTCTACCATTTCCTCCATAACCATTAGGCATGGTGTTTATTTCTGTGTCTGCGTAACAAAAACTCTGCAGTGAATGATGTGCAGTGGGTAGTTTTGATAACCAGAAACTCAACTAATCACTTGTACACTATGAGGCTACTTTTCTGGTGGATTTAGCATAAAACAGGGCAGACACACCAGAAAGAGCTTTACTGTAGTGACCTTTCTTAATTCTGAAAGAACAGGCAGAAAGCTAACACACGGATAAGAAGCTTGCGGCCTCTTAACCATACAATGCCAGTGGAACTCATGCATCAAGTTTACTGGAGCAGAATGGTATCTTCATTAGAATTAAAGTCAGGACCTATTAGGCAAAAAGTATAAACTGCAAAAATTCTCCTTTGAAAGTTGTTAAATAAATATTGAGCTCAACCTTCATGATTTTGCATAGCCAATCTTGTAGCCTAAAATGCATAGTAATACAGTATTAATAGCTTTCAGGTGCCAAATGCTGTTTTACAGTACTGCAAAAAAAATTATTCTTTCTTCCTTATAGTTTTAAGTGGGGGAGGGAGGAAAACAGCAACTCAGATAGTTGAATCCATCTAAATTAAAAGTATATGCTTCACAACTCCACCAAACTACTCATTCTGCTGTTTTTACAAACCTTTTTACCACAATTTATCACAAAAAGTAAAATTAAAATTTTTTTCCATCAGCAATGTAAAATCAAATTGTTTTTTTTAAACAATGTAACTTTTTATGAAGGAAACGTGTTACTTTTACAATTTGGTAAAGTCTAAAAAATCTCATTTATATAATTTCTACAAAGGTACCTAATATTTCACAAAAGTTTAAACTGACTTGCTAATTTTACTCACGTGTCAAAACTAGCTTTCAGCCAAAGTCATTATTTATTTCTAAATTTTAAAAACTCAACCTATTAAAATACTCAGTAAGTATTGTGTTCAACTGAAATTTCTATTAACAAACTTATATTCATGTGTACTTATGATTAATAAAAACATGGTCAAGATGGTGGAAGATATTTAATAGTAAAACTCAAAAAGTTGAAAATACTCTTAAAAAGGAGTGCTGAAGGCAGATGCAAAGATAACCATAAATGTCTCTCCCTGGTGAGAAGAGTTAAGGAGAAACATAAACGTTTCGAAATTATAAATAAAATTCAACATCTTGACTAACTCAGAATCATGACTAGGATAAATAGAAGAAAGTTACTGGAAGAGTGGATTTTACCAGGAACAAAAAGAAAGAAGGGTAGTAAATCCCTGCTCTATCTGATCACTCAGCAGATCAGTAGGGGAAAAAATGTGTGTGTGTAGTATGTGTATGTGTGGTTGTATGGGGTATCTTGAGATTAATCTGGATTTTTATAATAGAAAACTACTATAAAAATCAATTTAACTTTTCACTGTACATAATATACAGTGGAAAAAAATTAAGAGTAAAAAACAGCATTTCAATTTGACCTACAGATCAAATAGCAAAAAGAAAAGCAATCTCTAAAGGAAAACTTAATTTCAGGATGATAAAATACAAAAATGTTTGGATATATTATTAAGGTCTCTTCTAGAAAGCCTGAAAGTGAAGTAAGGTACAAAACCACCATTTAATGTATTTTAAGAAATAACACGTTATCACACAGCAACTCAAGGCTTAGAAAGAAAATAATCCAATATTAATTAATAAGTAGCATTGTGTCCTCCAATATATAAAATTACTACTCAAAATCAAAATAGGAAACTTATATTTCAAATTCACAGTATTACTCAAAAACTAAAAAACTTTTAAAGGTGGAAGGAAATTTGGACACCAGCCAGTTTATCCACAGATAAAATACCATGTCTAAGATTAAGCAGCAAGTTCAAAGCAGCGTCAGTGGGAGATCCTATAATACCCAAGACAGTGCTGTTTACACCACAACCCAGCTTTCTCAGCACTGATACCAGAAAAGGAAACACTAAAACCCATGTTCAACAGTCTCTCTCTCTAGTTATTTGGTTTCCACTTGGATATTCCAGTTCTTCTCCAAAGTATTTAAAATAAATTAAACACTTACAGCCAAACAAAACAGTAAACCCACATACTTTAATAAGTATTTTCATCCAGCCTTTTTCAATGCAAAACAGGGTAACCCATATGGAGACTATGAATTCCAATCACATTATTCAGGTTATCTTCCACTTATAGCAGTCTGCTTCTGGAGTTAAGTACCCATAAATTTTGTGCTTGTCTATTTTCTCTAGGTTAATTCTGAGGGAAATAAACAGTTCATCATTTTTCAAAGTATGACTTTTTAGAAAAGGCATCTCTTCACCTCAGCCATTTACTACAGAATCTGGAAGCACAGCACTTAATTTTACTGTCAACTCTTTGGTCTACTTTTCACTCTCAGTCTCACCTTTTAAAGTTCTGGGGGATTTTTTTTGTTTGTTTGTTTTGTTTTGTTAATTGTTGGAAAAGGCTCTAACCTTTTCCCCTTTCACTGTGTAGAATGTTAATTTGGTCGCCAAGTTGGTACTTAGAGCTCTCAAAACAAATAAATACAAGAAGAAAAATGACGATGTTTGGAGAATACTTAGTGAGACATTCCAAGCTCTTTCAACTTTAGTAAAAGGTAATTATAAGTAGTTAAGGTGTAGAAATAACACCAAAAATAATTCTTTTTTTGTAGGGAACAAAATAAACTCCCAAAGTGTGACAGTTAATGGAAAGAAGTAAAGCTACTGTGAAGGTACTGGGTATTCTAATATACTCCCATAAAATAAGATAATCTTCACTTCTCTTAAAATATAGAATTCATATATGAAAGAACTTACTTATTCTGCCAAATTATCTTTATAGTTTTAATCAAGGGTTAATGAGCAAACTTACTCTAGATGAGTCGTAAGAAGGACTTGGTTGACCACTTGTTCCCCAAGATGTCGTACCTCCTCGTTCATCCATACCTAAGGAGAGGAGAAAGTACACAACATAAATCCAAGAGGATACTATGATAGGTTTTGTTTGATACAGCAGAGACTACAATTCAATGAGTGGTACCTGCATTTGATTGGAACTGTATGTGTATCAATCTTTGTCTCAGAAATCTGCAGAAGTAAGTCATTTAGGAGTATCTTTATCACTGCTGTATACAATGCTCTAGAGTTTTCCTGGTGGCTCAAATGGTAAAGAATCCACTTGCAATGCAAGAGACCCAAGTTCAATCCCTGGGTCGGGAAGATCTCCTGGAGAAGGGAATGGCAATTCACTCCAGGATACTTGCCTGGAGAATCCCATGGACAGAGGAGCCTAGAGGGCTACTGTCCATGAGGTAGCAGAGCTGGACACAACTGAGTGACTAAGCACGCATGCACATACACACTCACACACACAGCTCTATATACACTGCAGAATTTTAGATCCAATATAGGTCTTTGGACGCTTTCAAACAAAGCATATCGGTCTCGCCACCTGTGTCTGCATCCATTCTAACAGTAGATGAAATCTCACTTTCAAAGTTTAGCACTGCCTCCATGAAAATATGAAGTCAATAAAGTTATAAAATTAAGCAAGTTAAACAACTGCTCAAGTTAATAAACTGGTTTCTATCAAAGCACTGAGTATTCTTAACTGAAGACATCAAACTAAAGCAAACTATATCAAACCATATCATTCAACATTAAAGGTATTAAAATGATGTGACAACTTGTCCTAAAAAAATCTCCCCCAAATCTGATCCTAAATGAGTAGATCCACTCTTAGTAAAAGTACAAAGGAAAACTCTATGTGAGAAGGATAAGTTACCATGAACAACAGAACAATTCACTGTTCTCCTTAATAGACCTTCTGAAGTTTTGGTGCCATTATTTTCATCTTCCAACCAATCTCCAGAAAAAGCCAAAAGAACTGGAGATCTCTCAATCTAGCCATTTATCCCTTTTCTGTTTTGAGAACAGTCTTTCTCATCCTCGACACTTTCCCGATCCTTTCTGACCTTCTTTCTACGGTGAAATACAAATGCTTGGCTTTTTTTGTTTCATTCTTGCATGAGAAACTCTAGATGTTACAAAGACAGTTTTTTATTAAGTTTAGAACCTCTTTTTCTTAAAAAAAAAAAAAAAAATCCTTGATGTCTTCTGTGATTTAGATGAGAAGTAGTCTGAACTAAGTTAAATAGTACAAATCCTCCCATAACTAGCCACAAGCCCCCAAGGCTCTTTCATACGGACAAACTCATTTAAGTACTGTGACAACAGGAAGGAAAGGAAGTCAGTACCCAAAGTGGAATACACTAATTACTAATTCAGGTCATAGGACTCTAATTTATTGTTTTTATGATTCTGTACTTCCTACATCAAAAGCAGTATAGAGAAAAGATGGGTACTACTACAAATAGCATACCAGACAAAATTTCAAATGAAAAAGCAGCTCTGAAAACATACAGACTACATGTAGGGGAAAAAAAAAAAAAAGGTCCTGTTCATTCTTGGAGAATTCTCATTAAAATTCTAGATTTAAAAAAGATTCTACAACTTCATGTAAAGAATATCAAGAATATTCTTTATATGAGAATAAAGAATACAAGAATATCATGGAAAAACACAGTTACCATCTTTTCAGTATCCGTTTATCTGTGATCTATTTTCCAAACATTTTAGATACGATTCCAATCAGACTCAATCTAAGACAAAAACTACTACTGATCTATAAAATTCATTAATATAAAACTATTTATGAAATTGCATATAACTTTAGGGAAAGTTTTACTTCAAAAGATCATACTTTCTATTTGTAACTTTTTTCTGTATGTGTTACAATTTTTAAAATATAAAATGTGAAAGTAAATTAGTTCCTAAAAACAAGTTCTCAAATATTTGTACACCCATAACTCATAGGAGCATTATTTATAATAGCCAAAATGTGGAAGCAAGTTCAACATCATTGACAGATGTATGGATAAACAAAATGTGGTATATACATACAATATAATATTATTCAGCTTTAAAAAGAAGGGAAATCCTTACATATGCTATAACCTGAGGACACTGTGTTAAATTAAATAAGCCAATCACAAAAGGACAAACACAGTTTGCTTTCACTTACATAAGATACCTAGAGCAAACAAATTGATAGAAACGGAAAAAACAGAATGGTGGGCCTGGGGGTGGGATGATTCCCACTGAACATTTAGAACATATAACACAAACTTATTTTGATGATCCTATTCTAATGAAAATAATTCATTTTATGATTCTGAACTGTCTTTTATCAAATAATTAAATATGAGGGCTATGTGTTATTTTCAATATACTTATTTTTAAAAAATAGGAAAAATAGGTGCCTGCTATTGAAAACATCTTAGACAAAATGTTAAAGTGATAAGTAAGATTTTGAGAAAACACATACTTAATTTTCATCACGTGACACTAACTACTTACTCAACATGTAAGAAGAGCAAAGATTAAACTTAAAAATGGTAATTAGTTAAGCCACGAACTAAAGAGTACTACATAACCAGTGATACTAGGCATGTAGGGGACTCAAAAGATGCTATAGAATTTAAAGGATCGGGTAGGGTTTAAACTTAGAGCTCTATAGCTTTATTGTTAAATGCATCCAGACTCTGAGTAGAAGAAGGTCGTGGCTGGCACTGACAAAGCAAGAGTCATCCTTTAGTACAATGACTCCTTTATGCTGAAGACAATGGCTGTACAAACTAAAATATGACAGGAATAATAAACTTTCCAAAGCATCAGCCATAAGACCAAGGTAACCAGGAACAAAGAAATTAAACACAGAAAACAAACAATAGAAAAACTGATCAAAATCTGAAAAATTATTTATCAACAAGAAAATATACCATAGTTGCAATACAGTAATTAGAAGGGAAACATTTCTATTAAGATACGCCTGAACCACCACTGCCATATATTTTTCTTTCCTTCCTATTTCTAGCCCACACATGCCAATTCAACAAATTTTGATATACTAGTGCCTCAACTGACAGATTAAAATGGTAAATGCAACAGAAAATTTAGCAATAATTAAGTAGAAACACTTTTTGAGTTTTGCTTAACTTTTTAATTAACTTATTCTATTTCTATGCAACAAAATTAAAAAGATTAACCAATAATTTAACTAATGTAGAGATTTAAATGACACTTTTCTTTTTTTATCTTTTATATACAGAATCTAAGTACCTGCTTTTCTGTATGGAACCAATTAAAATCCAATATATAAAAAAAATAAAAATAAAAAATAAAAAAAATAAAAATAAAATCCAATATATATTTTGACTCCATGTGTCTCATAATAAAAGGCATACTATTTAATTTAATATTTTCCAGTAAAGAGAAAACATTAAATTTAGACCCTGTATCTAAAAATACTGGTTTGTGAATTAAATGAAACAAACTGCTTCCTTCTTTTGTAAAACATTCAGCACGAAAAGTAATTGAAAGCAAATCATAAATTACTATACATACAGGCACTTCCCTAAGAAGTGGGCCTGGGCCTTCTGACCTGGGAACCTGAAGAAGGAATAAAAGGTGTAACCAAGGTTTTGAGATGTCAGAGAGCAACACTCATAAGGAGAAAGTAACACACCTAGCATTAATTTCGTTTCTATGAAGAACTCAGGTACTAGTCTGCTTGCTTCTTCGACTGAAAGTATTCCCTTTCTTGAGTCAATATAAGTTTATGTCACAGCTTCTATCCCACTCCTTTCATTTTCCTAGCACAGAGTATTAGAGACTTCTCTAGGTTTTTAACAATGCGCAAAAACTGGAAACGAGTTTTTTTTAATTAGTGACTTATTTTATACTCTATATGCCTGTTTCCCATCTCACCACCCCATCTGGGCCCCCAGCGGCTCAAACAGTACATAGTTTGTAAATAAAGCATTATTCAAGGCTTAGTGAGGCTCAGACAAGAAGTGCCTGGAGGTAAAAGAGGTGAATGACAAGTAGAGCTGCTGACCGGCTCCTTCTCTCCCACCTGCCACCGCCAGACCCACCACCAGAGACTCTGCCACCCTAGACTACAAGGAGGGTAGACATGGAAAATATTTCAGGTACTGGTGGGGAGTCTAGCGCGCAGAGGAGGGCTGAAAGGGAAAGGAGTGCAATACAAAGAATATCCCTGCAGCAAAGCTGTAAGACGTCAATACAGCCACTGTGCCTGGTATTATGTCAGAGCTCATCGTTGTGGAAACGGGGCATATGTAAAAAGTAGGGAGGAAGGACACAGGGGATGATCGTATACTTTTCTGTCTCAGTCACACATACACAGAGCCTTCAATAGCACCGAAATCAAGTTTTTATTCTAGCAAATAAAATGAACTTCAAAAATGCCAAATCCAAACACTGTTATAAATAAGGAAAAGATAATATACTTTTGTAGGATTGTCATCTGCTATAGGGTGATTCAATAGATGATTTGATAAAAGAAACCTGACTAGAGATAGCTATGTCAGATAACCGAAGCCATGGATTAATTTGTTCAGTAGTTTCTTCACTCATTTTATATGCAGAGTAATGATATTCCTTTAGATCAGACTCAAAGGCTGCAATCAATTCTAAAATAATATACACCTAAAAACCTATCATCATTTTTTATTATATTTTTTCAAATTTTAGATACTTGTGAAGTAAATCTACTGATATGTTTGTCCAGAAACTCACTGTGAAACAGAATCAACTAGACTATAAAAGCAAATCCTTTGATTTTATGCTACACATGCATGAAAAACAAATAAAACAGAAAAGCTATGGAAATGTAGAAATTGTAAGGATATTTAGAGAAGATCTTCTGCTTCATAGGCATACACATGGCTTACAGAAGCTTTTATTTTACTAATAAAAACTTGAGCTTCTGTACAATGAATTGTCAAATTAGAAAGTCTGATTCTTTTTAAAGTATGCAAGAGGGCTTCCCTGGTGGCTCAGTGGTAAAAAATTCACCCGCCAATGCAGGAGACATGGGTTTGATCCCTGGTCCAGGAAGATCCCATAGGCCAAGGAGCAGCTAAGCCAATAAGCCACAACTGTTAAGCCCGTGCTCCACGCTGTGCTGGAGAGCTCAGAACCTTCCTGCACTCCAGAGCTCAGGACTTGCAACTGCTGAGCCCCCGCGCCCCAACTGCTGAAGCCCGCGTGCTCCAGAGCCTGTGCTCCACAGTAAGAGACGCCACTGCGGTGAGAAGCCAGGGCACTACAGTTAGAGCAGCCTCTACTCGCTGGAACTAGAGAAAAGCCCATGCAGCAACGAAGACCCAAGCACAGCCAAAAACTAATAAAACATGCAGGAAAATAAGATCAGTAAAAAGATTTGAAGGAATGATCTTTTTAGCTCATCTTTAGAATTTAATCACAATTTCTGTTTGGTATTGATGAGAACAAAGATTTACAAGTAAGGATATTCTAGTGCCAAAGTATACTAGAATAAGATAATTAAGCATGACTGATTTCAGTAAAATGACTAATTTTGAAAATAACTTCCAAATAGTGATTTTTGCTGTTCTATTTTTATTAGCCACATCATTCTATATAAATGTCCCATAAATATACAATTAAACAGGACATTAACAGCGATTTAATCAATGACGTAAGAGTAGAAGATCAAAAGGCAGGTCTATCTGTTCAGGAAAAATAAACAACTGCCTAATGCCCAGAGACTGAAAGAAACTAAGTTTTCAGAGAGCAAGACGGTATTTTGTACCAACTTTAGAACTATCTAGTGACCTGATAGACTGAGGATTTGCTCTGATGGTCTAAAGAGTCATTCTAACCCTGACAAAGATGTTGAGCCATCTCCAAACCTCCTCTAAACTAGCTGGCTGTCAAATTTCTGGAAACAAGGCCCTCTCAGTGCATCTGAGAAGCAACTGTGGTACTCCTCTGTAGTCTCAACAATGAAGCCCTGCACCTAAACAACAATAACAGATATTTTCTTCCATAGAGGCGCAACAGAAGTCTACTCAAAAAAGGCCCATGCCTCTTTTCCAACTCTGGATAAGTCTCAGCCAAAAATGTCCCTATTCAGTTCCTCAATGATACAATCCCATTAGATTTACCTTGTAAACAATTCCAAAATCTGACTCACTGTTTTTAACACAATCATCTTAGTCTAAGTCACCATTATCTCAACCTGTATCACAGTAACTGCATCTTGAAAAGTCTCCCTGTTTCTTGGCCCTGCAACAGTGTATATTCTCTACATAGGAACTAGAACAACCTTTTCAAAACAACTCAAATTCTGTCAATCCTATATTCAAAATCGACTCATCTCATTCAGTATTAAATCCACTGGTCAACAATGTTTCATGGTTTCCACCTCCCACCTCTCTGACTTCGTCTCCTACTATTCATTCTCTCAGATCATTCTTTTTCTTCAACTACATGGATCCCTATTTTTGCAAACAAATCAAGCATGCTCTCTCCTTAGGGCCTTGCAACTTGCTCTTTCCTCTTCATAAAATGCTTCCCCAGATATCTGAATGGTCTGTTCCCCGAATTTCCTTCAGGTCTCTCTGTTCAAATGTCATTACTACGGAGGGACATTACAGTCTGGGTTTTCCCCCCAGGACACTGAAAGCTCCATGAAAACAAAGGACCAGTCTATTTTATTCAGTGTTTCATGTTTGGTGCCTGGAACAATGCCTGACACACAGTAAAAGTCAAGTCACTCAGTCGTGTCCAACTCTTTGCGACCGCATGGACTATAGCCTACCAGGGTAGGCTCCTCCGTCCATGGGACTTAACAGGCAAGAATACTGGGGTGGGTTGCCATTTCCTTCTCCAGGAGATCTTCCCAACCCTGGGATTGAACCTGGGTCTCCCGCATTGTAGGCAGATGCTTTACCATCTGAGCCACCAGGGAAGTTCGACACACAGTAATCACTAACAAACATTTGTGGAAGGAATAAATATACCAAGTAGAATAATCAGTTTAATAAAAGTGGGGGTGAAACTGGTTCCCTATTTGTTAGCTTATCATTCTTAATTAGACAATAATCAAAACCAATATTCTAAATATTTACATTGAACAGTAGTTTGAAAATAACAGTAACTAACCCCAAAGAACAAAAATTATTTTAAAAGTTATAGAGAAACCTAAATCCTTAATAGGCTTGGTAGCTAAACAACACACAGACATTAAATATCACAGCTTTGAAATGAACTCCTCATATGTCCTTTGAAAAATCATTTTGTATTCACGATAGTACTGCCTAAAGTATATTATTACAAAAGGAAGTCTAAATAAAAACTATTCCCAGAAGTTTCATAGTCAGCATGATGATGAGACATTTCCAAATGTGTTAGAAATGCAGTGATTCTCTTAAACTTGCTAACACATCTTTCATATTCCCTTAACCAGTTACTCACTGTATTAATTTCTACCTCAGCAATATTTTAAGTAACTATCCCTTGTTCTCACGTATACAGTGCGCTGGTTCAGATCCTATATACTGCCTATTCTCCCAGTATGTTCCGTTCCAATCCAGTTAACATTGCCAGCACACTTACCTTGCCATAAACATAAGCTGGATCACATCCATTCACTTTTCAAATATGATCCTCTGTTGCCTCAGAGATAACACTCACACTCCTGAGTATGGCATGCTTCAAAGTGGCCTCAATTCACTTTTTCAGCTTCAATACATACTATATCCCTCAGAAAACTCAATGCTCCAGCCTCACCAAGACATTAATCACTTCCCAAATGTACAGTAACTTGTCACATTCATTTTCTACTCCTACTGTTTCCAAGTCCTAGAATACTCTCCCTTACCTTTTCTCTCACTTACTGAATTTCTAATTCTGAATCAGTCTAAGATCAAATGTCCCCTCCTCTGCGAAGTGTTCTCCATCAACTAAGTCAAAATTAATCACACTTCTTCAGAAAACAATTTGTACTTATTTTGTCTTCAACACTGATAGCCGTTTTTCATGAATATCCTACCAATAAAACTTTGTAACAGGAACATACCTTGCTCATCTCTATGTACTTCTGGTACTGTGCAGAAGTGTGGCAATTTGCATTCAAATGTCTACTAACTGATTAAGGAATATATAAAATCAGAGTACTCACATGACAGTCTGTCATTAAGAATTCAGTAACTAAAGATGGGTAAAAAAAATTTAATATAGAAGAGGGATGTGTAACAATCTAAGTTGTTCTTCAAGAATTAGTAAAATAATATTATTTTTAAAGTATTATTTTTTAAAGCAGACTGCAAATATGCTAGAAGAAATCTCAAAACTGAACTAGTGAGTTCAGCTTCCAACATGATACACTAAGCTCTGACAGACAGCTACTATAAATTCCCAGAAAAAATATAAAAATTAAACAAACTACCTAAAGGCTCCACCTTAAGAGTAAACCTAACAGATCTACCAAGAGAATGAACAAAACTTGGCTGATTTTGGTGGAAACGAGAATGAATTTTTCCTTTCAACAGCTTTTATATGAGTTTCCCTAAAACTCAGTACAGGTGAGTTTCCCATTTTAAAGCTTTATCATGCAGGCAAGCAGCAGCCACAACACGCAGAAACTAAAATTTCAATAGAAAACTCACTGTCTTTCTGAATAGAAGGAAAGGAGGACAGAATAGGACAACCATAATCACCAGGAAATAAGGAAAGACTCCCAGAAAAGATGAGGCCCAAATTTTGGGTATGTCTCTACTCAAGTCTTTGGCTGAGTTCTCATATACACATTCATAGGGTAGTTTGCAGCTGAGGCTAAAAGAATCAAATTAAACTGAGACTTAAGCAGCTGCCAATCTCAGACAAGACAAAGAGTTTCACTATGAGAGTCTAATCCAATTAATGGCTCACTAAAACAAAGAAATCAAAACTCTTTGGAGGAGCATGAAAGAAACCAACATTTCCACAAATAACATTCATAATATCTATAATACAAGCCAAAATTCCTTGACAATGACATGTGACTCAATCTCAAAGAAAAAGATAATCAACAGAGGCCAACTTCAAGATGACCCAGATACTGAAATTTTCAGACAAGGAAGTTAAATTAAATACCTTAACTATACTCAGTAAAATAAAGGACATATGCTCTAAATGAATGAACAGACTGGAAATCTCAGAAAACACATACACAAAAAATCAAAAGTTTAGAAATAAAGATTACAATATCTGAAATCTTTAAAATCAATTTTTGGATGAGTTTAATAAAGGAATGGACAGAGTAAAGCATGAATGGATCTGATGACAGATCAATAAAAATTATTCAATTTGACAAAAAGAGAAAAAATTAAAAGAAAATAAAACTGGGCCTTAGAGACCTAAAGGAAGATATTAAGAAGTCTGACACAGGCGTAATGAGAGAACAAAGAGAAAAGGGTAAAAAATATTTTGAAGAAATAATGGCCAAAAAATCCACAAATGTGGTAGAAAGTGAAAGTTGCTCAGTCATGTCTGACTCTTTGCGACCCCGTGGACTATACAGTCCATGGAATTCTCCAGGCCAGAATACTGGAGTGGGTAGCCTTTTGCTTCTCCAGGGGATCTTCCCAACCCAGGGATCGAACCCAGGTCTCCTGCATTGTAGGTGGATTCTTTACCTCCTAGAGAAAAGGGTAGAAAATATTTTAAAGAAATAATGGCCAAAAAATCCACAAATGTATTAAGAGACACACATTTATCAATTAATGATAATGAATATCCTTAGTAAACCCACACAGGATAAATATTAAGAAAACCATATGCAGGCATACCACAGTCAAATTTTTGACAAACAAAAGTACAGAGAAAACCTTTAAAGTGGACAGGAAAAAACACACACATTACATATACAAGAACAATAATTCAAATATGGCAGACTTGTTTTTAGAAACTATGAATGTCAGCACGTGTGGAAACACATCTTGAAAGTAGTGAAGCATAGAGATATCAGCCAGAATAAAAATATCATTCAAGGGCCATCATTTAAAAAAAAATCTACATACAATAAATGCTGGAGAGAATGTGGAGAAAAGGGAACCCTCTTGCACTGTTGGTGGGAATGTAAACTTACACAGCCACTGTGGAAAACAGTAGGTAGATTCTTAAAAAAACTAGGAATAAAACTACCGTATGACCCAACAATCCCAATCCTGGGCATATATCCTAAGAAAACCATGACTGAAAGAGACACATGTATCCCAGTGTTCACTGAAGCACTTTTTACAACAGCTAGGATATGGAAGGAACCTAGATGTCCATGGACAGATGAATGGATACAGATACTGTGGTACATATATACAATGGAGTATTGCTCAGCTATAAAAAAGCACACATTTGAGTCACTCTTAATGAGGTAGATGAACCTAGAACCTACTGTACAGAGTGAAGTCAGAAAGAGAAAGACAAATACTGTATATTAATGCACGTGTATGGAATCTAGAAAGATGGTACTGATGAACCTATCTGCAGGGCAGCAATGGAGACACAGACACAGAGAACAGGCTTGTGGACACAGTGTGGGAGGGCGGGGCTGAGGCAGACTGAGAGGGTAGCATGGAAACATATACAGTACCACGTGTAAATAGATAGCCAGTGGGAATTTGCTATGTGACACAGGGAGCTCAATCCAGTGCTCTGTGACAACCTAGAGGAATGGGATGGGGTGGGGGATGGGAAGGAGGCTCAAGATGGAGGGGACATATCTACCTTCGGTTGATTTGTGCTGATGTATGACAGAAAACAACACAGTATCATAAAGCAATTATACTCCAATAAAAAAATTTTTAAATATCATTCAAAAATAAATATGGGGACTTCCCTGGTGGTCCAGTGGAGAAAGCAATGGCACCCCACTCCAGTACTCTTGCCTGGAAAATCCCATGGACAGAGAAGCTTGGTAGGCTGCAGTCCATGGGGTCGCTGGGAGTCAGACACAACTGAGCAACTTCACTTTCACTTTTCACTTTCACGCATTGGAGAAGGAAATGGCAACCCACTCCAGTGTTCTTGCCTGGAGAATCTCAGGGATAGTGGAGGCTGGTGGGCTGCCGTCTATGGGGTCGCAGAGTCGGAAATGACTAAAGCGACTTAGCAGCAGCAGCTGCTGGTAGTCTAGTGACTAAGACCCTATGCTCCCAATGCAGGGGATCCAGGTTCAGTCCTTGGTCAGGGAACTAGATCTTACATGTCACAACTAAAGACTTGGATCTACAGCTAAGACACAATACAGCCAAATAAAAGTAATACTACAAAAAAGAATAGAGATGAAAAATATTTTCAAATAAATTAAAGAATTTGTTACCAGCAAAATTTCAGTATAATAAATACTGAAACAAGTTCTTCAAAGGGGAAGGAAAAAAGTACATCAAAAATACTAAATATAAGACAACTTCTTTTTCTTTTTAACTATTTTAAAAGTTGTTTATATAAAAATGGCAATATTCTCTCAAAGGAGTTACAATGTATTTAGCTGTTAACACATATGACAAATACAGCATTAAAAAAGGCAGGACTGGGGGTACCTATAAAGTTATAAGATTTCTAATTTTTTGTGAAGTGGTGTAATATTAACTCTAAATAGACTGAGAGAAGTCAATGACATATACAAGCTGAGAGAAAATACTAAATGGAGGGCTGGGGAGGAAGCAGAGACATCACTAAAAAGCCAACCAATAAATTAAAATGGAGTCTTAAGAAATAGTCAAATCTAAAGAAAGAAATACAGTTGAATAAAATACAGGAAGAAAAAAATCACAAACAAATAAATTAGAAGACCTTAATCTAAGCATACAATAAACCATTACATTTTTGTCTGAGGGAAAAGACTGAAAAGCAATCCAACAGATACTACTCCTTTCAAGGAGAACACACCTCCTTGCTCTGTGAGCTCATAAAGTTCACACTGTTGCTCTTCTTCAACAAGACAATTATATTTGGGTTTCGTGTGGGAAAAGAAAGATGAAAATATTACACTGCCCTTGCACATTAAACAAAAAATACACAGTACCACACTACTGCGAAAACTGCATTCAAAGGGTTTTTTTGTTTTTACAGTACCCATCAGGATCATAAGTCAGTACCAATAAAGCAGCTTCTGCATAACTATCAAGTACATTTTGGTGGATTTTTGCTGATTATATAACATAATTTGCTATTTAAAAACAGCTGTGTGAGCAATTACTATTCTTAACTTAATTCCACAAACGATTCTATTCATTTCCTGTAATGAAGCCTGTGGAGTCCCTGCACTCAAGTTTTAGACCATTAATTCCTGTAATGGTAACACATTCTGCCTCTCTCAAAGGAACGCTGTAAGAATATTTCCATAGCATTTTCCTCATATTTTAAAATCTCTTCCTCATATACTGTTCAAACTACCACTCACTTCTTTCTAAACTCACAAAACAAATATTTATATTGACTACCTTCACTCCTTGCAATTTATGTACTTATTAACAAATCTCTTACTAAAGAGATGCTTCATAAACCAGACAAGCAAAACCCAATGCCAGTCACAAAGAACGCTCTCAGTAAACATTTGTTTACAGGATAAAATGGAACTCCTTCATGTCATCAAAAGTTATTCTAATTATAAAGCTTATAAAGGCCCCTTCTTGGTCATTTCTTAGATCTCTATTGCAGACATCCTATAAACTGCCAGACACTAAATATTTTACACCTGTGGGTCATACACTTGATTTACCAACTATTCAACTCTACTACTGTAGCACAGAAAAGGCCAGGAGATATGTAAATAAATGAAGAGTAACTGTGTTCCAATAAAACTTTATTTACAAAAGCACATGATGAACCATGGGCCATATTTTGTCTACTCTGTGGCATCCAATCCTTTTAACCACCTTGCTCTCTGGGATTCGCTGACATTAACCTTTGGGCCCCTTGTCTGTATGTTAACACTTCCCTTTCTGTGTGAAAAACTGAAAGTACCTGCTCATCATTCCAAATCTTATTTTGTGCTCTATCCCTTCAACTGTTCATTCAGTTTAATGATTTTTGACTCTTCTATCTGAATGATCATTTTCCAAACATACACTTTGAGCTTTAAGTTCATTTCTGCATTTTGTGTCTTGAATCATCAAATTCCTTACATGCCTCTTGATGCTAATTATTAGTATTTCTAATACTACAGGTAGTACTATAATAGTGCAGGTCAACTAGACTTGTAAACTAGCACAATCTTTGATTCTCGCCTCTCTCTCCACTATTCTATCCAAACACTGATTATTCCTTATGAATGTCTCCTGAAGCAGTTCTTCCATTCCTACTAACACCTTTTCATTTCATGAAAATTTTATGAAAAGGTTTTTCATAATATCCTATTATTTTTCATGATATCCTATTTAGAGGTTTTTGCTAGAATCTCTCTGAATCCCCCTAAAACACTACTTCAAAGTATTTAACCTGCTTATAACAGCTTTCCAGTGTAATCTTCCTGAAGTTATCCTTCAAAACACATTACCCTCAGATTCAAAAAGTAAATACTTCCAGTGCCCTACCACCAACAGAACAAATCCCAAATTCTTTAACCTGAAACTGAGCACTTATTCCTCTATTCCCCAAAGGCCCAGGTTTTGTGCTAGGTTTTATTCCCTCCTATGTTTAGAGCATTTGAAAACAGTTACAATTACCTTACCACTTTCAACCCTAATAATCAAAAACACTAATTCATTCAGTTCTCATTCTGTTTCACCTACAGTGCTAAATACATAGGAGACAATGAAAAACTTTTTGCATGCAAACTGACACTGCTAATTAAATATATGGACAGGTTTTCTAGTAGCAGCTACAGCTGTTTATTTACCTACTTACTTTTCCCAGTCCCACTGATGAACAGTATGAATTTACAAAAGGGCATTCATAAATGATACAACTGATGACCAAAGCACAGAACAAAACTAACCATATCAAGAAGACACTCAAATGAAGCAGCTGAAATGAGCTCAGTGCTCTAAGGGAATGAACTAAAACTCTCTTGTTCATATTCACATGTATTTATTACAGTAACATGTAAGTAAAAATTAGTGCCATGTAAAGATTTCTAAATTTCAAACTCTCATAATTAGTGTCCAGCAATTAAAAAACTGAATTTAAGTATTCTAAAAACATTTACAACTTATAAGGATAAATAATCACATCAAAACACTCCCCCACTATTCAACTTTTAGGGCTAATGAACTAGTTGAAAAAGTTGAACGTTGCCTATGTAAATAAACCATAACACTCTTCTTAAATTGAAGCAGAGCTGACTTACAATACTGTGTCAGTCTCAGATGGACAGCCAAGTGATTGTTATACATATGCATTTTTCAGATTATTTTCCATTACAGGTTATTGCAAGATACTAAATATAGTTCCCTGGGCTATAAGTAAATCCTGTTGTTGATCTATTTAATATGTAGTGGTATGTATCTATTAATCCCATACCCCTAATTTATCCTTCCTCCCATCCTTTCCCTTTTAGTAACCATGTTTTCTATGTCTGTGAGTCTATTTCTGTTTTGTAAATAAGTTTATTTATATTATTTTTTAGATTCCATATATAAGTGATATCATGTAGTAGTTGTCTTTCTCTGTGTGACTTCACTTAGCATAATAATCTCCAGGGCCATCCATACTGTTGCAAATGGCAATAAGTCTTTTTCTATGGTTGAGTAATGTTCTATTTTATATACGGTTGCCCATCAGGGACACAGGACTTAATTATATCTCAAGTTCCCCCCCCCCCCCCCCCGCCCCGCCGCCGGCCATTCTTTATGTCTTTGTTGTAGAAAATCTTTTCTGGTAAGTTCTATTCTTTTTAATTGATGATTTTTCTGCAGACATTTGTGATTTTGGTATGTCTGTGAGTGGAGGTAAGCTCACGGTCTTTCCACTCTGCCCTCTTGGCCCTGCCACCATATCAGTCTTGAAGTCTCTAATTCAGAGTACTTTTAGTTTAAAAATAGAGAACTACTTATTAAAATTATTTCTCAGAAATTTAAAATATACACTAAAAAAATCTCAGTTATATAACAATATAATCTGGACAGGAAATAAGATCTGCACCCTAAATTTTACATATTGCCTGAGGGCATGGAAAAAGATACAAAACTGTATCTTTAAATACAAAACTTTGCAAAACTGGAAGTTTCTTAAAAGGTAAACATATATGTATCTTTTGACACAACAATACTACTCCTAGGTACTTATCCAAGAAAAGGTGAGAAAAATACAGTATTTTACATGAATATTAAGGACGATACTTAGAAGAGCTAAAACTGGAAATAATCCAGGTGACAATCAATAAAAAAGATGAACAAACTGTAATTTATTGTTCAAGGCAATACCACTCAGCAACACACACACAAAAATAGACTAGTAGTACATGCATGACATGCATAAATTTTTAAAACATTGTGCCTAACAAAAGATATCAGATATAAAAGACTGATTTATTTATATATTGACTTACAGCAGAAAAAAACAAAACCACAGTCATAAAAATAAAGACTGTGTCTGCTTCTCAGCTAGAGAGTTGACAAGAAAGGATGATGAAAAGGGATATTAATGGGGTGAGGAAAATGTTTTATAAAGCAACATTTTCCTAGGTTTATTCAACTGAAAATATCAATCATAAACTGTGGACCACGTTTTTTAAAACAACTATTTGAAGAAAGAATAAACAAAAGGAGGCAGAAATTGAAAAGGATTTGATCAGTGAAAAAACAAAAGCAGACTCACTAGGTAAGATCCAAATCTTTTATGATTTCTCTGATAAGGGCCCTTCCCAGTCAGCAAGGCATGTGGTGGATAGGCAAGCAGAAAGCCACATCTTCTTTGTTTAAGGAACCAAAAAATAGAATTTGGGAATACCAGTGTGGCTGGAAATTAAGGAGGGAAAAAAAGAAAGGAGAAAGTCACAGTTGGGTTTCCGCTGCTGGGTACCAGAGAGGAAAGTAATTAGAGAGCTTGAAAAATAATTTGAGCTTTCTACAGACGGCCTTAACAAAGCATAAAATAAAGACTCAAGATAATTGATCAAAAATTTTAACTACTTACAAATAATTTGTAAGCTTGTTTTGCATGGCAAAACCAAAATTGTACAGATGAAGAGAAACTAAAACCTCTAAAAGACATCTGCACAGACATACCTTAAGATGACACAGATGCTGGAATAAGCAGGAAAGGATTTTAAAGCAGTTATTATAAGTATTTAAAGACATCAAGAAAAAAATGGTCAAAATGAATGCACAGATGGAAACTGTCAGTACAGAAAAGTCTTTAAAACTGGAAATCCTAAAATTTAAAATTATAATTTCTGAAATAAAAAAATCTGCTGAACAACTTAACAATGAACTGAACAAGAAGAAATGTTAAGTGAAACTGAAATGAAGAAATATTGGAAAGAAAGAGTAGAGCTTTAGCTTCAGAGGGCTCCCCAATCTCCAGATCTAATGCCAGATGATATGCAGTGGAACTGACGTAATAATAACAGAAATAAAGTGCACAATAAGTGTAATGCTTTCAATCATACTGAAGTCATTCCTCCCACCTCAGTCTGTGGAAAAACTGTCTTCCATGAAATGAGTCCCTGGTGCCAAAAATGTTGGGGACTGCCATGTTTGACCATATTAAATGGTCTAAAATACATGTAATTTGAGTATTAGAAGGAGTTGAAAGAGAAAACGTGGTGGAATATATAGTTGGAAAAAAATTAGCAATAATTTCCCCAAATCTAAAAGGTTTTTCATTTAAAAACAAGTGCAAAACCAAGTGTTACCTTTTCATTATCTTTCAAAGATTACCTATTCCTATAATCAGTATCTCTTTTTCCAGTTTTGGGACTGGCAGTATGGAATAAAATGAATGATTAATACCAATGCAAACAACACAATGCTATCAGATATTTTAAATTACAATGCTGTGAAAAACTGTACAGCGAACTAAAGGAAAGATTGTTCAGATGATTAATTCTTTCAGAGGTTCCTGAGAAATTAATGCATTAAAAACTACATTGTAAAAAAGCAAAACACTTTTTAGAGCAGTATAAAATAAAAAGTGAATCTTACAATATTATGGGCATATTTGTTCTGTGTATATAAAACTAAATCTGCGAGTTCCTAAAGAACAGGGGTACAGATGTAAGTAACAGCAGCAAATTCTGCCCATCAACAGTGTTGGGCTGTGTGTGCGCCTGTGTGCATGCTCGGCTGCCCAGTCTTGTTCGACTCTGTGACCCCAATGACTGTAGCCCGCCAGGCTCCTCTGACCACAAAATTTTTCAGACAAGAAATACACTGGATTGGGTTGTCATTTTTTTCTCCAGGGCTCTTCCCAACCCAGGTATCAAACCCACACTGGCAGACAGATTCTTTACCACCGTGACACCTGGGAAGGAATGTTGCTGCCGCTGCTGCTAAGTCACTTCAGTCGTGTCTGACTCTGTGTGATCCCATAGACAGCAGCCCACCAGGCTCCCCCGTCCCTGGGATTCTCCAGGCAAAAACACTGGAGTGGGTTGCCATTTCCTTCTCCAATGCATGAAAGTGAAAAGCTAAAATGAAGTCGCTCAGTAGTGTCTGACTCTTAGCGACCCCACCGATCACAGCCTACCAGGCTCCTCCATCCATGGGATTTTCCAGGCAAGAGTACTGGTTGGTACAAACCAAAATGATATAATGAAAAAACTACCCAAATAATAGAGAGTCCAAGCCTTTTGCAAAACAGGAAAGAAATCTTGGTCTTTCACCATGGTATTAACTTGAATGGAAGATTATGAATGGCAGTTTAAGGTTGGTAAATTCACCCAATTACACCATGGAGATAAACTAAATCTAAAGGGTGAGAAAGTAAATACAATGCTATTTTTGAAAATTTAATGCAAATCAAAAGTCGAAAACTTTACGTTGTTAATATGTGATTTGTATCCAGAGTTTAAAAGGAAACTTTTTTTTTTCACTTGTGGGTAAATTCTGTCAGTTTTCAGAAATATTTGCTTTCCCTCACAATCCAAATAAAGTGAAAGAGGGTAAGCCCCGAATAATTCTGCAATGTTTTTACACTACTGCAATAAGATACTACTGTCTAACACAAACTTATCTTCAATTTCTGCTCAAGGTGAAGCTCTCCATAATACAATCAACTTGTGACCACTTACCAGCATTATAATTTCTTACATTAAGACCTCTATCAACATACTAAAATTATTTTCAATAGTCTTAAGTGTATGAAATCATTACCTTGCTCAATCTTCCTGAAAATAAGATGATAACTGATGTACAAATGAATAGAAAAGAGTGGTTTATAGACCCGCTTCTTTGCTAGTTTTCAAATACAAGTGAAGAGGTAAAAATCTCACAGTTTTGCTCTATAAGTATCTATGATAAAATAACCTACTTGTACCTCTGAGTATAACTTAAAATGTTTTAATTTAACAGTATCATTCAGAATGCCTTTCAAGAATTTTTTAAGGCTATGTGGAAAAAAGTGATGCTAGTGCTAAAATGCTACAAAAATACTTTGACAGTATTTCCTGAAGTCAGAATCAGCTCATTCTGACTGTGCTCTGTGGCCTTTGGCTGAGTTAGCCATTATCTGTCCCTTAAAACCTTAAACCCAAAGAAGTTGTAAAGAAAAAATTCATCATTTAAATGGATTTCTCCCTATTAGCATGTAACTAGACTTAGTTTTGTGACCTTCTCAATTATGTCATTGACAAAATAGGGGAAAGGATAGGTAAAATATGAGGAGTGTATAAATTGTTTGGAACTGTTTTAAGAGAGAAGAGGAAGAGAAAATAAATATACTTCAATTTCACGGTGATCAAAAAACAGATCTGTGTCTTCCATCAACCTGTCAAACACACACTCAATTCTATGTAAAATATCGCGTTGTTTTATACATCCCTTTTCAATCTCAAAGGTTTGAAATGCATTGATTATCTGTACGTGATGACTTTATAAATTGGGGTTTAATAAAAGTATATAATTCACAGACTGAGAATGAGAATTAAATAAGATGATACTTATTAGGTTACAGTGTCTAACACACAGTAAAGATTCAATAAATACAAGCTGTTTGAAACTTCTTTTCATTCTCATTGTTTCATTCTCATTGTTAGAAAACCTATTTGGCAATCTAGCCACATGAGAAAACCGTGGAAGTATCTATTGTTTAATGAAGTGACTGGGTCTAGACTGTACTTTACATGTGTGGTATTGTCTTTTCCAGTATCATTTCCTCTCTGAAGGGAATAATAATAGCCTGCTGGAGCAAAAATCTATGTTTAAAATTCCTCAGCATGAACGATTATTCATAGTAAATGACATCATAAATGACATAGTAAATGACAAAGTCTGAACACAGAGTAGAACACGGACACAACATGGAGTCCGTCATGTACTCATGCTGCAAAGACATTCACGTTTATGTCAAACCAATGTCATTTTTGAGACAAAAATCTAGAAAGTAAAAAAGAAATGGTACAATCAGTTCTCTGTATCTGCAGGCTTTGCATCTGCAAAATCAACAAACCACAGATGGAAAATAGTTGAGGAAAAAAATTCCAGAAAGTTCCAAAAAGCAAACTTCAATTTGTTGTGCACTAGCAACTACTTAAATAGCATTTACACTGTATTAGGTATTATACATAATCTAGAGATGATTTAAAGTTTATGGGAGGATGTGTACGGATTACAGACAAATACTACTCCATTAAATATAAGGGACTCAAGAATCCACAGATGATGGTATTACAGGACAAACCTAGAATCAATCTGCTGCAGATACCAAAGGATGATGCTATATCTTCATAGAATGGGGGAATAGAGGAAGGATTCAAGGTAATAGGCCAAACAATGCAAGTTGTATGACTTAAATGTCACATCTTTTTCTTTGCCTCAGTTTACTCATTTGTGAAAATCAAGTAACCATGGTTCTGCCTACTTCAATGAAACGTTTGTAGCATACGAACTGTTTGTAAAGTATCTTGTATGTAGTAGTTTCTAATGATCTACCCAGGAGGAAATGGGAAACCACTCCAGTATTCTTGACTGGAGAATTCCATGGACAGAGGAGCCTAGTGGGCTACAGTCCATAGAGGCGCGATGAGTCGGACACAGTTGAGTGACTAACACACGTACATTCTCAAACAACTGTTTCCCTGCAATATTTCATTGCATTACCTTCAGTTACCTTAAAAGATAAAGGCAACATAAGATAGAAAACATTAAGCCACTCTTTTGTACAGCTACCTAGTTATAACTGTTTCCATAATTTTTTTTTTGTTTCCATAATTTAATAATTTCTATTCAACAAGCATTTACTGAAGATCTACTATGGGTTAGGAACCATACTTTGTGTCATTCACTCCCTCACTGTAAATTCATTAGCAGTTCCTGGGTCCAAATGCATTTTTGATGTTGCAAGTTGTCTCCATTGCTTTACGACCCATTTTGAATTTGAATAAAAAAGAAATTGCTCAAATTTGCTTTTTGTCAAACACCATCTCCATAGTCCAAAATAAATATAAAATAAACAGCAAGTAGTAAGTCAGCAAAAAACATAAAGTGAGAAATGTTCATCAAAAATGATGCATAACTTAACCATATTTATTAAGAATGTATTCCAATATCAAACAGCAAATTTCAACAATGGAAAAGCCACAATAATGTTTGCACCAACCCAATGATATTACAGGTACATAAGAAGCTACTTTTCTTTTTTCTTAACTTTATTTTTGGCTGTGCTGGATCCTCGTTGCCACACAGGCTTTTCTCTAGTTGTGGCAAGTGGAGGCTACTCTCCAGTTGTGGTGTGCAGGCTTCTCATTGCAGTGGCTTCTCTTGTTGAGGTTCATGGGCTCTAAGGCAGAAGGGCTTCAGAAGTTTGGGCACAAATTTCTCTTATTTGCTTTTTACGTCTTCCATGCAATAGGCCATCAGCCCCACATATGACTAAGCTAAAGTTGTTAAAACAGATGAAGTCCTTCCCCCATTAAATTCTTTTACCTTTTTAAAAATAATTTTATTTATTTAATCATTTCTGGCTGTGCTGGGTCTTTGTTGCTGTGTGGGCTTTTCTCTAGTTGTGGTGTGTGGGGCGACTCACTAGTTGCAGTGCACAAGCTTCTCACTGCAGCGGCTTGTCTTGTCGTTGAGCACAGACTATAGGGCGAGCAGGCTTCAGCACTCGGGGCTGCCTGGCTCGAGAGCACAGGCTCAATAGTTGTCACACATGGGCTTAGCTGCTCCGTGGCACGGGGGATCTTTCCAAAACAAGGATTGAACCTGTTGTCCTCTACACTGGTAGATGGATTCTTTATCATGGAGTCACCAGGGAAGACATCCTTTACATTTTTATATTTACTGACTTCCAGGCATATATTTATGTGGAAAACATAGTAAATTTATGCACCTTTTCAAGCATATAATACCAAAGGAAAAACATACCGAACTCTTTTCAAGCATAAAATGTTGCCTCAAAAAAGATCATAGAAGAAATTAACCTGAAAATCACTTGTGACTGGGAGAATGAAAAGCTTTAATTATAACAAACTAAAGAATGTATTTAATTCTGGCCACAAAAATGTGTTAAAAGCAAGACTAATTTTTAAAACTTTTTAGAATAGTTTTAGAAAAGAAGAAAAATTAACAACGTGAATCAGTCACAAATTTGTAACACTCTGAGCATGATTCATTCAACAAGTAAAAGGTATGCCTTGGAAGACCTTCCCGAATGAACAAAAAGTTCATTAAAATGCATATAATTAAGCAATGTATAAGAAGTGTTAAACTGTATGTTTAAATCCACAGATAAATTCTTACACAATAAAACATATAAAGCCAGTAGAATCGCGTGGCTCATTACTGAATGTTGTTCAGTCACTAAGTTGTGTCTGACACTTTGTGACCCCATGGACTACAGCATGCCAGGGTCCTCTGTCCTCCATAAACTCCCAGACTTTGCTCAAATTCATGTCCATTGAATCAGTGATGCTATCTAACCGTATCATCCTCTGCTGCTCTCTTCTCCTTTTGTCTTCAATCTTTCCCAGCATAAGAGTCTGACAGATTATGTAGATTTAAAATAATGTGTTCTTACTCAAGACTATGTCACATAAATGCAATAATGCAATGGTTATTTCCTACGCTCTCCTAGCAACTATCATCTCTGCCTTTTCACTTTCCCCATCTAGTTTAAAAGGTTTTTTTTTTAATTTAAACTTTTCCAAATTGAAACTGTGCATTCCGAATGTAGAAAACTATTCTACCTTATTTTTCTCTTTTATCCATTAATATTATTATCCAATAATAAAAATTTTCTTTCCATTACAGTCTGAGTTAGAAAGCAAGATACAAATTGCATGTTTACTACAATAACTCTATAAAAATAATGCTTAAGGGGGAAAAAAACTAGAGGAAAATACAAAAAATACTAAAAGTTTCATTTGGAAAGCTGGATTATTTTCTTCTTTTTTACTGTTTTTCTCTGTCTCTGAAATAAGCTTATATTATTTGAAAATCTTTAAATGAGTTTACATAATTTGAAAATAAAGATTTTTTTAAAAACTTATGAAACAGAAATACTCACAGGCATAGAAAACAAACATCATTACCAAAGAAGAAAGGCGAAGAAGGATGATTCAGTAGTTTGGGATTAAAATATACACAATACTACATAGAAAATAGACAACCAATAAGGATCTACTGTATAGCACATGGAACAATACCAAATATTGTATAATAATCCCAAATGGAAGAGAATGTAAAAAAGAATACATATTTTTACATGTATGTGTAACTGAATTTATGCTGTAAACTTGAAACTAATATAACATTGTAAATCAACTATAATTTAATAAAAAAAAATTTTAAAGAATGCCTTTTCAAATGGAACTGTATTCAATGTCCTGCAATAAATCATAATGAAAAATATAACATGAAAAAGAGTATGTATACATATATAACTGAATCACTTTGCTACATACCTGAAACTAACAGAACATTGTAAACCAACTCTATGTCAATAAAATTAAAAAAAATAAAAACAAGGTTTTAAAAAAAATCTTAACTTAAACCAAAAGCAATCACAAGTCAAATAGAGAACTTCTTCCAGTCTAACATACATTATTGTTTAAACATGTATATGTTTAAATATTTTTCTTAATTATATATAATTTAAATGGAATCACAACGACATCAAGAAATTAAGTATCTTTAACTTCATTGAAATTTCATTTACTTAGATATTTCTTTGAATGAATTGAGAACACATACAAATGGCCAACAAATGTATGAAAAGGCTGTAAAGATCATTAATCATCAAGGAAATGCAAATCAAAACCACAACTAGATATTACTTCACACCTGTTAGGACAGCCATTACAGAAAACAAAAACAAAAAGACAGAAAATAAGTACCAGAAAGGAAGTGAAGAAATTGGAACCATGTATAATGTTGGTGGTGATATAAGAATAAGGAAGAAAACAGAACAAAGGTTTGTAAAAAAATTTAAATAGAACTATCACTGAATTCAGTTCAGTCGCTCATTCGTGTCCGACTCTTTGAGACCCCATGGACTGCAGCACGCCAAGCCTCCCTGTCCACCACCAACTCCCAGAGTTTACCCAAACTCATGTCCATTGAGTCAGTGATGCCATTCAACCATCTCATCCTCTGTCATCCCCTTCTTGTGACTTCAATCTTTCCCAGCATCAGGGTCTTTTCAAATGAGTAGGTTCTTCACATCAGGTGGCCAAAGTATTGGAGTTTCAGCTTCAACATCAGTCTTTCCAAATAATATTCAGGACTGATTCCCTTTAGGATGGACTGGTTGGATCTCCTTGGAGTCCAAGGGACTCTCAAGAGTCTTCCCCAACATCACAGTTCAAAAGCATCAATTCTTCAGTGCTCGGCTTTCTTTATAGTCCAACTCTCATAACCATACATGACTACTAGAAAAACCACAGCTTTGACTAGACGGACCATTGTTGGCAAAATAATGTCTCTGTTTTTTAATATGCTGTCTAGGTTGGTCATAACTTTTCTCCCAAGGAGTAAGTGTCTTTTAATTTCATGGCTGCAGTCACCATCTGCAGTGATTTTGGAGCCCAAAAATATAAAGTCTGTCACTGTTTCCATTGTTTCCCCATCTATTTCCCATGAAGTGATGGGACCAGATGCCATGATCTTAGTTTTCTGGATGTTGAGTTTTAAGCCAACTTTTTCACTCTCCTCTTTCACTTTCATCAAGAGGCTCTTTAGTTCTTCTTCGCCTTCTGCCATCAGGGTGGTGTCATCTGCATATCTGAGGTTATTGGTATTTCTCCCGGCAATCTTGATTCCAGCTTGTGCTTCATCCAACCCGGCATTTCGCAAGATGTACTCTGCATATAAGTTAAATAAGCAGGGTGACAAGAGACAGCCTTGACATACTCCTTTCCCAATTTGGAACCAGTCTGTTGTTCCATGTCCAGTTTCAACTTGCTTCCTGACCTGCATGCAGATTTCTCAAGAGGCAGGTCAAGTGGTCTGGTATGCCCATCTCTTTAAGAATTTTTCAATTTGTTGTGATCCACCGTCAAAGGCTTTGAGCTAGTCAGTAAAGCAGAAACAGATGTTTTTTCTGGAACGCTCTTGCTTTTTCGATGATCCAGCGGATGTTGGCAATTTCATCTCTGGTTCCTCTGCCTTTTCTAAATCCAGCTTGAACATTTGGAAGATCACGGTTCACATACTGTTGAAGCCTGGCTTAAGAGAATTTTGAGCATTACTTTGCTAGCATATGAGATGAGTACAATTGTGCGGTAGTTTGAGCATTCTTTGGCATTGTCTTTCTTTGGGATTGGAATGAAATCCAAAACAATCGGAACTATCATTACTATCCAGCAATCCTGTATTTCTGCATATTTATACAAAGGAATTGAAGACAAAATCTCAGATATCTGCACTTTCAAGTTGACTGCAGCATTATTCACAATAGTCAAGAGGTGTAAATAACATATACATCCATCTATGAATGAATGGATAAAGGAAATGCAGTATATTTGTACAGTGGAATACTATTCATCCTTTAAAAAAAGGAAATCCTGTCATACACTACAACACAGACCTTGAGAACATTTTGTTAAGTGAAATAAGGCAGTCACAGAAGGACAAAATCTGCATGATTCCACTTATATGAGGTATCTAAACAGGAAGGTAGAATGATGGTTGCCAGTAGCTAGTGTAAGGGAGAAAGAAGGTACTGTTAAATAGATACAGAGTTTCAGTCAGGCAAGACGAAAATGTTCTAGAAATCTGGTGTGCCACAACCTGCAAAGTTAACAATATTTAACAATAATGTACCTAACACTTAACATTTTAGGAGGGCATGTGTTTTTACAACATTCAAAATAAAACACCTAATATTTCCTAAGAGAGACATTTTATATGTAATATCATATAATATGTAATATAATATGTAATATCATCCAATGAAGATGGGGAAATCACTGTTTTTTAAACACATGGAGAAGTGATGCTGTTTTTTTTAATCTTATCTCTGTAAGAATGACCTCTTCTCATTCCTTAACTTTATCCTCAAAGAAACCTTCCTACCTTTGTTTCTGTTTAACCATGGCCACAACTGAGTCAGACCCACAGCTAGCTAGGCATTCATTTTATTCCCTGCCATAAAATTTTCATTCATAAAATAAGGTAAAAAGCATTTCTATAATTACATCCAATAAATGCCACATAGGCAAAGGCTAGAAAATGACAATTATATTCACAATATAAAGTATGCTGCAAACATACCAAAAGATTCTAATTATAGGTCCCAATCCAAGACTTTTTTTTAAAAATGTGTTCAGTAAACTTTTGATGTAATGGTCATGTCTTCTTATGTCCCCAAAATAACTTTCATGAATATGAAAAAGGACAGTATATTAGTAATGAGAATAAATAAACAATAAATGCATTTTAACAAAAGAAAGGCAGCATTCTTCACAGAAACTAAATGGTTACTATAAATTTCGAAAGACTATTTTCTTAAAAAAAAAAAAAAAAACTCAATTACTTTTGCTTTAGTGTAAGTGATGTCTTTTGTATTTTAACTCCAGTGGTTGCCAAAATAAGCCTATTTACATGTGATGCCTGTCAACTAGCAAATTCACATTTGGATTTTGTTGGCTTTGGACCCTGCATTCTGTTCTCTTCTTTGTGCCATTGTTGTTTTTAGGTCTGGCAGTAGCTCTAGATCTTTGTTTAACTTAGTTCCTTTGTCTAACTTCTGCAGTATATATACACATTATAAAATTAGCATGAAACAACATTTTAGCTTTCATCTCCACAATTAATTCCCACTGTGGCAAAGGCTTGCAATGTATGTTTATGTGGACCCAAAAGAAAAACATAGAGAACACAGCACCTAATTTCTCTATCTGATGATTTAAATAGTAGTTAAGAGAAAGAATTATTTGGTTCAATCGTACGCACCAAAGATTGATCATGAAGATCTTATCCAATTTTAATATACTAAAAGCTTAGTAATCAGAGATGACCCCAGCAGTCACAGTTAAATTTGTTTGGCTGCCAAAATTCCCATCTTTGTTTTCAACTGTATGTCTTTCCAATGTGTTTTTAGTTTTATCTAATACTTGATGTCAGGTAGAGTCTCCTGCCTCAATTTCTTCACCTAACTGTGAAAATGACAGTTTAATTTGTTAAAGTTAAGACCCGAGAGCCTCATTATAGACTCACATGAGTTGACCATGCAATGGATCAGTAATTTTAAAGGGATTTATACAGTATTATAACTTTGAACTTCAGCATTCATGGTGAAACTTAAAAATGTACATGGGTACCCTACATGGACATAAAGCACAAAATGCGACTACAGTAACTTTCACAATTTTCATTTTTAAAATCATAAATAAACTCAACTGCCTTCATATTCATATTATGAGTAAGTCAATCACACTACATGCAATTTTTCATCCTAATCAGGACAGCAATGTTACTAGAAAAAATCAGAAGAATTTTACTGGCTTTGAGCTATGTTTTTTTGGTCTTGATATTTACATCTGATCCTGAGATATCCTCAATGTTCTGAGAACTCACAGTCCTTCAAAAATAAATAAATCATAAGGCTAGGACTTTATTTGAAGGACTTTTATCTCTTCCTACTAAACAGCATCCTAAAAACAGCTGCTCCTTCATGTGAAGGTTGAGTTCTTCATATACTCTTGGTGGAAAGCAAAGCCAGTAAAGCTATCCCCCCACACCCTCCCCCTGCCCCAGAAAGTCAAACTCCTACTATTCAGCCAATTCTTGTGGAACTCCTTTCCATCTGTTCCCTGACATTTCAGTCAGGTTATGCACTTGCCAAAGAACTTTCTTTGGATACTGAATCCATTGGTGAAGACAAACGGGAAAAGAATCAATTTACTTGTTACTAAATAACACTAATTAAAAAGATGAACAGCCATCATGCATAAATGTCAAGATAGGCCTACAATCAAATATACAGTCCATTTTACAAACACAGTCAGGAATCTAGAATGAACAAGAAATTAATGGTTCAGAGTATTAATGCTACTTTATTGCATTAAAATTTTATTATATGAGGGGAAACCAGTAAGAACGAGTACAATCATGTTCTCAAGAAGAGAATAAAGCTTCTTAAAAGAAAATCATACCACTGGAAAGGAGTTTGGAAATTATTTTGCAAGTAAATAGTATTTTAGCAATGAAAGTTCTTATTTAGGGAATAAAGTGAAAATAAACTCATAAATTTAATGATTCAGTATTTATTGGAGAAACTGATTAAGAATGATATAAATTCTGAAGCAGAAGTTTAAAATACTAGATCAAAGAGTAATAAAGATAACTGATACTAGAAAGTCTAAGTTTAGATAACAACCAACCATGACTTCTGACAATCTGAAAAAAATGGGATTGCTAAGTGATTAGACTTTGTCAGATGGTATAAGATTAATTCACTCTACCTGTTCTTAAGGAAGTCTAGAAGAAAGCTTAACTGTACTGAGGAACTGGTCTCATGATGCTTAAAGAGCTGGTCTGAAAAAAAAAAATAGAAGGTCCACTGACTCAGTCCCACAGAGAGTTTGGGAACAAAGCTAGTGAAGTTGGGATGGGAGAGGATGGAGAGTGACATAAGACTAGTCTCTCTTCTGTTAGACTTCCTCCTGAGACAATGTGGAAGTATAATGTCAAAAGCAATAGTAGGGTATAATTTTTTTTCTTTTTCTTTTCAAGTGCAAGTGAGTTTATTTAGAAAGATACCATAGGCAGAAAGTGGTCCATCTCAGAAGGTATAATTTATTTAGTTTAAAAAGACTTTGTAATATGGCCTATTAAACCAACAGCAAAAACAAATCCCTAAGTTAGATAGAATAAAGGATATGTTTTTGTCCTCCTTAAAGGTTTCACAGAAAAACAAAACCAAGAGTAGCAGATGAGTTTCAATATGGGCAAAAAAACAACCCAAGCCCTGTTTACATAGTATTACTCATTAGCGAATTCTCAATTAAATCATTAGTTACCCAGAGAAGTGAAATGAATAGATCCTCACTCAACCCTAAGATATTAGAAGAAGTAGACACTCTACAAAGTACTTTGGGACATATTAATTAAAATAAAAGATTAAAAAGTACTGGAAGACTTCAGATAAGTTTTTGTGAATAAAAGATTCAGAATGAAAAAAAGAATAAAAAAATAAATAAAAAAAAAAAGATCCAGAATGCATAGGAGCATGCCAAAGCAGTCTGGTCCAAATACTTAAGTTTTACCCTATACCTTCAATATACTTGAATAACGACTAGCTAAATAAAATATAATTCTTTCTAATCTTCCTTTCCCCTGTTCCTAAAACTGATGTTTTCTGTTAAAGACAGCAAAAAAAATTTTTAAGTATTTTAGATAAGCTCCAAGGCTTCTCTTTTTATTTCCATGCAAATTATACTTTAATTGTCCTTTCCTGATTAAAGGAAAGACATGCTTCCCCAAGAATGAAGACATAAGAATAGACTTTCTTTTTTGTTGTTGCTTTTTTTTTTATAAGAATAGATTTTCTTGCAAGTTTATTCACCTCTGGAAACCTGAAAGAGTAGATTTCAAAAATTCAACCTGTGAGTAGTACAAAAGAGTGTCTAGACACTTTCCTATTATTGACAACTTTCCCTAACTCAACTTCCTAGTCAGACATTGAGTTAATAGCTATTTTATTTAACCTCTTTCCAACAAAATTGAAAGAGAAAATTTTTACTAAATTTTGATTTTGCTCAAATACATAATAAATATTAGTTCAAAGACTTTAATTTTGTATTTAAAATTCCATTCGTCTAGAAATCTATCCAGCTGTTTTAAATATGGTTTGTATCATATTACAGTGTTGACTGTAATATACCATTTAATTTGGCTCAGTAATACACACGTTTAACACTAGAGAGAAAGTCTTTCCTGAACAAGAAATAATGATTTTGTGTTATGTCTAATTAAAGAGTGTGCGTGTATATACAATCAATTACATATTCATAACAATGGGGGGGTGGGGCAGAAATCAGGACTAAAATGGATTCTACATTTCAGTTAATTTGACCATTAAAAGCAAGGATACTTCTTATAACATTAGAGAATCAGACAAATGAAACACATATAACTAAGAAAATGAACAATCTTCACGGTAGCCAAAATTGCTACCAGGACTCATGATTATAAGAAAATGTCAGCCAGCACTGCTTCTTTTTCTCTGTCTCATCTGTTCTCTATCTTCTGGATCCCTTGGCCCAACTTCTATGCCCACCCACCTCATCTTACAGTTTGGAAACCTGTATTATTTTTTTAAATCTGCAGAGGAACTAATTTCCCAAACTACCACGGTTTTATTACTCTATATTTTATTACTTCACAACCATCAATTTAAGGAAATGATCATTTTTTAAATTTTTACTTCTTCATCCAGGAAAAAACAACTGACCTCTCCTTTTAATTAACTGACCTCCGCACCACAACTGAATAATCACATCATCCCAGCATGCTAATTACTTGCAGCTGCCCAAATCTTAGGACACTGTAAGCCTCAAAAAATCCCTTTACACAAGGGACAACGATACAGGGCTTGCTTCTTTCCTGACTCTGCTCCATTTAAAAGTCTCTCAAACATGACACCAAGAATAGAAGCAATAAAAGAAAAAGTAGGTAAACTGGACATCATGAAAATTGAAAGAAAATGAAAAGACGACAGAATCATATGTCTAATAAAGGGCTTGTATTAAGAATAGATGAAGAACTTTGACAATGTAGTCATAAAAAATGTCAAACAATTTGAACAGTTCTCTAAAGAAAATACATAAATAGCCAATAAGCAACTGAAAAGATGTTCAAAATCATTATTAGTCATCAGGTAAATGCAAAGAGAGACCAAACTAAGATATCACCTCACAACTACCAGGATGGCTATAATGAGAGACAGATAATCCCAATTGTTGCCCAGGATTTGTAGAAATTAGAACCCTCAGACACTGCTGGTGAGAATGTGAAATGGTGAAGTCATTTGGAAAGCAGTTTGTCAGGTTCACAAAATATTAAACAAGCAATCACACCATATGACCCAGCAATTCCACTACCAGGTAATGCCCGGATGAAGTAAATGTCAAATTACAAAATACAGTCTGCTGCTGCTGCTAAGTCGCTTCGGTTGTGTCCGATTCTGTGCGACCCCATAGACGGCAGTCCACCAGGCTCCACCGTCCATGCGATTCTCCAGGCAAGAACACTGGAGTGGGTTGCCATTTCCTTCTCCAATGCATGAAAGTGAAAAGTGAAAGTGAAGTCTCTCAGTTGTGTCCGACTCTTTGCGACCCCATGGACTGCAGCCCACCAGTCTCTGTGCATGGGATTTGTCAGGCAAGAGTACTGGAGTGGGGTGCCATTGCCTTCTCCGAAATACAGTCTAGTTGCCCTTTAAAATAGATTCTCTCCAACTATTTTATTCCATTACTATTATTTCCCTCATCCAGACCTTTATCTACATGAAGATGCCCTCATTACCCTCCATCACTGGTATTCTTATCAATCTAGTCCACATTACTCTTAGAAAAACTTTGCCAAATAACACTTCAAAATCTTTCAAGGGTCTTTCAAAGCCCCAAACCACTGCGTTTGTCAGTCAAGGCTTCTCACAATCCAATCCCGAGCCACATGTCTAATAATATTCCATGAGATTCCACTAATAAGTCTTCTAATCATGTCAGGTAAAGATCATCAGTGTTTTCTTTTTTGCCCAGAATATAAACAAAAAATAAAATTAATGGAAATTTAACTTATCTAAGCCACCCTTCAGAGTCCATCAAAACCAACTGTAATGACATGACTGCAAACACTTTTCACACTGTTATTTGAATAAAATTATTCTTCCAGGAAACACTGTGTCATTTTAAAAAATCAAATTGTTATATACACTGTATATATAACTCTGTATTAATACAAATCACATAGATATCAAACTCTGGTTTCTTCATCTGGTAAGTAAGGAAAATTACTGTCTCATGGAGAGGGTTTTAAGGATAAAACATAATTTCCTAATTTGAAAATAATTCATATTAACTACACACAGAAAGTACTCAGAAAATGTTAATTAGTATGATTATCATTATTTCCTAACACATGTGCAGAGGTCTGGGAACTTACACACTGACGGAAATATTTCATGTGTTAATATTGTTTTTCCTAATGTACCCACACTATGGGGTATTGTATGTCCCCTAAAATCACTAGAAATTACAGCAAATAGAATTCGAGGTGACAATATCCCTTTTTCAAATAGTAACTTAAAGATTCTCACTATGGTTTAAAAAGTATTACTACTGTAAATGAAATAACAGTGGAGGGAGTCAAAGCTCTAGATCCATGTTCAAGTTACAATCCTACTGTTTACTAACTGTATGATTTTGGGAAAGTCATCTGAATTCTCTGTCTTGGATTCTTATATGTAAAACAAAACAGCACGACTAAATTGACTCTACTGTTGTATGAAGTAAAAAATAGAAATATGACAAAATCTCTTCTGAACTATTTACATATCCTTATAAATCATACATATATAAGCTTATTCAAAGTCCTCTGTTTACATTAAATTAGTTTTTCAAAATTTATGAAGTCAGTTACAGTCATAAGGAACAGAGACGAACATACTGAAATTCCTGTGTGACCTTAATTAAAGCCACTCAATTATCAATTCCACTTCTGCCTATCCACATTACAATCCCTTTCACAAGGGGCAACATTTTATTGAGTTGAACTCCAAAACCTCTTCCTGTTCACCTAGAAATGGTCAACTGTAGTGACAAAACATAGAGCAAAAGAAGAAAAAAAGGCAATAGATAAGGATAGCCTGTAAACTAATTTGTTTATCTTGAATTTCAGTAGCTCATAGTTCAAGTCCATTAATCATTTCATAGCTAGCAATCAATTAACAAGAAAAGCAGAATATTAAATATATTTTATATATATTAATGGAAGTAAGTAAAACTTCCATTCACAGTATAATCAACAGCAACATCAAAAAATAGCATTGGAAACTCAAGCAAAATCTAAAACTCTGATCAATTTCAATACATATCACTTAGCCAAGCACACCCCGGAAAAAGAGTAGTCATTTGTTTAAAGAACTGGTGAAAAATGAAACTGAAAGAACTGGTAATTGTGTCCAAATTCAAATGGGAGTTACCAAAATTAACATGATGATCAATGATGTAAAGTAGACCATTAATAAAACAAACTGAAATACACATTATTTACTCCTGAATGTCATCATCACCACGACACTAAAGAACAATGCAGAATATCTTAGTTAAGCATTCTTTTAGAGGGCAAAGAGCATTTATATGGATTCTTATGTGTCAAATCATGGCATCCAATTTTGAACCATTTACATTTCTTTTCCCTTCTTATAGATAACCTGGTGCTTCTTTCTGAACCTGTACAATCCCTTCCAAATGAGTACAGAGCTGTGAAGTTAGAGGTATTTAGTTAACGGCACATTTTTAGAATTAAATAAGCAAAGCTCTCTGTTTTTACTAACATTCCACAAAATTCTATATGCAGAAAAATAAGACTCTACTTTCTATCTTTCTCAGGGTTGTTCACATCTTTCCAATTTCTTATAAGTAGGAAATTTCTGTAGTTTAGAAAAAAGACAGAAGAAGCCAAATTATCATATACACTAAGACTTGCTCAAAAAAGAAGGAAAAAAAAAAGAAAACTAAACATCTTGCCACCACTACTCACACCAAATTATTAAATCACTTCAGATAATAAGGCAGAAAAGGAAGGAAAAAGACTAAAACTGTCCCCCATCACCAACTGTGAAATCAGTTAATTCTTAAGGTCAAGAGTCCAGGAATTACCATTGCTAAATAAAAATTCCAGATTATCACAATATAACACCACCCACTTTCAAATTTATTTTAAATTCTCACAAAATAAAATTGACCTTTGGTTTACAGTTCTATGAATTTTAACACAATTATAATTTTCAACCAGTACTTCTGCAAGTATGTTTTTCTGCATCACACTATTTCTCCTCTCCTTCTGGGACTCCAGTGACACCAATGTTGACCCTTATGTTACTGGCCCACTGTTCTCCAGAACTGATCATCTTTTCTATCATTTTTCTGTACTGTTCAGCTTGGAAACTTTCTATTCCCTATGAATTCAGTGACTCTTCCCTTTCCTCTCCATTCTGCCACAGAATCTACTCAGTTGACTTTGTTTTATTGTAATTATCATTTTTTCCGTTTGAAAATTATATTTTATTCCTCTCTATATCATTTATTTCCTTGATGATACTTGAAGCTTAACACTTGTTAAAGGGGTATTTGCGATGGTTTATTCATACATTTGTACAGTGGTTAAAGTCTCTGTCAAATGATTCCAACATCTACACTGTCTTGTCACAAGGGTCTGCTACTGCCTTTTCCACAAGGGTCTGTTACTGCTTTTTCCAACATGAGTTGACGTAGGTTCTTTGCATATTGATCCCTGAAATTTTAAATAATATGCTATATAACTTGGATTCTTCCTCATTCCTATGGAATATATTAATAATTTTATTTACACAGGCAGTTGACCTGGTTAGGTTCAAGATGCAAGTTCCAATAGGCTTTCTGAAGGTTGTGGTTCCAATGCCCAGTTTTCAAAGCCTTTACAATGTTATTCGGATTCCATGGATATGCCACCCAGTGGTCAGTCTGCAGCCTGGCTGGAGTTGTATACATTCAGTTTTCAAAGTCTTTATTAGGATTTGATCCTTATATTTGCACAGACTGACAGTGAGTCATGGAACTAGTGGAAAAGAACCTGCCTGTCAATGCAGGAGATAAAAGAGACACAGGTTCAATCCCTAGGTCAGAAAGATCCTCTGGCAAAGGAAATGGTTACCCACTCCAGTACTCTTGCCAGGAGAGTGGCATGATTCTGAGAGCGCCTGGTGGGCCCTAGTTCATAGGCTGAAAAGAGTTGGACGTGACTGAAGCAACTTGGCAGCAGCAACAGCAGACAGTGAGGCCCAACTTTATGGGTCTCCTTCCCAAGGTCTTTTCTCGTCTCCATATGTGTGCGTGTGTGAGTGCTAAGTCACTTCAGTTGTGTCCAACTCTGTGTGACACTTATGGACTTCTCCATATGTCACTTTCCAATTTCCTGAGAATACCCTTTTCTGTTCTCCAGCCAGAAAAAGTCTACTTCTATGATCATTACCTGCCTGGAGTGAAACACTGGGAGGACATCCTAAAAACAATGGGGATTGCCTCTGCTCTCTTGGAACCACAGCATCAAAAAGACTAAGTTTCCCTTCTCTCAGGGTTCCAGCTCCTGCAGACACCAGTTGTAAACTGTTATCATTAGCATCTGACTGCTTGCAACTGGAAAAACTGGAAGAATGTGAACAACCCTGAGAAAGAAAGTAGACTTATCTTTCTACACATAGAATTCTGTGGAATGTTAGTAAAAAGAAAAAGAAAAACACAAAAACATAACAACACTAACTCTAAGCTGTTCACCCTGTCTCACTCCTCACACCAGAACTAGAAAGCTTTTAGATCACATTCTGCCTATACCATGGTGCTTAATTTCAGGTTTTTGGGTGCTCACATCAGGAGTTCCTAGAAGTTCGGTGGTATTCAAAAATTGTTTTTCTGCAATCTGCCTGTTGCTATTTACCGTGTATTCTGTCCAAGTTTTACAGTTCCATTCGGCTGTAAAGAGAGGGTGGTATATGTTTACTCCTTATTATCCAGAACCAGAGGATATACCCTTTTTCAAATAAGTCAAGGAACCCTTTTCAAACTGTTCATGGGGCTCTCAAGGAAAGAATACTGAAGTGGTTTACCATTCCCTTCTCCAGTGGACCATGTTTTGTCAGAACTCTCCACCATGACCCAGCCATGTTGGGTGGCCCTACAAGACATGGCTTATAGTTTCATTGAGTTAGACAAGGCTCTGATCCATGGGATCGGTTTGGTTAGTTTTCTGTGATTGTGGTTTTTGTTCTGTCTGCCTTCTAATGGATAAGGATAAGAAGTATATGGAAGCTTCCTGACAGGAGAGACTGCCTGTGGGGGAATATGGGTCTTGTTCTGATAGGCAGGGCCATGCTCAGTAAATCTTTAATCCAATTTTCTGTTGATGTGCAGGGTTGTATTCCCTCCTTGTTGTTTCACCTGAGGCCAAACTATGGTAGGGGTTATGGCCACCTAACAGAAGCAGAAGATATTAAGAAGAAGTGGCAAGAATACACAGAAGAACTATACAAAAAAGATCTTCATGACCCAGATAACCACAATGGTGTGATCACTCACCTAGAGCCAGACATCCTGGAATGTGAAGTCAAGTGGGCCTTTGCAGGCATCACTACAAACAAAGCAAGTGGAGGTGATGGAATTCCAGTTGACCTATTAATCCTAAAAGATTATGCGCTGAAAGAGTTGTACTCAATATGCCAGCAAATCTGGAAAACTCAGCAGTGGCCACAGGACTGGAAGATGTCAGTTTTCATTCCAATCCGTAAGAAAGGCAATGCCAAAGAATAATCAAACTACTGTACAATTGCACTCATCTCACATGCTAGTAAAGTAATGCTCAAAATTCTCCAAACGAGGCTTCAACAGTACGAGAACTGTGAACTTCTGGATGTTCAAGCTGGATTTAGAAAAGGCAGAGGAAACAGAGATCAAATTGCCAACATCCGCTGGATCACTGAAAAAGCAAGAGAATTCCAGAAAAACATCTATTTCTTCTTTATTGACTACGCCAAAACCTTTGACTGTGTGGCTCACAATAAACTGTGGAAGATTCTGAAAGAGAAGGGAATACCAGACCACCTGACCTGCCTCTTGAGACACCTGTATGCAGGTCAGGAAGCAAGAGTTAGAACTGGACATGAAACAACAGTCCGGTTCCAAACAGGAAAAGGAGTACGTCAAGGCTGTATATTGTCACCCTCCTTATTTAACTTCTATGCAGAGTACATTATGAGAAACGCTGGGCTGGATGAAGCACAAGCTGGAATCCAGATTGCCGGGAGAAATATCAATAACCTCAGATATGCAGATGACACCACCCTGATGGCAGGAAGTGAAGAAGAACTAAAGAGTCTCTTTAAAAGTGAAAGAGGAGAGTGAACAAGTTGGCTTAAAGCTCAACATTCAGAAAACTAAGATCATGGCATCCGGTCCCATCACTTCATGCCAAATAGATAGGGAAAACAGAGGGAACAGTGGCTGACTTTATTTTTCTGGGCTCCAAAATCACTGCAGATGGTGACTGCAGCCATGAAATTAAAAGACGCTTACTCCTTGGAAGTAAAGTTATGATCAACCTAAACAGCATATTAAAAAGCAGAGATATTACTTTGTCAACAAGGGCCCGTTTAGTCAAGGCTATGGTTTTTCCAGTAGTCATGTATGGATTTGTGAGTTGAACTATAAGGAAAGCTGAGGGCCGAAGAATTGATGCTTTTGAATTGTGGTGTTGGAGAAGACACTGAGAGTCTCTTGGACTGCAAGGAGATCCAACCAGTCCATCAGAAAGGAAATCAGTCCTGGATGTTCATTGGAAGGACTGATGTTGAAGCTGAAACTCCAAATACTTTGGCCACCTGATGCAAAGAACTGACTTATTTGAAAAGACCCTGCTGCTGGGAAAGCTTGAAGGCGGGAGGAGAAGGGGACGACAGAGGATGAGATGGTTGGATGGCATCACTGACTCAATGGACTTGAGTTTTAGTAAACTCCGGGAGTTGGTGGTGGACAAGAAGAATTGTGGTTGCAGTGGATGGGGTCGCAAAGAGTCTGACACAACTGAGCAACTGCACTGAACTGAACTGAATGGCAACCTCCTTCAAAAGGAATCATGCAGGCACTGTTGTACTCAGTGCCCCTGACGCTGCAGCAGGCCACTGTCAACCCACGCCTCCGCCGGAGACTCCTGAACATTCAAAGACAACTCTGGCTCAGTCTCTTGTGGGGATACTGCTCCTTTCTCCTGGCCCCTGGAGTGCATAAGGTTTAGTTTGTGCCCTCCAAGTGTCTGTATCCCCAATTCTGTGGAAGTTCTGTAATCAAAATCCCACTGGCTTTCAAAGTCAAATTTCCTGGGGCTTCTCAGTTCCTTAGATGGATTCCCAGGTTGGGAAATCTGTTGTGGATCCTAGAACTTTCTTAACAGTGTGAGAATGTCTTTGGTGTAACTGTTCTGCAGTCTGCGGGTCGTCTGCTCAGCGGCTATATGGATGGGTTAATGGCGACCTCCTCCAAGAGGACTTATACCACAAACTGTTTGTCCCAGGTCTGCAGTGGCCAGAGGCCCTGTCACCACGCAGGCCACAGCTGACTGTGTCTCTGCCGGAGACACTCAAAACTCAAAGGCAGGCCTGGCTCAGTCTCTGTGGGGTATCTGGGTCCTGGTGCACACAAGATTTTGATTTAGCCCTCCGAGCATCTCTAGCAGGTATGGGGTTTGATTCTAAACATGATTTTGTCCCTCCAACCGTATTGCTGGGGCTTCTCCTTTGCTCTTGGACGTGGGTTATCTTTTCTTGGTAGGATCCCAATATTCTCCTGTCAATGTTTGTTCAGCAGTGAGTTGCAATTTTTGAGGTCTCACAGGAGATGAGCACACATCCTTCTATCCTGCCATCTTGTGATGGAAACCATATAGAAAGCTGGGGGCCGAAGAATTGATGCTTTTGAACTGTAGTGTTGGAGAAGACTCTCGAGAGTCTCTTAGACTGCAAGAAGATCCAACCAGTCCATCCTAAAGGAAATCAGTCCTGAATATTCACTGGAAGGACTGATACTGAAGCTCCAATAGTTTGGCTACCCAATGCGAAGAACTGACTCACTGGAAAAGACCCTGATGCTGGCAAAGATTGAAGGCAGGAAGAGAAGGGGATGAGAGATGATGAGAAGCTCCAATACTCTGGCTACCTGATGCAAAGAACTGACTCATTGGAAAAGACACTGATGCTGGGAAAGATTGAAGGCAGGAAGAGAAGGAGATGAGAGAGGATGAGATGACTGGATGAGATGAGTTGGTATCACCAATTTGACTAGCATGACTTTGAACAGGCTCTGGGAGTTGGTGATGGACATGGAAGCCTAGCATCCATGGGATCACAAAGAGTCAGACACAACGGAGCAACTGAACTGAACTGAAAGGAACCTTACTTTTCTTGAATTCTAAATTCTGAATTGCAGAATCTGTTAGCTTAATAATATTCTCTAATACCCAACTATGGTGAAAAACGAGGTCGAGACTCCTAAGATGGATTTAATCTCCAAACCTCAAGCCAAACAATCTTTTCAGTCAAACTTTCAGCAAAAAGGATGACAGAAACATGACTGACAAGCACTTTAGCAAAATGCAAAGAAGGCAGTATTTATCTGAATTCCACAAGGCCACATCAAAGCTTTAGTAATCACCTGATAAGAGTCAACATTCTGAAAAACGGGAGTAGCCTGTAGCATGTAAAAGTAAAAGTAAAAAGTAGAAAAACATGGAACTAGCAGCACATGGATTCTGAGATTTCATAGAAACATTTCCATTTTGTTTGCTTTATACAATTCTCTTATTACATTTAGAGGAAAAGTCTACTCTACTCCAGAAATAATCACTCCCATAATGAACAATGGCACATAGGTAGCAGCCTTAACATTCTACTCAGTCTGAGTTGCAAGCCTAGTGGCTGAGATTGAACACCCTAACCCAAGATCAGGCAATTGGTTGGAGTCCATAGTCATGCAAAGAGTAAAATGTGATGAATAAAGAAAGGCTGGTGAGTCTAAAATATATAACAATAGCCAGTTATAAGCTAAAATGAACTGGAATGGGTGAATTTAACTCAGATGACCATTATACCTACTACTGTGGGCAAGAATCCATTAGAAGAAACGGAATAGCCATCATAGTCAACAAAAGAGTCCAAAATGCAGTACTTGGATGCAATCTCAAAAACGACAGAATGAACTCTCTTTGCTTCCAAGGCAAACCATTCAATATCACATTAATCCAAGTCTATGCGCCGATCAGTAATGCTGAAGAAGAAGCTGAAGTTGAACGGTTCTATGAAGACCTACAAGACCTTCTAGAACTAACACCCCAAAAAGATGTCGTTTTCATTATAGCGGATTAGAATGCAAAAGTAGGTAGTCAAGAAACACCTGGAGTAACAGGCAAATTTGGCCTTGGAGTACAGAATGAAGCAGGGCAAACAAAGGCTAATAGAGTTTTGCCAAGAGAACACACTGGTCACAGCAAGCACCCTGTTCCAAGAACACAAGAGAAGACTCTACACATGGACATCACCAGATGGTCAACACCAAAATCAGACTGATTATATTCTTTGCAGCCAAAGATGGAGAAGCTCTACAGAGTCAGCAAAAACAAGACCGGGAGCTGACTGTGGCTCAGATCATGAACTCCTTATTGCCAAATTAAGACTGAAATTGAAGAAAGTAGGGAAAACCACTAGACCATTCAGGTATGACTTAAATCAAATCCCTTATGACTATACAGTGGAAGTAAGAAATAGATTTAAGGGACTAGATAGACAAGAGTGCCTGATAAACTATGGACGGAGGTTCATGACACTGTACAGGAGACAGGGGTCAAGACCACCCCCAAGAAAAAGAAATGCAAAACAAAATGGCTGTCTGAGGAGGCCTTACAAATAGCTGTGAAAAGAAGAGAAGTAAAAGGCAAAGGAGAAAAGGAAAGATATACCCATTTGAATGCAGAGTTCCAAAGAATAGCAAGGAGAGATAAGAAAGCCTTCCTCAGTGATCAGTGCAAAGAAATGGAGGACAACAATAGAATGGGAAAGACTAGAGATCTCTTCAAAAAAATTAGAGATACCAAGGGAACATTTCATGCAAAAGTGGGCACAATAAAGGACAGAAATGGCACAGACCTAACAGAAGCAGAAGATATTGAGAAGAGGTGGCAAGAATACACAGAAGAACTGTACAAAAAAGATCTTCATGACCTAGATAACCACGATGGTGTGATCTCCAACCTACTGTCAGAGATCCTCGAAAGCAAAGTCAAGTGGGTCTTAGGAAGTATCACTATGAACAAAGCTAGTGGAGGTGATTAAGTCTAGTTGAGCTATTTCAAATCCTAAAAGATGATGCTGTGAAAGTGCTTCACTCAATATGACAGCAAATTTAGAAAACTCAGCAGTGGCCACAGGACTGGAAAAGGTCAGTTTTCATTCCAATCTGTAAGAAAGGCAATGCCAAAGAATGCTCAAACTACTGCCCAACTGCACTCATCTCACACACTAGCGAAGTAATACTCAAAATTCTCCAAGTCACACTTCAACAATACGTGAACCATGAACTTCCAGATGTTCAACCTGAATTTAGAAAGGGCAGAGGAACCAGAGATCAAATTGCCAACATCCGTTGGATCATCAAAAACGCAAGAGAGTTTTGGAAAAACATCTACTTATGCTTTATTGGGGAGCTTCCCTGGTGGCTCAGACAGTAAAGAGTCTGCCTACAACGCAGGAGACCCGGGTTTGATCCTTGGGTCAGCAAGATCCCCCGGAGAAGGAAACGGCAACCCACTCTTGTAGCCTTGCCTGAAAAATCCCATGGATAGAGGAGCCTGGCAGGCTACCGTCCATGGGATCGCAAAGAGTTGGACACAACTGAGCGACTTCACGTCACTTCTTTACTTCTGCTTTATTGACTACGCCAAAACCTCTGATTGTGTGGATCACAACAAATTGTAGAAAATTCTTCAAGAGATGGGAATACCAGACCACCTGACCTGCCTCTTGAGAAATCTCAAGAGTATGCAGGTCAGGAAGCAACAGTTAGAACTGGACAAGGAACAAAAGACTGGTTCCAAATCAGGAAAGGAGTATGTTGAGGCTGTATATTGTCACCCTGCTTATTTAACTTATATGCAGTGTACATCATGAGAAATGCTGGACTGTATGAATCACAAGCTGGAATCAAGATTGCTGGTAGAAATATCAATAACTTCACATATGCAGATGACACCAAATTTATGGCAAGAGCCTCTTGATGAAAGTGAAAGAGGAGAGTGAAAAAGTTGGCTTGAAACTCCACATTCAGACCCATGGCTGATTCACATCAATGTATGGCAAAAACCACTATAATACTGGAAAGTAAATGGCCTCCAATTAAAATAAGTAAATTAATAAAAAAAAAACTCAACATTCAGAAAACAAAGATAATAGCATCTGGTCCATCTACTCCACTCCTTTGGCCACCTGATGCAAAGAACTGACTCATTTGAAAAGACCCTGATGCTGGGAAAGATTCAAGGCAGGAGGAGAAGGGGACGACAGAGGATGAGATGGTTGGATGGCATCACCGACTCAATGGACATGAGTTTGAGTAAGCTCCAGGAGTTGGTGATGGACAAGGAGGCCTGGTGTGCTGCAGTCCATCAGGTCGCAGGGAGTCGGACATGACTGAGCAACTAAACTGAACTGAGCCAGCTCTACTGCCTAAAATCTCACCACAGTAACTCCCTTACATAAACATGTTATCAGAGTTATGCACATGCCTGAGACTATGCCATATGCTAATTACAAAATTACCAACTAGTGAGTCTTATTATGTAAATAATACAAGAGAAAGAAAATGGATAGCAAATTATTTTTCAGTATGATTAATGTTAGCTAAAGACAAGATGAAGAGAAATAAGGGAAAAGAGGAGGAGGGGGAGAGGAGGAGGAGGTAAGGAGGAAGAGGAAAGCAGGTGAGGAAGGGAGGGGGAGATGAAGAAAGAGGAAGAACAAAAAGAAACACACTGAAATTTTTACTGTGTTTGGGTTTCAGCAGAGACACCGTGAACAGTATTCCCAGTTTTACTTTCTGCCCGCACTTTCAAAAATCACTCTAATGAATATAATTATTAAATAAGAAACCTTCATTCAAAATAAACCAAGAAGCACACAATTAGTATATGACCCAGAAGTTCCCCTCCTGGGGAAATGATAAGCTTAATCACAGAAAAACAGGCATAAAAATGTTCACAGTCATTCTAATCATATTCTTCAAAATCCATAAACTACATACATGTAGTTTAAAATGTATAAAGAAACTATGGTATATCCACATAGTATAATACTACTACTCAGGAACAAGAAGGAACAAACTACTCACAGATTCAACTACATAAATGAATCTCAATGATAACATGCCTAGTGAAAGAAGGCAGTCTCAAAATGTCAGGTACTGTATTATTACAATCATAAGAACTTAAGAAGAGAGGAAAAGGGAAAGGAGCAGCATGAACTAATTTGGGGGGTAATAAAATTATTTTATATTTTATGGTCAGGCCACATGAATCTACATATATGTTAAAATTCATGAAACCAAACACCAAAAGAAAACATTTTTCCTATATGTTAATTTAAAAAATAAAATATAAAACAACTCTATTGAACAATCGATATAGAATGCTATTAAATACATTTTTCTTCAAACAAGGATTGCAGAGTAACAAAAAATAAAGCAAACACAGAATCAATAATTCTAATAAAATTTCCAGCAAGCTTACTTTAAATAATGTATATAGAAATGCAAAGGTCCAGAATAAGCTAAATAACTTTTAGTAACAGAATCAAAGTTGGACTGATTTACGTAAGTATCCAATCTCAAATTTACCATAACCCTACAATAATCAAGAGAGGAACTGATGTTTTTGAACTGTGTTGCTGAAAAAGACTCTTGAGAGTCCCTTGGACAGCAAGGAGATCAAACCACTCAATTGTACAGGAAGTCCACCTTGAATATTCATTGGAAGGACTAATGCTGAAGCCCCAACAGTTTGGCCACCTGATGCAAAGAGCAAACTAATGGAAAAGACCCTGATCTGGGAAAGACTAAAGGCAAAAGGAGAAGGGGGAGGTGGAGGATGAGATAGTCATACTGCACACCAACACAATGGACATGAATTTCAGTAAACTCCGGGAGATACTGGAGGATAGGGAAGCTTGGTGTGCTCTAGTCCATGGTGTTGCAAAGAATCTGACACCATTTAGCGACTGAACAACAACAACAACAATAAATCAAGATATGAGATGGGCATAAATTACAATGGATATATTGATTAATGGAAGAAAATGGAGTCCAGAGAGATAAAGAAATATGGTCAAATGATTTTCCACCAAAATTCAATGAAAAAAGGACAGTCTCAAACAAATGGTGCTAGAACAACTGAGTACCATATGGGGCGGGGAGGGGAACAACTCAATTCTTATCTCACACACCACACAAAAATTTTAAATAGTTCAGATATGTAAATGTAAAATCTAAACCTATAAAACATTTGAGGGAAACACAAGGGAAAAATACTTGCAATTCTGGTTCAGGCAAGATTTTTTTTAAGAAAGGACAGAAAAAGCTTTAATCCCCAAAAGATAATCTGATATGATTTCAGCAAAATTAAAAACCTAATGCCCTTCAGAAGACTGTTAAGAAAATGAAAAGGCAAGACTCGAAGTGGGAGAAAATATTCATAATACAACTGACCCTTGAACAACAAGGGGGATTAAATTCAGTATAACTTATAGTCAGCCTTCTGTATCCGTGGATTCAATGAACTACAGACCGTGTTGTTGTTCTTCAGTCACTTAGGCATGTCCGATGCTTTGCGATCCCATGGACTGGAGCACGCCAGGCTTCCCTGTCCCTCACCATTTCCTAGAGTTTGCTCAAACTCACATCCATTGAGTCAGTGATGCCTTCAAATTATCCAACAGACTGTGTAGTACTGTAGTATTTACTACTGAAAAATATCCACACTTCAGTGGACCCATGCAGTTCAATGGACATGAACTTGGGCAAACTTTGGAAGATGGTGAGGGACAGAGAGGCCTGGCATGCTGTAGTCCATGAGGTTACCAAGAGTCAGACACAACTGGATAACGGAACAACAACAACATGCAGTTCAAACCCTCCATGTTCAAAGGTCAACTATACATATAACCTGACAAATCTTATATACAAAACTATAAGTTTGAAGCTTTCAATAAAAAGTTCACAACTCAACTTTAAAACGGGCAAGGAAGATACCTGGATGAATAATAATAACATAAAGACAGTCAACACCATTAGTCACTGGGGAAACACAAACTAACCCATAATGAGATACAACAACATACCCACATGCATAGCTAACAGAGAGACTGACAACAACAAGTGTTATAGAGGATGTTAAGAACTGAATACTCATGTGCTGCTGGTGGGAATTTCAAAGCTCTAAAAAGCACTTTCACAGAATCTTAACCATACTCTTACAACCTGAGCCAGAAACTCTACTCCTATGTATTTACTCAAGAATAAAGAGAATAAAAAAATAATAATAATAAAGAGAATAAAACAAATGTCCTTAAAAAGCCCTGTATAGTAACATCAAAAAAGTTTTATTTATAACAGCCAAAAAAAACTATAAACAATCCAAATACAATCAACAGATGAATGAATGAATGAACACTGGTATATGGAAAACTAGTATTCAGCGACTGAAACAACTAATTTCTGATACATGCAACAAACTGAATGCATCTCAAGAACATTGTTTTGAGTCAAAGAAGCCAGATACAAGAGTTTACTCTGTATAATTCAATTATTTTGACGTTATTTCTAGAAAAGGCTAAAACTAATTGACAGTAATGGAAATCAAATGAGTGGTTCCAATGGACAAGCAGTGAACAACACTGGCTACAAAAGGAAGTACAGCAACTTTCTGGGATGATGGACAACTTCTACACATCTGTCAAATGAATCTCAAAGTATTTAATTATATACTTTAAATGTGTGTATTCTACTGCATATATGCTTATATACAGTACTTACTATGTTTACAATAAAATATATATTTTATTTATGGCAAATAGATGAGGAAACAGTGGCAGAATTTATTTTGGCGGCCTCCAAAATCACTGCAGATGGTGGCTGCAGCCATGAAATTAAAAGACACTTATTACTCCTTGGAAGGAAAGTTATGACCAACGTAGACAACATATTAAAAAGCAGAGACATTGCTTTGCCAACAAAGGTCCATCTAGTCAAAGCTATGGTTTCTCCAGTAGTCATGTATGAATGTGACTATAGAGAAAGGTGAGCGCTGAGGAACTGATGCTTTTGAACTGTGGTGTTGGAGAAGACTCTTTGAGAGTCCCTTGGACTGCAAGGAGATCCAACCAGTCCATCCTAAAGGAAATCAGTCCTGGGTGTTCATTGGAAGGACTGATGCTGAAGCTGAAACTCCAATACTCTGGCCACCTGATGTGAAAAACTGACTCAATTGAAAAGACTCTGATGCTGGGAAAGACTGAAGGCAGGAGGAGAAGAGGATGACAGAGGATGAGATGGTTGGATGGCAGCACCGACTACATAGACACGAGTTTGAGTAAACTCTGGGAGTTGGTGATGGACAGAGAGACCTGGTGTGCTGCAGTCCATGGGGTCGCAGGGAGTCGGACATGACTGAATGACAAGTGAACTGAATAAAAAGCATACATACAATATATACATATATTAAATAAAATAATGAATCACATTCAATAAAATGAAGTTCACCAAACTCTTAGGAAGCAAAGCTTAATACAGACTGATTTCTGGTCTAAATTTTTTCCCATTAAATTTTAACTATTCAAATAACTGGCTTCCCAGGTGGCTCAGTGGTAAAGAATCTGCCTGCCGACACAAGAGCCACAGAAGACGAGGGTTTGATCCCTGGGTTGGGGAAGAGCTCACGGAGTAGGTATTGGGCAATTTGCTCCAATATTCTTGCCTGGAAAATTCAACGAACAGAGGAGCCTGGCAGGCTAAAGTCTACGGTGTCACAAGGAGTCAGATAAAAAGCAATCAAAGAGTAACTGAGCGAGCGCGCACACACGTACGCACACACACTCCCCCACCCCCCTACCCAAATGACTAAATCAAAGAACTTTTAGAAACACATGGAAAACTGACGGAGAAAATCTGGGATAAGTCTTGGATTCATGTAGTTTATCTTCCTATTGAGTGTCAAGTCCTACCAATAGCATACTAAGCTGATGGCTGTAATACATCACTAACCAGAAACTCAGACTTCTGGAGACAGTCTTTTCCACTGGTGAAACACAGAATCTCTTGCAAAATTTAATACATCACTAACCAGAAACTTGGACTTCTAGAGACAGTCTTTTCCACTGGTGAAACACAGAATCTCTTGCAAAATTTAATACATCACTAACCGGAAACTCGGACTTCTGGAGACAGTCTTTTCCACTGGTGAAACACAGAATCTCTTGCAAAATTTAATACATCACTAACCGGAAACTCGGACTTCTGGAGACAGTCTTTTCCACTGGTGAAACACAGAATCTCTTGCAAAATTTAATACATCACTAACCGGAAACTCGGACTTCTGGAGACAGTCTTTTCCATTGGTGAATCTCTTGCAAAATTCTCTCCTAAATTAAAAAGATAACTGTGCTCCTCTGGAGTAGCAGTTGTCGTGTAGGTGAAATCTAGTCCACTGTCTGTGTTTACAAATAAGTTTTATTGGAATACAGCCATACCCAGTCGTTTACCACAAACTGTTTATTGTTGCTCTCATGTTACAACAGCTGATTTGAATGGCTACAACATAAAATATTTCTCTGGTCCTTTACAGTTTTCCTACCAGTGTACCAGAGGAATACCACAGAAGTCTGCACTCTCTTCTACATGACAGTAGTCAAAAACTTTAAGCACATTAGTCCCATTTGTGTTTAGTCTTTCCACCATTTATTGGCTACTACTCCTATGTCACTCACAGTAGCTCAACTCCTCAACAAGCCCTTCGAGACACTGCAGTTGATAAGTATCCTTCTTACAAGTGTAAAAATGAATTCATCACCTTATCAAAAATGACAATGGAACCATTAGCATCTATGATTTTGATACTATATTCCTATTAATTCAGTTTAAGGTTTATTTTACTTCCTTTTATGCTCCAGCACATATTTCACAGTAACAATTTTTTAAAAAATCAATGCATATATATTACTTTTGTAAACAAAAACACTTTATGAGGATATAACCACACGTTTTATCAACATAATTTGTCTGTATCTGGAAGACCAGACAGTATTTCAGATAGTTAAAGCTCAAGGTGACTATTTCTTCTTTCTCTTCACTTATAGTTGACTACAATTTTATTCTATTATGCTTATTTTATAAAAGCTTTTCAGCTAAGAGGATTATTTTCCTGAATGAAACAAAATAGACTCTGCAGTCAAAGTCTCAGGGGGAAAATTTAAGAAACCAGTGCATAAATAAAGACAGAAAAAAGGAAGCAAGAGGGTGCCCACAAGAAGCCTCAACAAGTATGACTTAGTGAAAATAGCCAAAGGCTTATTAAGCAGAGAGAACTAGGCTTGATTTAGATTCTGTTCCTTTTTAGCTATGTAATATACAACAATAATTTCAAAGGCAGATTAAAGTGAAGTTATAATCAATGAGCCAAGTACTGCCTTAAACACTTTTTAAACATTAAGACATAACCCAGTATTTTAATACTAGCCTCAAGCCTCTTTCTGGAAAAATCCCCTTCCCTCCCTCCAAGAAGACTGAGTTCCTGACTAGTGTGCACAGTTCTTGAACATGTGTGGCTAATATTATACAAAGCTGCTAATACCAGTGATTGGCATTATTTTTCCAATCAGGTCTTGGAATGGTATAAGGCAGAAATTCTCGGTATTTTCTTGCAGCGTTGGCAAGCCCATCTGGCAGCAGCAGCTCTAAACCCATGAACTCTAATCGTTGTATCATTAATAAAACTGACATTTTAATCTTCATATGCTACTCTCTTGTGTCCTATTTTTCATTTCGTTCTGAACTCAGGATCAGTACTCCCTTTTTTGAGAGTTCCATATTGCCCTTCTTGCATAAAGTCATATTCCTAGTGCATTCTCCACAGTGTTCAGTTTCTTTACAGTAAAAACTAAAGCATTTGCAAAGAAATAAATTCAGAAGCTTTCAGAATTTTTCTCTAATTTACATTCAGTAACAAGTATTTTATAGCTCCTTGTTCATTCTAAGTATTCAACTCAGCTTTCATAAAATAGTAGCCTTCTTTATGAATTCACTGGTTTAATTTTCAGTAAGTATTAACAGGTTTGGGAACAAACACAACTGATTTCCTGGTAAGGATGCAACTCATGTGGCTGGAGCAGAAGTACAAGAAGGTACCAGAATATAATCACTTAGACATACGTGCTAATGAAGCCACGGTCATCAGGCAGTGTATTTTCCAGGGGGAATAAAAGGATCCATTCATTAATCTGGTTGGTAAAAGACAGCATCAACACCCTCAGCTTTAGAACAGGGATACCACTATCTTTCTTTTAAGGTTCCCATGTATATTAAATAAAATATTAGGTAAAAGTACCTAGGATAGTATCTGGCACATACCAGGTGCTCAATAAATACATACAATAAATAAATAAATGAAGACAGCACTGAATGGATCCAAGCTCCATGTCAATACAGCATCTCTATAACACAAGTCAATCTTATCCAAATAATCTCAGGCAAAAACTTGAAATGCTGCTGGAGATTATTTCTCATAATTTCAACTAACCTTCGGCATGGAAACCAAAACAAATTTTTTAAATTCCTTAAGAGCATAAATGACAGTTAATATCTCTATATATCAACAGAGAGAGGAAAAGTATTAATATCCTAAAAGACAAGGAAAACTAGCTGGTGCTGTGAAGATTATTTACTCCTCTTCCACTTGTGTGAGCCACCAACAGTAACCTGTTCTTTCAGTTCAGAAATCCCATAAAATCAGGGTATTACTATTTCCATCTAGCAGTCCCATAGCCTGACAAAAGAGGACCAGCACACACACACACACACAACAAAAAAAACACCAGGGTCTAAAACTATTAAAAGAAAGAAGGAAATTTAAAACTACTCATAATCACACTTCCTTATCATGATAGCTCAGTACACCAAAATATAGTATACTAAATATGAGTTCATATCTGCTAGGTTTCAGCCACTGAAGTAAGATATATAAGGGCCAAACTCACTTCTTTACCTGACTCCAATCCTACATAAAAACATTTTTCTGTTACTACGGACTTTGAGCCATGGATCTCACCCTGGACAGCACTCTCAATTTTTTTTCTTAAGACACAGTTGATGCCAGTGCTTCCTCTCCCACCGCTAGTCTTAAGCAGCTACACTCAGGTGCAGGTACACTGCTACACTCTGTCCTCTAATTTCAGCATGACACTCTGACCTCAGCCTGCCCCTCAGAGCTAAAAACACTTGAAAGGTTCTGCCCAGCTCTTGGTCTCAAGTCTTCACTTTACTTACATTCTGCTCAATAGCTAACAAAATGTCTGAAACTTTTCATATTTGATATCTCAAATTTTAAAAAATTTTGTTCTATGTGGGGCAAAAAAAAGGCAGCAGAAAAATAATTCCCACCCTCAAAATACTCAATCTGATTAGAGAAAACAAGGAAAGAAGTAAACATAAATCAGTGTAACACTACTTCAAGTCTAGAAAAATATAATCCATCTACCTCATATAACACAAAACGTAAAGCTTGTTACCCTTAATCTGAAAAATCATAAATTGTTCCTCTTGATTTTGAAGCTCTTCACAAGATAGCCATATCACCCTCAGCATCTTATCCACACTTACTCATCCTCTTCATGAAGTCTTCCCTGATTAACTAGAAGGCTCAGCATTGTTCCACCTACACAGTCCCAAAATTCTTCCATGTCTGCCACCTGAAATAACATGCTTTCCTAACTGCCCATATAGAAAATAAACCACTTAAACAATCTATTTACTTGAGTACATTTCCCAAGTGATCTTATTCAGCTAGTTGGCTTGTATTAGCTTTGAGTAAGACGTGATGATTCTCTATATTGCTTGCCTACCTGAGTTGCTTGTGTATTTAGAAATGTAATGTGTTAGGGCAAAATAAAAAATATATATATTAGGCAACAAGTTAAATAATAATAAGTCTTCCCCTCACTACTTCTACATTTTTTCAAAAGGAGAAGAAAGCACCTTTTTAAAAAGACAGCCTTACCAATGAGTCAAACATTGCATGTAAGACATTTCATACTTGAAGAAACACAAACACAAGGTTCACAACATATTGAATTCTTTGCAAAAGGACCTCAAAATGCACTCAATATATCTGCCTCTGCTCCTCCCTCAGTTATAGACCGCTTCATCACTTATCTCCTGACCACAATCTGTAATACTGGGCTACATACATGTCACACATCTAGATTCTCAAGGAAAATCCCTATCTCATATACCCTTTCTTCCAATGAGGATATCAAATGTACAATTAAGCATGACTGAATTTCTCTAAATTTTTAAGACTGTGAATAAAAATAATTTTAATTTGTCTAACCAAAGGAATTAATACTAATCTGCTGTTCAAAACATTTGGTTACTACACATTTATAGCTAAAGGGCAGTGAAAAAATACAACTCCTTTAGAGGCATTGAGCAAAATATTTTTGAAACATTTTCAACATTGGTCACTAATGTTTTGGCCAATGCTGGCCACCACATATTAGAACTTTGCCTTTTTTTCTCCTTATACAGATTCTTAAATTCAAGTTCCTACTAGACTATCAACACGTCCCCTTCATAACAGGCTACCAAACTCCAAAAACCGTTTGGTCTTATTACCTACTAAAACCTCATTTAAAAAGTCAATTTAATTATCTCTGAAACCTCAGTCAGTACAGGCCCTCCACTCATTTAAGGTTCCTATCCTCACACCCGAGCACACACAGGGTTCCTCTACCACCCCCCACCATTCCTCAGCAGAAAAGAATCAGTACTTAGCATGCCTTGCCAACATCAAAAACAATACCTTTGTTGTTGTTCATGTTTTTCCAATCTGTTTTGTTTGGTTTTTATTTTGTTTTACTTTGTTCTTCCCAATTTCTACCTTTTGAAGAGTTTGCAAAGATTTTTGGACTAAAATGAACAGTAACACCATAGCTTCTTACTGGGTGTTCTTTGCACTCCCTGGAGCTTACTATATGCAGAGGCTTGCCAAATCAATCTGGTGTCCCTTGCCTTCTATCCTGGATTGCGTTATCTGACAAACTCTTATTCCGGGTGATAAAGAAAACTACATGAAGAAGAAAACTGCATTTCATGTATATTGAAGTTCCAGTATGTAATGCAGTGCCTCAGACTCACTGGGAAGAGTTCAGTCAAAAGGATGATTTCTGAAAATCTATAGGACAAGTCAGTGTTCAGGCAATAAATCTAGACCACGTAATATCGAAGCTATTAGTTTTTAACTTTTTTTTTAAACAATCATAAACAACCCTGCAGTATCTTTGTACATCTATCTTGACACATTTTTGCAAGTGTATTTAAAGGAATTAATGTTGGGCTAGAGTGCTAGAACAAGGCTCTATAAACTGTTTTTTTTTTAAGGGACAGATTATTTTTGACTTCATGGGCCACATGGTTTCTGCTGCAACTACCCAACTCTGCCTTCCAGTGCAAAAGTAATCATAAACAACACCAATATAGATGAGTGTGGCTTCAGTACAATAAAACTTTATCTGCAAAAAACCGGCAGTGAGCCAGATTTGGCTCCAAGGGCTAGGGCAGTAGCTGTGATGTTGTACATTTAAATGGCATTGATAGGCTGAAAGTTATATGCTTTTGACCTTTTGCTGCTTCTCTTTGTTGTTGAGTCACTAAGTAGTGTCTGACTCTGCGACCCCATGGACTGACTATATCACGCCAGATTCCTTTGTCCTTCACTATCCCATGGAGTTTGCTCAAATTCCTGTCCAGTGAACTGGTGATGTTATCCAACCATCTCACCCTCTGCTGTCCCCTTTTCCTTTTGCCTTCAATCTTTCCCTTTTTCCCCTCAATCTTTCCCAATGAGTCTGCTCTTCGCATCAGGCGGACAAAGTATTGGAGCTTCGCTTCAGCATCAGTCCTTGCAATGAATTTCAGGGTTCTCCTTGCAGTCCAAGGGACACTCAAGAATCTTCTCCAGCACCGCAGTTTGAAAGCATCAATTCTTTGGCACTTAGGCTTCTTTATGGTAAAATTCTCACAGCTGTACATGACTGCTGGAAAAACTATAGCACTGACTATACAGAAGATGTCTGCTTTTTAATATGCTGTCTAGGTGTGTCATAGCTTTCCTTCCAAGGAGCAAGTGTCATTTAATTTGATCTTTACTGATATTCAAATAGAGATATGGGACCCTCAAATGGACATTCCAGAGACAGCATTCATGATTTCTTTGTCAAGAATTGTGACATGTCTGAGATTCTGCCCTATTTGTAAACTAACAAGATAGACTGTCAAGATTTCATGGATGAAGACAGAAAACATGCGGTTCCCAAGTCAGAGATGAACTACTTTATGAGACATGTCCCAGCAAGCACAATGAGCAGCAGCATATGTGCATTAATCTCCCTTTCCCCCAATATCCCACGGCAGCGATGTGGATGAGCCCAAATGGGTTTCTACACACAGTGAGTCTATAAAGGAGAGGAAGTCTGAGTTGAGGAAGCCCAGTCTTTTACGGGATACATTGAATACATCTGATCTTAGCTCTGAAGAGAGATGTTATCTTTATTATACTGAACAGTAAACGTACTTGCCCTTTGCTCCAGAGAGAGGCACTCTATTTTCCAAGGCTGTTTACCATATAGAATCCTTCAAAGTATAGTCTAAAACAAAGGCAGTCAGTGCCTCTGCTTGCAAAACATGAGGAAATGTAAGAGGCCCTTAGAAAATTACCTCCAACACTATGTATTTGTTGTTCTACACTGTCTTGGACTCTGGAAAATTTTTCCAAAGCATTCCACTCTATCAACCAAGATGATTAATCTGAAGGACAAAGGAAGGCTCAAATTTATTTATCTTACGAATTGTGTAACTAAGGATAGATACTATAAACAGGACTCAAGCAGCAAGCTGAGGCCAACCTATAGTACTGAACTCTATGAGGTCCTCAAGGGTCCTGGGCTAAATTAGGATCATAAACAGTCAAGATCAATCTTAAGAAATTCAGACGGCTTTCTCTTTTACGTGTCTAAAATGACCTTTTCACTCAGACCATTAATCCAGGAATAGGATTATATACTAGCAACTACAGAGATTCTTCCTTGTAGCCTGTCTGGCTCACAAGAAAATCTAAGGCAATTCTATCATCCATGACAACCCTAGCCAGGGACCTGAGGCTGAAGTGAATACCTTCTAGAGATGATCTGGTATCACTGATCACTTCAGCTAAAGTCAGGGACCCACTTCATAACACCTACCCTAACTCCATCCTAGTGTAACTGCCTGCAGAGTGTGTGAAGTAATGAATTAGCTGTCCCTCCAAGAAGTTCCCCTAACTAATCAGGATTAGCCTAATATTAGAGAGAACTCTATATAATCATTTGAAAATTATATAATGTTTCATTAAACACCTGATGGTTTCTTAACAACTCTCCATATGATGCAAATCACTATAAGGAGACAAGCTAATGTCTGGCTTCCAGACAAGAACAATGCTGGGAGCACTTGGGGTATCCCTGGAAGTAGTTGTTTACAACTGGTGAAGGTTCACAAGAGAGATCTAAATCAGTCAAGGGGCAAAGGTTGACAGTACATCAAATGCAGTGTTTTAACAGGCTGGTATGCTTTAGAGTTCCCTGTTTAGTTTGAATAACTGAGTGTAGTCCTTAGTTTTTGCATACTGCCTAAGATAAGTACTGTTTGTTCAAACATTAGCCAGATGACATTCAGCCACTTCACGGCATGACTGAGCCATGGCTACTAGAATGGGGCAGGGAAGGCACCTGGAGGTCCTGACAGGTGCTGTGTGTGGGTGTGCCGGAGTCGGGCCCTCCCCTGCCGTTTCCTATAGAACTCTCTGTGAGGTAAAGAGGAAAGTATTATTTGCTCAGTTTTATCTGACTCCTTGGGACTCCATGAACTGTAGCCACCAGGTTCCTCGGTCTATGGAATTCTCCAGCAAGAATACTGGAGTAGCTTGTCATTTCTTTCTCCAGGGGATCTTAACCCAGAGATCGAACCCAGGTCTCTTGCATTACCAGCTAATTCTTGATCACCTGAGCTACCAGAGAAGCCCCATGGTAAGAGAAATGGTGATCAAATCATGGTCAGAGTCACCTGGATATGAATGGCAGACTCAGCACACAGTTAAATTTAAGGTATTTGCAATTGTTTGGGAGAGTTGCACTGGAAGTTTCTGTGGGTAGTTCTGAAAGATAAAGATCACTAATAACCCTACTCCACCCTGGCTTACTTCCCATGGTCTAACATATTCCCCACCTAGGAGCCAGGAAAAAACTAGTCCTCTGATTTCAGTAGCTGTAAATTCAGCTTTTATCTAGTAATTTCCTCCTCAGATCCAGACTCATCATCTGAAACGTCAGATGCAAGAGAAACAAGCATTTATTAAAAATATTAAAATTCCAGAGAATAATTATATATGTCCTCTCATTTTGACCCACATAAGCCATCATAGTGGGACTTAATTTTCCATTTTATTTGACCAAATGGTCATTATGCTTATAATCTAGGGCATTAGAGTCTGACTAAAGAATCTAGGTGGCTGAAGGAGAATTAAGTTTGAATCACCCAAGACTCATTTAGATAGATTGCCACCTCAAGAAAATACCAACCAGGCTGTCCTCAGAAAACTTTTAGGTTATTTTTTTTTAAAGACCCACCATACCCAGGAATTGTCAAGATGAGGTTGAGTAACTCCCTTCCCCTTTTATCCTGATCATTTTCCAGAAAGCAGGCAAAAGAAGATAATCCATTTCTGAGGATACCCCTATCCAGTGACAATACCACTTTCTAAGATGTGTGACCGGGAGGAAGTGAGAGACCGTCAAAAATGTTTTTTGAGTCTTTTTTTTTTTTTTTAAACCATGCCAACAATCAACAATACTGGATAATACCATGGATGATTGGGAATATGGAAGATCCACCGGATACTTTGACTACCAGCCAACTGTTGAATGGCTCTGCAGATTAAAGGCAAACCATCGTCAAGACGCACATGGTCTGATAAGCTGAACATACAATAGAGTAGTTTCAAGGGCCACAATGGTGTGGTCAGACTTGGCTGATCAGACTAGAATGACAATACTGTAACCTGAAAATGTGTCAACAGCACTGAGACACTACCAATGGCTTTAAAAGGGAGTCAAAGGTGTAACATCAACCTGTCAGAAGCAGGCAGGGATAGCACTGGACATGGAACAAGAGAATGGTTTCATATAGGGAAAGGAGTATCTCAAGGCTGCATATCGTCACCCTGCTTATTTAACTTATGCAGAGTACAGCATGAGAAATGCTGGGCTGGATGAAGCACAAGCTGGAATCAAGATTGCCGGGAGAAATATCAATAACCTCAGATATGCAGAGGACTCTACCCTTTCGGCAGAAAGCGAAGAAGAACTAAAAGTGAAAGTGAAAGAAGAGACTGAAAAAGTTGGCTTAAAACTCAACATTAAGAAAATTAAGATCATGACATCTGGGCCCATCACTTCATGGGAAATAGTTGGGGAAACAGTGACAGACTTTATATATTTTTGGGCTCCAACATCACTGTAGATGGTGACTGCAGCCATGAAATTAAAAGACGCTTGCTCTTTGGAAGAAAAGTTATGACCAACCTAGACAGCATATTAAAAAGCAGACACATTACTTTGCTAATAAAGGTCCATCTAGTCAAAGCTATGGTTATTCTAGTAGTCATGTATGGATGTGAGAGTTGGAAGAAAGCTGAGCGCAGAAGAATTGATGCTTTCGAACTGTGGTGTTGGAGAAGATTCTTCAGAGTCCCTCGAACTGCAAGGAGATCCAACCAGTCCATCCTAAAGGAAATTAGTCCTGACTATTCATTGAAAGGACTGATGCTGAAGCTGAAACTCCAATACTTTGGCCACCTGATGTGAAGAGCTGACTCACTGGAAAAGACCCTGATGCTGGGAAAGATTGAAGGCAGGAGGAGAAGCAGATGACAGAGGATAAGAAGGCTGGATGTCCATCACTTCATGTACACAAGTTTTAGTAAACTCCAGGAGTTGGTGATGGACAAGGAGGCCTGGCGTGCAAAGGGTCGCAAAGAGTCAGACACGATTGATCAACTGAACTGAATTGAACTGAACATATAAATTTAGCATATTAAGCATCAGGTTATAATCATAATCTATGTGATTTTCATATTTTAATTCTAACCATAATACAAATTCCCAATTTGTATTCTATTTTCTCTAAGCAAATTAAAATTCAGAAAATTATTCCTCCTGCTTAAGAGGAAGAAAATACTCTCCTGAAATATTACAGCAGAATGCAAACATTTGGAAATAATTTAGATACCACAGGATCATTCATATAATCTCCTGCTAAGAAGCAAAGTTGAAACATTTTGTAATTTGCATTAATCACATGAAGAAAAATAGGAAAACACTTTCTATGTCCACTTTCATAGCTGGCTTTGAAAACACAATCAATTCTCTTAGAAGTCCTGAAATCATAAAATTCTTTAAAAATCTGATAGAAAGCCTTCATATTCTTTGTAAATATCTGAAATAAAAATTAATTTTTGCCCACACAAGAAATAAGGAAATAAGGATGATGAGAGAAAAACATTCTTCAGTAAAACACAGTTGGTTTTCTCTTTAACATATAATCATTTCCAAAATTTAAAATGACTACCAAGATGAACAAAAAATTTGTTGAAACATTTTATACAACATCTATATTGATGGTATCAAGCTGAGTCCAGCAGAAAGCCAGCACAAACTCAAAGGCCATCCTCCTTTACTTTAGGAAGGATCTTAAGCATTTCCGATTCCTAAAATCTTTAAAAAGAACCAGCTCATGGCTCTACCTGCCAAGCTCTCAGATTCAAAGCAATATGACAAAGTAAAAATGAAGACACAAAAACTGCCAGGAATTCTATTGTAGGAAATACAATATCAAGAGTATCTGAGGACTTATTACTCAGAAGGACACTTGTCAACTATCCTCTAAAATTAAGAAGGTCTCCAAACATCTAGAACTAGACTAACCACATCAGCCCTCTCTATACACCCCAGTATCCTGGTGGTTGTCACTGTTTTTAGATAATCAGTAAATTAGACAATAAGTATTTTCCTTAAGAGAAGGAAAAAGATTTCATTTACAAAAGAAATCAGCTTTGACCAACTGAATCAAATGAAAGAGAACTGATTCTACTGTATCTCTCCTTCCTCCTATTCATTTGTCCCATCAGTGGTAAGGTAGACTTTTTTTTTTTTTTTTTGCTTTTTACAAAGAATTTTTGTTTTTATGAAGAATTCACTGAAGAATTTTCATTTTTAAAAACTAAGTTTTATATTTTGTATTTAAGCCTCAGAGTTTAGCAAGTAAGCTGTCTCTCATTACCCTACCTCTGCTTCCCCACAAGCAAATAAAATGAATATTATTAATGTTCTCTACTTGGGTCCAGTCCAAGTTTTAGATTTTGCACCTTTCCTGGCCTTCACTAATTGTCAAAGAGTTTACAAAAAGTGGGGTGGGGGGGCGGGGAGTAGGAAGAACAATAATGTAAAATCTATTGCATGCAAAAGGAAATAAAATCATATATACAAAGGAAAGAGTCATAACTTGCTAATATATTTATGCCAAATATACAAACCCACATCAGGTAAAGAAACCATTACCTCTAAACCTGAGTGCCAACTTACAAAGTCCCTATGATTTATTCCCAACAGACTACTTATTAATATATCTGCCTTCCAATATACATGTATAAGAAGCTCATTTCATCAAAAAATGCCCCAAATACCAAAACCAAAAACTGATTTTACATACAGACACATGGGGTTCATTTTACTTTCAAATTGCATATGGAAAATTCTATGGAAGTGTTTACATTCAACTTGGGCTAAGTATATGAACCAGGCAGCATAAGGACATCTCCTTTGGGAGCATGAACTTCACAGAACACAGAATAAATCCGAGTTGAGAAATTCAGCAATGTCCCACATGAGCTTAATCTTTTGCTGTATAGCCCTAACATATTTATCAGTGTTTCTTCTGTTCTCTCTCTCTCTGCAAAGCAATCAAGCTTAACTAATATGGGCTCCCCTAGTTGCTCAGTGGTAAAGAATCCAGGTGCCATTGCAGACAGCGGCAGGAGTCGCACGTTCGATTCCTGGCCTGGGAAGTTCCCCTGGAGGGCATGGCAAACCACTCCAGTATTCTTGCATGGCAAATCCCATGGACAAAGGAGCCTAGCAGGATACAGTCCATGAAGTCGCAGAGTAGGACACAAGTTAGCAACTGAACAAGTCCTGAAATATTTATCAGTGTTTCTTCTGTTCTCTCTTCTCTGTACAAATCAATCAACTTACTTAACACACTTATTAATGCCCATCAAGCAAAAAGAGATATTCAATAAATGCTCTGTAATAGTGATATCAAGAAAAGTGCTGCATACTAGAAAACCTATCCTTCTCAGCTCTGGTTATAAATCTACAGACTTCTCAGTACCCAAAGATAATTGGTGCTCAATTAAAAAAAAAAAATCCATCTAATCAACCCATGGAAAAACAGGACCAAATTTTCACAGTAAACAAGCAAAAAATGACTTTAAGACTTAAATTAAATATTGAAAATTATTTTTTAAGTAATTTATTTCATTTAACAAGATTCAGGTTATCATAGGCGAAGGTGAAGTCGCTCAGTCGTGTCCGACTCTTTGCGACTCCGTGGACTATAGTCTACCAGGCTCCTCCATCCATGGGATTTTCCAGGCAAGAATACTGGAGTGGGTTGCCATTTCCTTCTCCAGGAGATCTTCCCGACCCAGGGATTGAACCTGGGTCTCCCACATTGTAGGCAGACTCTTTACCGTCTGAGCCACCAGCAAAGTCTAGGTTATCATAAGCATGTGCTAAATCTGAGGAGAATGAACAAAAATGAGAGGGAGGTAATAATTTAACTGACACTGTACAATAAACAACATCCTTTACTTCCCAGTGACTTTCAAAACACTGACAAAACAAAGGTAATTTTTCCACAAAGGTTTCTCTTAAATCTTTGATATCTAAACCATTCCCTACTGAAAAAGCTATTGAGTCATTCTCTTGGCAACTCTCTCGCCTAAGTTAACTAACTTAATTCTGTCAGAAACTCACCTAAATATGTCTCTGCATATACCTGGAACTGCTCTCCAGTGGTCCTTTCACGAACTTCATTAAAATATTGCACTTTTTGCATTATCTACAATTTTTCTCTCTGCTCAGTTTGTACAGCAAGTAACCAATAAGGATTCTGACCCAATGACCATGGCTAGACAGTCAAGGTGGGGAATATGTCTGCAAGGAAATGGCAACCCACTTCAGTATTCTAGGCTGGAAAACCCCATGGACTGAGGATCCTGGTAGGCTACAGTCCATGGGGTCGCAAAGAGTCAGACAAGACTGAGCGACTTCACTTCACTTCACTTCAATATCCTTGGCCACAAAAACTTTCACTTCTTTTTGCAATCTCTATCTGTGGAGATTTAGGATTATGAATACTTATATAACAAGTACTTCAACAAAACTGACAAATGAGGGATTCAAGATAACTAAAAAAAAAGCAACCTTTCATTAATCAAGAAGAATAAGTTGATTAGTAAAAGTAGTGAATGTGACAACACATATACTGTAAATAATATAATAAAACACAATAAAATACATTCAAAATATTTTAAAAAGAGCATTATTTCGGTTACATCATTTTCTTCAATAATCCAAAAGATACATCTCAAATCTGTCAGTACCTTAAAGTTATTTTTATGTTAGTTGGTTACCATTATATATAAAACCACAAAATTTTAGAGCTCGAAAAGATGTTGGGGATAACCTAATACTGCCTCCTCATTTTACAAAGCAAACAACCTATTTCTAGAAAGGTAAAGAGACATGCAGAATATTAACAGTTAAAGGTAGAGCAACAGATCATCATTCATCCTCTTAGTGTATCCTTCTTCCTGTTATTACAAAGTGGAGAATACTCAGTGTACCTGAGAAAACTCTCTTGAATAAATCTCTCAATTCACATTTTTACTGACTTTACTGTTTCCTTCAAAAGAGTAGAATATGCTGGTGGGGACAATAATTCACATGTCAAATGGAAGGCATGACCTCAGTTTGCTAAGAATGCCTTCCTACAAATAACTGTGGAGAAAGGCTGAAAATACTGACCTATACTTACCTTTCTGAATGGATTTTAATGTTGGAAGATCATAATAAAGTAGCTTCATTTTGACCTATAAGTTTACTGTTTCTTGCAGAAAAATATTTAGTTATGTGCCAGATACTTAATTTTCTTAAAAAAAAAAAAAATTCAGATGTGATGCTTAACACAATTATATGATTTAACTACCTATCCTTTGCAGAAAACAATGTCTAGACTCTAAAAGAAAAGCTAAACTCTGAAAGAGATTTCATTAACCTCATAATGACACACCACTATGGAGCAATTACCAAAAGTACTTACCTAGAAAAAAATCTAATGAACATGACACTAAATATGCCTCCTCCTGCTTGTTAATTGCCAAAATCTCATTTTTGTTTGTTGTGGCTTTTTTCTCAAGCATTTTAAATAGCAATCTTAAATCAAGTACTGGCAAAACCATAATTTTTGACATAGAGTTATTTTTTAATTACAGTAAAAACCCTATCTGTTCTCACTGCAAAATGCCGAACATCTAATATATCACTGATTCCCTTGGACTTACTGTGGAGACAGAATAATATAATTAAAATGACAAAAAGATTCATTCCAATTTGCAAAGTATTAACTAAGTGCACAGTACATGCACAGTGCTATGCTAAACACTGCAACCAATATAAAGGGGTGGGCATTCCTAGTCATTTTAATCTCTAGTCTAATAAAGGTGACACCAGTATGTCCAATAAAATAATCATAGGTTTGATAAGAGGTCTAGAAATAAGAGTATCAGTAAGAATCCAAGGAGAGAGGCATTTCACCTGTAAAATAAAAAGCTTATAGAGTGATAGCTTCTTTAAAATACTCAAAGGGCTATTATATATAGAAGAGGATATAAATTCATTTTGTTTTGCTGCAAAAGCAGAAATGAGATCTACAGGAGGGAGTTGTACAGAGACTTATCAAAGCCAAGCTACCCCTCAAGCTACCTCTTAGAAAGCATTCCATGTTCCTATAAATTTAGTAGACATATGCAGGATATATACATAGTACATGTAATATTAGAGTTCCTCTGGGAGATAAAAATGTACATGAATACTAGTAAGTCCTATACTAAGAAAGATTATTTAACTTTGCATAATTAAGTGTTCTTCAAATATTTCATCATGAGTTCTGCTCTTGCTGTGGGGCTTCCCTAGTGGCTCAGATGGTACAGAATCTGCCTGCAATGAAGGAGGCCCATGTTCGATTCCTGGATCGGGAAGATCCCCTGGTGAAAGGAATGGCAACCCATTACAGTATTCTTGCCTGGAGAAATCCACGGACAGAGGATCCTGGCAGGCTACAGTCCATGGAATCACAAAGAGTCAGACACAACTGAGCGACTAACACTTTGTTATTACTGTACCTATTTTTGTTTCCCAAAATATTGAGAAGTGTAATAGAAAAATGCTTTTCTAAGGATGTCATACTGATCATAAATCTCAGAAAAGAAGAATTTCCAGAAAAACAGTAGAGTGACAGTGATTTTATATTATGCATCTGTTATCTATCTCCTAGGTACAAAAATAAGTATAAAACAGAAGAAAAATAGTTCGCTAAAATAACACATGGCATAGCTAATACTTTTAGGATTAAAATGAATTTCTAAATTTTGCTGAGTTAAGAGAACTGAGTATAAACTTACAATGTGAAACTTTAAAAAAATGAACAAATGAGTTTGGGAAAAATAAATAAGTGTTAAGTCTTATGTTTAGATTTTGGTTGGATTTTTAATTATTAATATTCTGAGGAGAGAATGGAAAAAACTATGTAACTGTTTATATAAAGTCAGAATTCTAGTTTATTATAAATTGAAGTGAGAGTCAATCCTTAAAGGAATTTCATCACCAATATCATAAGCCATTTTCCTCAAGAAAGGTAAATAGCCCATCAAGCCCTTAAGAGTGAAGGCAGATTGGTATATTACCACATGAGCAGCCTGAGTCAACAAGCCTTTATCAAATGGAAACTCATGAAAAGTTCTATTCAAATCTAAGTTTGCTTGTAAGACCAACCAAGTAAGGAGAGATGAAGACGCTGAAAGCATAGAAGAAAAGTAACATATTTAGCTCCTTCCTCTCTCCGCATAGGTACCCAAGAATCATTAGATTCTGTTATTCTTATTATTCATGGATTCTATATCTACAAATTTGCCTACTTACTTATTTGTATTTTGGCTGATCTTTCCAGTCATTCATGGACATATGCAAAGAAGCAAAAATGGGGAATATCCAACATGCACATTCCCAACTGAGGCCAAACAAGGCCTTCCTATTTAAGGTCTCATATTTTAAGCAAGTATCCTTCTTGCAGACTATTTAAGTGCAATGTTTATTGGATTTTTGTCCTTTTTTATTGGTGATTTCACTGGTGAAAATGGCTCTCAAGCCATCAAGTGCTGTCTAGTGTTTCAAAGCCCAAGAAATTTGTGATGTGCTTAATGGAAAAAATATGTGTGTTAGATATGCCTACTTTCAGGCATGAGAGAGTGTCATTGACCAAGAGTTCAATGTTAATGAATCAACAGAATATACTAAATAAGGAGTCTTTAAGCACAAGCATACATAAAACAAAGTTATACATGATCAGTTAAATGTGACAAGAGGTTTGCAGGAACCTAATCCTGTACTTCTTCTAGGAACAATGGGTTCAGTATTTGTTAATTCAGTATCCATGATGACTTCCTAGAACTTAACTACCTTGAATGAGAATGATCATAGTTATCCATTACCCTATAATACACTATCTTCAGGTTACATCAACCCATAAAGTTGGGGTTTGCTGAAAAGTTTTCACAAATGAATGAATGTTGGTTAAATTTCTCATATAAGAGCCCTCATGAAATAATCATGTTCCTCTTGTAGAAGAATGGATATTTCTAAGTTTGCTGTTAACTAAGAAGTGGTATACTCTGGGAAAAGGACATTACTTTTAAATGGTGAATTCTCAGCTTACCAATCCAATTCATGTCTTCAAAATTGATCCTCTTTTCTCAGATGCAGAGTTCATGCTCTCTTGATTTCCCAGGTGTGAACACGAAAGAAGATTAATCTGAATCAATTGCTATCCACAGAGTGCTAAGTATTATGTATAAGTAGTACAGCATGAAAAGATCCATAGACCATGCTTGCTTTACTTTATCTGTTCAAACTTGAAGCTTTTAGAGAGACTTACTGAATGGAAATCATGTTTCCCTTTACACTGACAGTTTGTCAGTCAAAAGAAAAGCTTTTAGGAACTTATCTCAAATCAGTTAGTTTTCTTTTCAGATGGGGACATATGTGTAGGACTTCAGAAATGACACGCTTGACTGTCTTTTGCTAGTCAAGATGACAGAGTCAATTAACTGAAGCCAATCAATACTGGTAGCTGTCTTCATGTAAAGCAATACTGGGTTTATAAATATAAAATATATAGATGTTAGGTGGCTTATTGGAAAAGGAAATGGCAGTCCACTCCAGTACTCTTGCCTGGAGAATTCCATGGACGGAGGAGCCTGGCAAGCTATGGTCCATAGGGTTGCAAAGAGCTGGACACAACTGAGCGGCTAACACTTTCACCTTTCAGGTGGACTGTATTTTTGTTTTAATAGACTTGACAAGCTAAGTAATCTAAAACTTAATTGTGATTGAATACAGCTTTAAGGGTGATCACCTAGAGAGGAAAAAGAGAATGTTATTTCTTTGAAGGCATATTTGGTTACTCCTCTATATGCTCAGTTTTCTGGAGAGTGAAAAGTTGAAGAAGTACTGGTCTCTCCTGTGGGTCATGAGGAACACCCACCCACCCATCTCCCGCACAGTACCATGACCACCATGTCTCTTTGCCTACAGAGTTAGCTCTCAGTTTTTCTCTCCTGGAGAAAGACTCACCTCAAAAGGTGACACCTCAAGAATGTCACCTTGAACTCCAGGACTGACTTCTGAATGCAGACAAAGAAAATACTGTACACAAGAAATGGAGAAAGAGACCTTACTTTTCAAACTCAAAATAACCACGTTCCAAATTCATTGACTCACTAGTCCCTCTCTTTTATAAAGTCCAGACGGTAACACTAGAGATGTTATAAAACTTTCTATACCTGTACCCATTCTTTTCCTCTTGTGACTCTCAAGGGACAACAGCATTCCTTCCCTTCTATCTTTCCCGTTGAAACCTTACAAGACAGACAACTCTCAGGACAAACTATGTGAACAGTTCAAATTAAGAACCACTCATTCAATAGAATACGCCTCCTGATGTTATATATAACATCATTTACGAAGTTTTACTGTCAAAAGATGTTTCATGAATGTTTCAGGAAAGATGGGAGATAGTGGAACAGATTAAATGACACATCAAGGAAAATCAGACAAGTCCAGAATGTGAGCCATTCTACTAGAAAGCCACTCCACTAGGAAGGTGTTTTCTTTAAAAGGTCAATTGTAAAGAAAACTGTTTTAAATCTTTTGGGACAATTTCAGAAAAATAGGAGCAGTATTAGAGTAATCACTATTAATTTTCTTTGTCATGGAAATTATGATGCAACTAAACAGGAGCAGGACCTTTTTCATAAAATGCTTACTGAAGAATAGCAGGCTGATGTTTAAAACTGACATGAAACCTATAAAAACCAATAAAACTTGTGGGATTTCTGGACACTGAAATATGAATAACTGCATGAGAAGAATTTCAGGAAAAAAAGTAAAACTTAAGGCTAGAAAAAATATGGCTACAGTCACATATTAAATGTATATCTGCAAAATAAAGCACTAAGGTAGAAATGCAGTGGTCAAAGACAAAAAAGAAGAAACAGAAGTCAAGCCCTGGTCATGGCAAATGTTACAGTAGGGATAATAATCAGGCTTAATGTGCAGAATTAGAAATCATTAATAAAAAGATATAGATAATAAAAACAAAAGACTCTGAAAAGTGGTACTGGAAAAGTATCAGGTTCAGCAGTCTTTGTCTTTTCAAAGAAACAGCTTTTGGTTTTCTTGATTTTTCTCTATTGACTTCCTATTTTCAAATTCATAGATTTATTTCTGCTATAAATTTTATTATTTCTTTTCTTCTACTTACTTTGAACTTAATCTGCTTTTCTTTTTCTAGTTTCCTGAGGTAGAAGCTTCTACTACTGATTGTAGATACTTCTTCTAATATATGCTTTCAATGCTCTAAATTTCTGAGCACTATTTTCACTGAATCCCATAAATTTTTATAAATTGTCTTCTCTTTCATTAAGCTCAAAATAATTTAAAATTTCTCTTGAGATTTCTTCTTTGATTCATACATTATTTAGACATGTATTATTATTTACTAAAAAAAAATAAAGACCCAAGAAGTAAGATAGCTTATAAAGGTCAAATGAACATTGGTCATAGATTTTACATACATAAGTTTTTACTTTCAAATTTTACTACACAGGTGAATAAACATTCTAAATTAAAAACAAAAATTAGGAAGTTTAGTAAAACATTATGAAATGAAACAGTGTTAAAAATGTTTTTTAACATAATAACTTGTAACTGACTTTACTACGTAGAAAACAGTATCCTTAAAACCAGCACTTTATCTTCAGTCAGAAACAAATTCCTGAATTTTGTGCAATTCTGGTCCATATTAGTATGTTCCCTGCCCATTTTCCCTAACTTCTATTTTTAATTCTTTTAAAAATTATATTTGGTAAATTATTATATAGTAAAATTATTTTTTTTATATTGATCTGTATGAGTTATATTGAAACACAAAGACCCCAAATAGCCAAAACAATCTGGAGACGGAAAAACAGAGCTGGAGGAATCAGACTTCATGACTTCAGACGATGCTACAAAGCTACAGTCATCAAAGCATCACAGTACAGGCACAAAAACAGAAATATGAATCAATGTCACAGGATAGAAAGCCAGAAATAAACCCACACACGTATGGTCAATTACTCTATGACAAAGGTGGCAAGAATATACATGGATAAAAGACAAACTCTTCAATCAGTGGTGCTGGGAACACTGGAGAGTTACACATAAAAGAATGAAATTAGACCATGTTTTAACACCATACACAGAAACAAACTCAAAATGGATTAAAGACTTAAGACTGGATATTATAAAACTCCGAAAGGAAAACACAAGTAGGACACTCACATAAACTGGAGCAATATTTTTTTGGATCCATCTTCTAGAGTAATGGAAATAAAAATACAAATGAGACCTAATTAAGCTTAAAACCTTTTGTACATCAAAGGAAACCATAACAAGACAAAAGAGCAGCCTATAGAACATGAGAAAATATTTGCAAACAATGCAACCAACAAGGGATTAATCTCCAAAATATATAAACAACTCATACAGCTCAATATAAAATAAAACAAACAACCCAATCAAAAAATGGGCAGAAGATCTGAATAGATATTTCTTCAAAGAAGACATAAAGATGGCCAAATGGCACATGAAGAGATGTTTAATGTTGCTAATTATTAGTGATTTAGTTACTTACACACACACACTTTGCTGAACACCTGAAATGAACACACTGTAAATCACCCATACTTCAATTAAAAAACTGCTTTGATAAAATCTAATTTTAAAAAATTTAGATACAATAAATCATTTCTGCTTTACATCATTTCATTTCACAAAAGACCTACATTATTAGTACGTGTTTTCACTAACCAAAAAAAAAAACAAACAAAATACAACTCTGAAGAGTATTTTAGCTTTTATTTAAAAAAAGGTAATTGCTTCTTGGATTTAGATCATTTCTCCTTACAAGAGGTTTCACAACACAGCCTACTTTTGCATAAGAAGGAAACCTGTAATATCATTTCTTCTGTAAGTATTGGCAAGAACTCACCAGAAAAACCACCTGGGTCTAGACATTTCTTTTTTGAAAAGTTTTAAACTATGAATTAAATTTCTTTAACAGTTTTGAGACTAGTTACAATAATCTTTTTCTTCTTGGGTGAGTTTATGTACTCTGCTAAGGAATTAATCTATTTCAAAGAATTGGTCCACTTCACCTAATTTGACAAATTTATGTCCACAGAGTTACTCTTATTATTTCTACTATCCCTTGGATTCTTGTGGGGTGTGTAGTGATATTCTTTCATTTGGCACTGGTTCTATATATCTTCTCTTTTCTTTTGGTCAGTTTTGCTAGAAACTACCAATTGTTATCAATCTTTGGTTTCACTGACTTTTGTTGTCTTCCTGCTTTGAATTTCATTCATTTCTCCTCTTATTTGGATTTATTTTGTTCTCATCTGCCTAGTTTTTGAGACAGAAACACATAGATTTGCACACTTTCTTTTTTTTCCTAATGAAAGCACTAAATGCATTAAGTTTTCTTGTAAACACTGCCTGCACAGCATATATTCTGACATGATATATATTTTCAGTTTCGTTCAGTTCAAAGTATTTTTTAATTTCCTCTGAGGCTTCTTCTTTTAGCCAACAGATCACTCAGAAGTCTGCTATTTAATTATCTCGGAGCTTGAAGATTTTCCTTTTATCTCTGTTATTAATTTCCAGTTCATTTCCACCATAGTCTGAGAACATACTTTGCTTCAATTCTTTTAAATTTTAAGATTTTTATTATGACCAAGGTACATTTTATCTTGATATTATCCACGTGTACTTGAAAAGAGTGTACATTCTGCTGTTGTTGGGGTAAACTATTCTTGTAATATCAATCAGATCTAGTTGGTGGATAGTGTTATTTAGTCATCTGTACCCTTATGATGCTGTCTGCTACTCTGATCTATTCCTAAGAAATCATGTTGTCTTCAACTGTAATTGTTAAGCTCTCTATTTTTCCTTTAAGTTCTGTTAGATTTTGCTTCATGTATTTTTAAGTTCTGTTGTTAGGTATGCACACATTTAAGATTGGTAAATTAATCCTTTTGTCAATGTATATCCCATTCTTTATCCTAGGTTGTTTCAAAGTTTATTTTGATTGCTTAATATAACCACTGGTTTTCTTTGGATTAGTGTTTGCAGAATATATCTTTTCCTTTCATTTCACTTTTAACCTACCTATATTATTTTATTTGAAGTAAGTTTCTAAAGCAAATAATGGGATCATTTTTTAATGGACTGTAATGATCTCTTTCAATTGATATGTTTAAAGCATTAAAAATTTTAAAGTAATTACTGACAGGTAAAAATTTACATCTACCATTTCATTGTTTATTTTCTACTAGTTCCCTTTTGTATTTAGCATTTTTTAAGTTCCACTTTATCCATTGTGATTCTAAATCGTATTTTGTAAACAGTGGTTGCAGAGACAACAATATACATATTAATACTGAACCTTTCAGAATCTACTTAGAATCAGTATTTTACCACTTAATAGATGTATTACACTATATTCACTGAAAAACACATCAATGTTGAAATTCTTAACTATCAAATATATTTTTAAAAACTCAATCTATGATATTTACACAGATATTTACCATTCCTGTTGATCTTCTTTTATTTCTTATGTCCAAGTTTCCTCCTGGTATCATTTTCCCTTCTGTCTTAAGGACATTCTTTAGTAAATTTTAGATCTGATCTTCTGGCAATGAATACTTTCAGCTTTCCTTCATCTGAATATGTCCTTATGTCACTCTCATCCTTAAAAAATATTTTTGCTGGCTATGGACAGTTCTTTTCTTTAAGCACTTTAAGAAATTTTGCCTTTTCTTCTTGGCTCCATGGTTTCTGATGAGAATTCCTTAATCACTGTTCTCCCAGAGGTAATATGTCATTTTTCTCTGGTTGCTTTCAAGACTTTTTTTTCTGTTTTTTTCTTTTTCCCCACAAGGCTCTGTTGAATTTTTAAAATTTCTTCCCCTCTGCTACTTAGTCATCCAGTGGGTTTTCCCCTCTTACTGCAGTTTTCATTTCTAACAATGCCTTATCCTTTTTCTATATTCTCTTTCCCTGCAGAGACTTTCTGCTTTTCCATTTATTTGAACAGCATCCACAATAGCTCACTGGAACATTCATAAAATAGTTTCAATAAAGTCTCTGTCATATAATTCCAATATCTATATAATGATGGTATATGTTGATCTCTTCTTCACATGTCAACTGAAGTCTTCCTGGTTCTTCATATGTTAGATAATTTTGGATTATAATCTGGACATTTTAAATATACTATATAATTGTGGTTCTTGTTTAAATTCAGTGGTTAATGTTAATATTTTTGTTTTAATAGATGATTAGGTTCAGAATGCAAGTTTTAACATGGTTTCTATGGGTATGGTTCCATTATCAGTTCAATTTTCAAAGCCTTTGCTATGCTTTTGAATCTGTGTCACTCTGTATTATCCAATAATCAGTCTAGGACTTGGGCAGTAGTCCGTTACTTCCATGTATACACAGCTGGGGCGCAAGCCCGTTAATCCATACAAAACTTAAAATGGAATTGTTTTCCCAAATTTCTCCCTCTACATAATCTTGGTACTTTCAAATTCCACTAGACATCTCTTTCCATTTCTTCAGTCAGAACCTGGGGCTTCAGGTAGTCTGCTTGCCCACACAGTTATATTATTACACTTGCTCTAGGGACCAATCAGCAGACGGACAGAAAAAGCAGGGGTTGGGGGGGAGGACCACCACCACTAACAAACTGGGCTTGTTAGTATGAGAGGAAGATTCTCAGCCCTCAATGTCGTGGTTGCAGGCTGCTGCCATCACTGCAGGGTTACTGGGGACTTCAAAATGACAACAGAGAAAAAGGGAGAAAGAAAGACAGAATTTCCGCATTCACACTAAGTATTATTATCTTTCCCACACCCTGAGCCAGAACTAGGGGGCTCTTTTTTGGAGCTCTCCATCCATACCTAAGTGCTCACTTGTAGCCTGCAGATTGTGTTCAATTCAGCTTCAGGAATACCAGAGGGAAAAACAAAGGTAAACTAAGCACCAGTTTAATGATATTTTACATTCTAGTCTTCTTTCCCAATCTAACATATTATTATTTATTCTTCAGAGTCCTCAAAATAGCTGCTTCACCCATTCTGTCTGGGTTTTATAAATGAATTCAGAAGGAGAAATAAGGTGTGCATGCTTAATATATCATATATGAAAACGAAACTAACTTCTAACTTCTATTCTCAACATTCAATTCTAACACATGGACTCTACAAATATCCTTATCAGAAGATATCAGTAATCTAAAATTTAAAAAACAGTCCTGTGAGTTCTCCTTCCATTTAAAAAAAAAAATCACTAATTTACACAATAAGTAATTAATGAAAAAATAGTCATAACACTACTAAAAAGTTTTTATGATTATAGACTATCTCTGCAAGCTTCAAAAATTTATAGAGCACTATCAGAAAAGAAGGACTCCACTTAAGACACAAATAATTGAAAAGAAATCCTATATTCATGGATCGAAAGAATATTGATAAAATGTCCTTACGACCCAAAGCCGTCTACAGATTCAATGCAATTCCTATCAAGATTCCAATGGTATTTTTTTTTTACAGAAATAGCAAAAACAATCCTTAAACTTATGCAAAGCACATATCTGATAAGGCATTAATATCAAAATATATAAAGAACTCGTATACTTTCCAGAAATCCAATTAAAACTAGGGAAGGACCTGAACAGTTTTTCAAAGGCGATACCAAAACAGCCAACAGGTACATGAAAAGTGCTCAACATCACTAATCAGTCAGTTCAGTTGCTCAGTCGTATCTGACTCTGCAACCCCATGGACTGCAGCACACTATACTTCCCTGTCCATCACCAACTCCCGGAGCTTGTTTAAACTCATGTCCATTGAGTCAGTGATGCCATTCAAGCATTTCATCCTCTGTCGTCCCCTCTCCTCCTGTCTTCAATCTCTCCCTGCATCAGGGTTTTTTCAAATGAGTCAGGCTTCACATCGGGTAGCCAAGGTACTGTAGCTTCAGCATCAGTCCTTCCAATGAATATTCAGGACAGATTTCCTTTAGGATTGACTGGTTGGATCTCCTTGCAGTCCAAGGGACTCTCAAGAGTCTTCTCTAACACCACAGTTCAAAATTCTTCAGAATTCTGCTTTCTTTATGGTCCAACTCTCACATCTATAGGTAACTACTGGAAAAAACATAGCTTTGACTAGACAGACCTTTGTTGGCAAAGTAATGTTTCTGCTTTTTAATATGCTGTCTAGGTTGGTCACAGCTTTTCTTCAAAGGAGCAAGCAAATTCATAGAAAAAGAGATTAGATTTGTGGTTACCAGAGGTGGGAGGAGATAGAATGAAGCTGGTCAAAAAGTACAAAATTAGGTAGATAAATAAGCACTGGAGATATGATGTACAGCATGATGACTACAGTTAACATTGCTTATGTTATATCTTAAAGTTGCTTAGAGTGTAAATCCTAGAAGTTCTCATCACAAGGGAAAAAACATTTTTTTCTTTTATTTTGTATCTTCATGAAATAATGGATTTTAATTAAATTTACTGTGGTAATCATTCACACTATATGCCAGTCACTATGCTGTATGATGACATGAAATGTCAATAATATCTCTATAAAACTGAAAGAAAAAGATTTTAATAAAAATGTTTAAATGTTATGGTATCTGTAATATTATTAAAAATAATTATAAAACAATTAAGATGATAAAAGCATAAAGTGATATTTATAATTAAATCTAAGAGATGCGGCTTATCCAACTTTGTATCTTCCTGTGTTCTTTCCCTCAGGAGTACTGTTTCAAAATTAAATATTTTAAAATATAAAAAAGGACTCTGCTTCCTTGCTCTTTATATAAACTGCAATAATATGATGGGGACATCACCAGGTATTTATGTGGGTGATCCATTTACAGCTGACTAGTTAAGAGTCATCATTCAATGAAATGTTAAATAACTTTCAGTAGTAGACTCAAATTAAAATCATTAAGGACATATTTTCTTTCAAAAAATGATCTTTAAACTCTTCCAAACTGGTTCCTGACTGAGAAATAAAAAGTTTTAAAATTTAGTTCTAAAAAACAACAAAAAAGGTCAAAAGCAGAAAGAATATGTCAATAAAATTTAAGTGGTCTTGGGTTTGAAGCAAGACTTAAAAGTTTAAGGAGGTCGATATTTTTTTTTAAATGAAGGGAATCATCAACAAAGGTGTCTGTCTCTATAATACTCTAAAAACTTCTCTGCTGACCTGTTTCAAACAACTTCTTTTTCTCCACTCTAAGTGTTATGACCGTTCACTATTGTACATGAATTAGTCAATAACCATACATTTAAAAAGAGAACTGTAATACAAGTGTTTATTTATATGAGATTCAACTTTGTGGTTCTGGCAAAAGAATTTCCAAAGAACTGAGATATACAAGAATTAGTACTGCTCTTCATTTCTTTAAAAAATATTAAATGCTTTGCCATAAAAACTTATTAACCCTAAATGTGTCTTAAATGTTTAGACCATCATCATTTTAAGTAGTAGGCAGATCTCTGTATCCACAGACTAAAGAAGACATTTTTCATAATGCATACTATTGAGATCTTACTTCTTACAAACTTTATTTAAATCAGCCCATACTATTGTTAACCAATTAAAATTTTTAATTCAGTAAGTTAATAAAGTATAATATAGCAATTACAATCACATGGAAGATAACATAAGGTCGCAAATTTAATACATTTCTATGCAAGTTTAATATTCAGTTTTTTCTTATGCCCCTAGATATGAACAACCATTTAATTTTGCCCAGCGTGAAGACACATTCACTGGATGGGAAGGGAGAACTGATGAGGGCGGAAGAGAGAAAAAAAGGCAAAGGAATCAGGGAAAGATGGACATATAAGTCAGTTCAAATCTTTTACCATTAGTGGAAGAACAATTTAGTGAGTGAGGCAATGGATCAGGAATATCCTATTTCATTCCATGACCTAGTCCCATATAAGGGACCTGGAAAATTAAAGCAAACGCCTGAGAATTTAGTAAACAAATCTCAAGAGTAATGAGAAATTTTTAATTTAGGTGTTCTGGTCAAAGTTATTAATAAATTCTTAAAAGTTCGGCAGTATTCCAAAAGGCACTCCAAGAAGAACACATTGGCCCACTGAGAAACACATACTATTATGTTGCAAATTCTGCAGGAAGGATACTATAGGCCAAGAGAGATGCAGACCAGTATTAAAAACAGCAAATCTCTCCAGGTTAAAAACTAATTATAACCTTTTCTCTTATTAAAATAAGTACTTACAGTATTACAGGCAACACAAGCTATGGAATTCAATCTAGAATTTACCACTCAAATGTGTGGATTCAATATTTTTAAACTGCTGGTTAGAAGGGCAAATAAAAACACAAGCATCCTGTTCCTCTAAATGTTCCTGCCAAATACAAACATAATAAAGAAAAATCATCTTAATACAAAGCTTGCTTTTGAATAAGCTTCATTTATAATTGCCTGTGAGTCTACAAGTAAGTTTGTGAATATGTCCCCAAAACGGAGGCACAACACAGGCTTTTGCAGCCTATCATTAGGGATACAGCTTGACATAACAGCATGCAATCTTACTTTAAATCTACTGTTCTGCTCCAAACACATTTTCTTTCACTGAAGGTACCATAAATAACGACAAGAGTTAACTGGAAAAGCTTTCCACATAAAATGAAAACAGAAACTATAACATTTACACACATGCACAAAAACTAAACTTAATAAACAGTACCATTGCAATACCAACAGCAGTCTTTCCCTTCTGGATACGTTTTAAGATTCATCGTTATCTTAGGATGAGACAAGAAAAAGTACTTCCTTGACATTTGCTTTAGCTTATTTTTTCCTATCTTTTTCATCTTTACCATTTCACATTCATATGTAACAATAATATAACATTCATATAATATAATAATGTTCATATAAAATAATTTAGCTCTGTCTCTGAAGTTAGAAAAATGGATACTAAAAAGGGAACACAGCCAGGTCAAGGAAAACTAGATTTGGGAGGGCAGCCTTAATATTTTAAGGCTAAATAACACCTTCAGGTAGATCCAACATCTCCTACACAATAGCCTCATCCAGCATCAGAACCAAGTTTAACATTTTCCTATTTCCTGTAAAGGCTAAATAATGCTCACTTCTAAGTTCAGTTAGTTCTTACTCCGGAGACAACAAGTACCATATTTTACTAAATCAGGGTCAGCACTCCCTCTGGAAACCAACAAACTGATTCCTGCAGCAGTAAGACTACCATTCCAATCTGGCTCCTACCATTCCAATCTGGCTCCTTGGGTTTACACACACACACACACACACACACACACACACCCCACACACACACACACACACACACACACACACACACAATTTTACTATCTGGCCCTTTGTAAGACTACCATTCCAATCTGGCTCCTTGGGTTTACACACACACACACACACACACACACACACACGCAATTTTACTATCTGGCCCTTTGTAAGACTACCATTCCAATCTGGCTCCTTGGGTTTACACACACACACACACACACACACACACACAATTTTACTATCTGGCCCTTTGTAAGACTACCATTCCAATCTGGCTCCTTGGGTTTACACACACACACACACACACACACACACACACACACAATTTTACTATCTGGCCCTTTGTAAGACTACCATTCCAATCTGGCTCCTTGGGTTTACACACACACACACACACACACACACACACACACACACACACACACACACACACACACACACACACACAATTTTACTATCTGGCCCTTTGTAAGACTACCATTCCAATCTGGCTCCTTGGGTTTACACACACACACACACACACACACACACACACACACACACACACACACACACACACACACACACACACACACACACACACACACACACACACACACACAATTTTACTATCTGGCCCTTTCAGGAAAACTTTGCCAACTTCTTCTCTAAAGCAAAAGCTATGTTTCCCTATAAATTCTAGCTACAGCATGTAAATATGACTATAAAGAACCAATATTTCCAATGTTAAAATCTAACACCATTTAAGAAGCAGCATGATCTCCATTTATATGTTGGTACCAACATGTATAATATATTATATATACACATGAAAAACAGCAGGAAGAAAATCAACATCAAAATGTCAAAATGTAGTTAACTTATCTTGGTAAATGGTATTTTCAATTTTTCTGTACTTTTCAAATCTTCTAAAAGTGACTGTATCTTTGTTACAACCAGCAAATAGTTTTAAGAGATTACAGTATACTTTTATAAGAACTTACAGAACAAAAATATCAGTGACCTGAACTGTAGTCATGTGGTTACTTACATACAGGTTCAGTAACAGTTTGGTATTCACCAATATCTATACAGCAAACTGTTAAGAAATAAAATGATGTTTTTACATCTTTCAACACACTAAAAAAGAGAAGTTCCTCTGTTTTGCTTCTCAGAAGTCAGAGGCATTGATCTGAATTCAGTCACTACTTTGTAATTAAAATTCAGGCACACTACAATATCTTTAATACAATTTAAAGTCCAATTCAAATATATTAATGTTAGCTTTAATGTATCTTTCAAAACATTTTAAAAATAATGATTAAAACTCCAAGTACATTCTATGCACATTCTATACCCTCTTTACAGCTACAGTATTAACATTTAAAGCCATACTGATTCGTATAATTTCTTGTTAACAGTTCAAACAAAAGTATATTTTTATTGATGGAAAATGAAATGTTACTATTAAAATATTCTGCTAACCCTAAGGTACAATGAATCAATCTTGACTGTATTCATGAACAGTATTTTAATTTCCTTCTTCAATAATTATGGCTTACATGTTTTAGCTATTATTTTGAAGCACATTATTAACTTTATAAACATGATATGACATACTAATATATATATGGTATGTCATTATGACCAATTTAATTTTGACTTGATAAATGAAAGGTTTACTTTGAAAGGTTAGAAGACACTTTAAAAGTTAAATCTTCAATGCATTCTGAAATAAAAATTAATCTTCACTTTATGGTTTATTTCCTGGGTTTTTCTTGAAAATGCACGTAAGCCTTACTTCTAAATGATGTCAAAGTCCAAATTTAATTCTCTCAAAGCATAAATTTAAATTACAGTACCACATTATCAGGCTACCAACAACAGCTTTTCTTTCCAAGTGCTACTCACTTTCTATTCTCTTTAAGTGAAAGTGTTAGTCACTCAGTTGTGTCCAACTCTGAGATCCATGGACTGTAACCCGCCAGGCTCCTCTGTCCATGGAATTCTCTATGCAAGATTACTGGAGTGGATTGCCACTTCCTTCTCCAGGAGATCTTCCCAACCCAGGGATCAAACCCAAGTCTCCTGCATTGCAGGCAGAATTGTTCACCCTTTGAACCACCAGGAAAGCCCATTCCCTTTACAATACAATATTCATTGGTTTAAAAAAGAAAAAAACAACTATCTCATTAAAATGTAAAAATACCAGCTTTTGAAAGTAAAAATTATTGATCATGCCATGCACCAAAACTATAGATTCCACAGCTACTTAACACAAAACTAGAGCCTTAACTTCATATAAAACAGCAGCTATATGAGTTGCCTTCCTCTTCCTCTTCTCTTGATGACAGAAGCAAGCACTGAGCAAGAAACTAAAACATCTTTTCAGAAAACAAAAACCACACTCTCCAGCCTCTGTTAGAATAATTCAAAGGCAAAGACTTAATTTCAATATTGAATTACTGCACTTATAAGCTGACATCAAAATTCAATTATCCTCAAAAACTTATCTTACATAGGTAGACTAATATTACAAATCCCAATCCTTTTGTTATCAAGGAGAACTAAATACCATCAAAAATTCCAAAAATAAGTTTACTCATTTAAGAGAAAACAGATTTTTTAAGACTTTTTGCTTCATCCAAAATAAGTCTATCCTGCTAAGTTTTACATATAAACAAGTTTTGTCAGAATTGTATTTAATTAGTTTGTTAGATTAACAACATCTCTCACATAAGAACATCTCTATACTAAATAGAAAATTTTGTCATTTACTCTAGGCTATGGCTTACTTTTTTGAAAAAACTGCAGACATGTATTCGGTAGCCCAAGTAAAAAGGACGCTTCCTGTACAAGGATATACAAAGGTAATTCAATTCGATAGTCAACAACCTTGTTTAAAACTTTCAAAACAAAACAAAAACAACAAAAAAAAAAACTTTCAAAACTAACTTATTCTAAGATATGGAGAAATTTAATAGATTATAAAATTGTTGTTAGATTTCTATTTTTGGTGTCTGCCATAATAAAAACTAAGGGTTTAAGCTGAGCTGCTTCTTTTACTTAAAAAAATTTTCCACAGTCAGCAACTTACAACAGGACATACTGTAATACCAAAATGGAAACTACTTAATCAACATTTCCTCATGGAAACACAGATCATACATAACAGTCTATAAGGGTAAAGTTTTATTTTTAAAAGCAGTACTTAATTTTATTTAGCAACACAGGATCAAATTTTTTTCTGTGGTTCTGTCAACACACCCAGTTACTTTTAGTCAACATTGAAAATACACACATCAAAAAACTGAAGTATAAGCAGTAAAATAAAGCATATAAGGCAATTTTTTATAATATTGAATAAAACTGTACTTTTATCTTTTTAGAACATAGGTCACTGTTTTTCAAGTCCTATGGAATAAATATTACCCTGTCCTCTTGCTATGTGTCTGTAAAACTGTTTCTATGAAGAATTTAAGCCATGTGGAAAATCCAACAGTATGTGAATCACCCAATCCACAAATCTTTCATACTTCCCAGTTTCAAATTACAGTCATCTACAGCATCACAAAAAGCTGACAAAAGACTGAAAACTGTAGGGCATAATTTCAAAATGTTCCTCCTCCCTTTCTGCCCACTCTTCAAACCACACAGTTTAATAAACAACAAAAACCTCATAACTAAAATTCCCTCAACCTCGTAGTTGGTCTAGTTAGTTTTACCACATAATAATTTCTAAATTCTCTCATTTAAAAAAGCACTACAAGAAATAACTTCTTTGGTCACTGAGCTCCTCATTTAAATAGGAAAACTAATTAATCAGAATTAAATAGGTTATAGTACAATTCATAAGGCTTTGTATCCCACATGGAATTTTTTTTAAAAAAGTAGATTTCAATTAATTAGACATCATGGGATAAATAAAGATACACTAACTATAAGATCAACCTTCCTTCACTAAGTGCTATCTATTTTGTAACCCTAAATTACATAGCTTAAATTTTTTTAGCACATTTTTCCTGAAAATAAGAACTATAGTTACAAGCGTATGTATTTAGCTTTGGACTACGAGAAAAGAGACACTTTGATAATCTGTATTTGCTACCATCCACATATCTAGATAAACAAACCAGGTAAGCCAAAATAAATCAGAATATACATATGAAGACTGGGGAGACCCAAGGGAAGGAATATTAATTTGGTGTCTGACTCACACTTTTAAATAATCCCTTGCAATACTTCTCATTCAATTGCCTCATTCTTTGTGCTTCCTCTTCACAACTAAGCTCACTTCCTAAGAGTTTTCATTTTGCAGAAATCAGCATTTATTGACCTCACAAAGTACATACAACTGCTGTTGTCAGCAAAGAACACAGGGATTGGAAAAAGCATCATAGAAGTACTGGAAGGATATGAAAGTTTACCTTCTCATATAGTAATGTTTAAAAAGGTTCAGAGTCTTAAATTTAAGAAATACTAAAGATTTATATTTAAAAAGAAACATAGCATTCTAACCTAAGAGTTTATTTCATCTGACTGATTCAGGGTCTAAAATCATTTGTTTTACAGCTGAGTAGAAAAGTAATTTCTATCACATTTACTGATAAGCAATATTATAGTTTCAGTATTTCTCAAACCGTCTTAGAACAATCTTACACAGGTCCTTACAAACAAAAGTACAAGTCTCCTGAGGTCATCTAACATCTCATGAGACTTTTCATAATGGGATGGTATTAATACCCAATGACCTGGTCTATTTCCAATTTGGATCATTAGTTTCTGCTTAACTAAATTACTACTACCACTACAACTGGCTCAGCCATTCTTCACTTCCTGTGTTCAACCTTAGTCCAAACAGTAGTTATTAAATAAGCAAAGTGAAACCGCTTCTTTGGGTAACTATATAGCACCAGAAACATTTCATACTCCTTTAGGATTAGTAAAAGAGTTTAAGACATGGTCTGTTTTGATTGTTGATTTTCTTTTTTTTTTTTTACTATTATTTTGTATGGCACACACAATGTTCTGGTTTTAATTTTACACAGAAATTTTAGGTAAATCTCTTGTAAGAGAATTTGTTAGTGATAAGCTTAAGTGCTAACAAAGCTGTGAAACTGCAATTAAGGTTTTATTTCACACCATGTTAGTAATCAAACCTGAGCTAACACAAGGATGAAACAGCTACACAAATCCACATAGCCACTCCCTGTCTCCCCATCTCCACTCACTGTCTCCCCATCCCTACCATCCACAACCATACACTTCTCTCCCCCTTTCTCCCATCACACTTTCTCTCTCTCCACCTCTGACACACACACAAACACAACAGGCACACGCTTCCCTAAATTTTTATATATGTACACATATGTATACTGTATATATTTTTTATATATACACATCATCTCAGACATATATACGGTTCATAAAAATTAAAACATAAAGATCTTCCTCTCTGCATAGGAAAATGTTCTACAGATCTGTGGGAACACTAAAACAAAGAGGAAGAGGTCCATAATCCCTGATCGAAAAATTCTAAAACTCAAAATTCAGAATGAAATTGAAGAAAGTGGGGAAAACCGTTAGACCATTCAGGTACGACCTAAATCAAATCCCTTATGACTATACAGTGAAAGTGAGAAACAGATTTAAGGGACTAGATCTGATAGACAAGAGTGCCTGATGAACTATGGACAGAGGTTTGTGACACTGTACAGGAGACAGGAATTAAGACCATCCCCATGGAAAAGAAATGCAAAAAAGCAAAATGGCTGTATGAGGAGACCTTATAAATAGTTGTGAAAAGAAGAAAAGCAAAAAGCAAAGGAGAAAAGGGAAGATATTGCCATCTGAATGCAGAGTTCCAAAGAATAGCAAGGAGAGATAAGAAAGCCTTCCTCAGAGACCAGTGCAAAGAAATAGAGGAAAACAACAGAATGGGAAAGATTAGAGATCTCTTCACGAAAATTAGAGATAACAAGGGAACATTTCATGCAAAGATGGGCACAATAAAGGACAGAAATGGTATGGACTTAACAGAAGCAGAAGATATTAAGAAGAGGTGGCAAGAATACACAGAAGAACTGTACAAAAAAGATCTTCACGACCCAGATAATCATGATGGTGTGATCACTCACACCCACCTAGAGCCAGACATCCTGGAATGTGAAGTGGGCCTTCGGAAGCATCACTACGAACAAAGCTAGTGGTGGTGATGGAATTCCAGTTGAGCTATTTCAAATCCTGAAAGATCATGCTGTGAAAGTGCTGCACTCAATATGCCAGCAAATTTGGAAGACTCAGCAGTGGCCACAGGACTGGAAAAGGTCAGTTTTCATTCCAGTCCCAAAGATAAGGCAATGCCAAAGAAAGCTCAAACTACTGCACAATTGCACTCATCTCACACGGCAGCAAAGTAATGCTCAAAATTCTCCAAGCCAGGCTTCAGCAATACGTGAACCATGAACTTCCAGATGTTCAAGCTGGTTTTAGAAAAGGCAGAGGAACCAGAGATCAAATTGCCAACATCCGCTGGATCATCGAAAAAGCAAGAGAGTTTCAGAAAAACATCTATTTCTGCTTTATTGACTATGCCAAGACCTTTGACTGTGTGGATCACAACAACTGTGGAAAATTCTGAAGGAGATGGGAATACCAGACTACCCGATCTGCCTCTGGAAAAACTTGTATGCAAGTCAGGAGCAACAGTTAGAACTGGACATGGAACAACAGACTGGTTCCAAATAGGAAAAGGAGTACGTCAAGACTATATATTGTCACCCTGCTTATTTAACTTATATGCAGAGTACATCATGAGGAATGCTGGACTGGAAAAAGCACAAGCTGGAATTAAGACTGCCGGGAGAAATATCAATAACCTCAGATATGCAGATGACACCACCCTTATGGCAGGAAGTGAAGAGTAACTAAAAAACCTCTTGATGAAAGTGAAAGAGGAGAGTGAGAAAGTTGACTTAAAGCTCAACATTCAGAAAACTAAGATCATGGCATCCGGTCCCATCACTTCATGGGAAATAGATGGGGAAACAGTGGAAACAGTGGCTGATTTGATTTTTCTGAGCTCCAGAATCACTGCAGATGGTGACTGCAACCATGAAATTAAAAGACACTTGCTCCTTGGAAGGAAAGTTATGACCAACCTAGACAGCATATTAAAAAGCAGAGACACTACTTTGTCAACAAATGTCCGTCTGGTCAAGGCTATGGTTTTTGCAGTGGTCATGTATGGATGTGAGAGTTGGACTATAAAGAAAGCTGAGCACAGAAGAATTGATGCTTTTGAACTGTGGTGTTGGAGAAGACTCTTCAGAGTCCCCTGGACTGCAAGGAGATTCAACCAGTCCATCCTAAAGGAGATCAGTCCTGGGTGTTCTTTGGAAGGACTGATGCTGAAGCTGAAACTTCAATACTTTGGCCACCTGATGTGAAGAGCTGATTCATTTGAAAAGACCCTGATGCTGGGAAAGATTGAGGGCAGGAGGAGAAGGGGACGACAGAGGATGAGATGGTTGGATGGCATCACTCACTCAATGGACATGGATGGGTTTGGGAGGACTCCGGGAGTTGATAATGGACAGGGAGGCCTGGCGTGCTGTGGTTCATGGAGTCACAAAGAGTCGGACACAACTGAGTGACTGAACTGAACTGAATCATGATGAAAAAGCAGAAAGTTATGTCCAGATAAAGGGACAAGATAAAATTCCAGAAAAACAACTAAATGAAGTGGAGACAGGCAATCTTCCAAGAAAAGAATTCAGAATAATGATGGTGAAAATGACCCAGGCTGTCAGAAAAAGAATGAAAGCAAAGATTGAGAAGCTGCAAGAAATGTTTACCGAAGAACTAAAGAACAAACCAACAGAGATAAGTAACACACTAGAAGGAATCAGTAGCAGAATAACTGAGGCAGAAGAACTGATAAATGACCTGGGGACAGAATGGTGGAAATCACTGCCACAGAACAGAATATATAAAAAAGAGTGAAAAGAAATGAAGACAGCCTAAGAGACCTCTGGGACAAAATTAAACGCACCAAAATCTGCATTAGAGAGGTCCCAGAAGAAGAGAGAAAGTACCTGAGAAAACATTTGAAGAGATAATAGCTGAAAACCTTCTGAACATGAGAAAGAAAATTGTCAACCAAGTCTAGGAAGCACAGAGAGCCCCAGGAAGAATAAACCCAAGGAAGAACACACCAAGACACATAGTAATCAAACTGACAAAAATTAAAGACAAGAGATAAAATATTAAAAGCAGCAAGGGAACAATGACAAGTAACATACAAGTGAACTCCCATCAGGCTATGAGCTGATTTCTCAACAGGAACTCTACTAGGGAGAAGGGAATGGTATGGTATATTTAAAGTGATGATAGGGAAGAACCTATAATAACCAAGAATACTCTACTCAGCAAGACTCTCCTTCAGATTTGATGGAGAAATCAAAAGCTTTCCAGACAAGAAAACGTTAAGAGAATTCAGCACCAGCAAACCAGCTTTACAACAAATGCTAAAGGAACTTCTCTAGGCAGGAAACACAGAGAAGGAAAAGAAAATAAACCCAAAACAATTAAGAAACGGTAATAAAATTATACATATCAATAATTACCTTAAATGTAAATGGATTAAATGCACCAACCAAAAGACATTGACTGACTGGGTGGATGAAAACATGTGCATGTATGCCACTTCCACTTATCACATCACTCTGCCTGAACCCCCCTCCCAATTTTATGTAATTATTTTATATTGTTAAGTTAATTGTGTTCCCATTACGGTTTGCAATTGTAATTGTCTTTTATTTTTTTGTCTGGCTACTGATTGTGAAAGCTGATAAGCATCTTTTATTATTGTGATATGTAACTATTACTCACTTAATACCACTCTATCATGATTGGTTAACAGAAAAACAATAGAACTTCTTATGACCAAACCTGTGATCACCTTTTAAAATCCAGATACGTATCAGAATTATCTTGAGATTCTTTGAAAAATACAAATGCCCGGTATTGCTTTTTTTTCCAGAACTTCAGATATGTTTCTAACGGGCAGTCGTGTTTAAAAACAATTGGACTATACAATGATCTTTCTACTTTTATCTATCTTGTTTCACTTTTTCTATTTCATATTCAGTGCTCCCATTTCATTTAGCTTCTGTTCCCCAATTTCTCCATCTCTTCTTTTTTTATGTTCTTTCTCAAGCCTTTATCAAGTGTTGCAGAAAAGCTTTTCTACATATATATATATACATTTTACAAAACTTATGAATTTTTGCCTAACTAAAAAAATTATGACATTTTGATTCCACTTGTTTGACTAAATATGAATAGAATACTAGATTTCTAATTAAAAAATAGATACACAACAAGCAACAAAGGTTAACTGTATAGCATAGGGAACTACAGTCAGTATCTTGTAATAATTTATGATGGAAAATAATTTCAAAAATAATATGTGTATTTGTATAACTGAATCACCTTGCCGTGCACCTGAAACATTGTAAGTCAACTCTACTTCAATCAAATATGTATTAAAAAAAATATGGGTAGGGAAAAAGCACTTGATGAGCTTTAGTAGTAAAAGGAACTATTCTTTCTATGACTGAAGGATAAATGCACAATTGAAAAGCTGATTATATCTAAAACACTGGGTAGCAGTCCATGAATATACCTGAGTATTTAAAAAAGAAACAGCCTGAGGTAAACATGTGTTAAGAATATGTGTGAAATAATACACAGTACTTCGGGTTTCCCTGGTGGCTCAGACGGTAAATTTCTGCCTACAATGTGGGAGACCTGGGTTCGATCCCTGGGTCAGGAAGATCCCCTGGGGAAGGAAATGGCAACCCATTCCAGTACTCTTGCCTGGAAAATCCCATGGACGGAGAGCCTGGTGTCTCTCCCTGCAGTCCATGGGGTCGCAAAGAGTCAGACACGACTGAGCGACTTCACTTTTTTCTTTTCACTTTCAATACACAGTACTATAAATATTAAAAGTATGAAATTAAGGATATTTCTCACATGAAGAATAAAATGAACTTATTTATTAAAAAGCTTTGATTATATATACCTTGCTTTCAGAAATAAAAATATTCCTGGAAGCTGCCTATAAAGTGATTTTAATTGAAAAAGCAATTCTCATTAATTCTTAATACCAATTTTTAAATATTACAAGACAGGATTAAAAGAGAACGCAAATAATAAAATATTACAAACATTACAAAGTATTTCTAATGATTATTTAGGCTTGTAATCTTGGTGTGTATTGCAAGAATTTCATAGTAATCCTTTCATTTTACTGAGCATTACAACCAAAGTCATTCTTTAAAAAAAAAAAAAATCAAGCTTTTATTTTTGGGGACAGTTTATTTCAACTGATTATTTACACCATAACCCTGTCTATGGCTGGCTAAACGAAGTCTGATTTCCTTTGTCTTTGTTGCTTTGTTATCCTTTTAAAACTCTTATAGAAATGAGGGCCCATTATTACCTGGGTAAAGAGAAAGTACCCTCAAAGAAGGATTATATAATTCACATAATAGCATAACCATGAGGTTCTGAAAATACAGCTACAAGTAGTGTCCCCACCAGTATATTTCCACTCAATTTACACCATGATCTATATATGAAAGGAGTATCTTATAAGTAAATAAAACTGACCTAGGACTATTCGGCTAGCTTTTCTTTTCCCTTTTCATTTTCCAGTAAGCCAGACTGTTGTATAACTATCTCAAAAGCCATAAAGTCTGTTTTTCTTTGAGTTGCCATCTCATGAACACTAGAAGCTTTGATTTTCTTTCAGACCTATATTATAGCATGTATAATACCTGACTTTAAATGCATGAAGGAACTTTTATTTTTACTAAAATAATAATCCTCTGATCCCTCTACATTATTACTTCTGAGACTTGAACAAGCCCCAGTGTGTTTGACTTCAATGGCGGCTAGAATCAAAGACAGAGAAAACAGCTTGATACTGAAAACTGGACCACGAGTTCTATACTTCATCATGGAATCATGAGTTGCAACCAACAGCTGTTCTACTCATCAGCTATTTTAAACCATTTAATATGATCTGTAGCAAGACTAATTCTTTTCTAAATAAGCATGTCAACACTTAAACCAAAACTATGCTGTTCTTCAAAACTGTCTTCTTGAAAAGTTTAATACTTTATGTATGCTGCTGCTTTACAAATAATTTCAGAACTTTCTTTTCAGAAATCTCCATCACAGAAAATTTACTAATCATATAAAGATATCACTCTCCTTACTGTGTAAACATTGGATTAATACTCCCGGCCTGGCTTTTCCAGCTTTCCTTCCCACTAGCCCCTTCTAGTCCCACATTCCCTTAAATCTGACCCCTGTCTTTTTCTTTCTTCTGGTTTTTTAAATCAACACACTGAGATTTTAAAGAGTGGGAATGAACCTTGAAGCAACCCAGGATAATGGATACTGAAACAAAAGAAACAGATCTGGAAGTCAATGATCATAGATTCTTGCTTGCGTCTATCATGGGAAACAATTTGCTAATGGCCATAAATGAGTTGGTTTTTTTTTTTTTAATGATATCCGTATTTTCTCTTGAAAGAAGTGTCTTCTAAACCAACAGTTTTCAAGTTAACATTTGGGGGTTGAAAAGAGGTATGTTTCAAAATATTAACTGAAGTTCAAGCATTCTGAGTTCTGCCCACCTGGGGGTGACTTAGACCTGACCTGCTTCCCTCCAACACTCCACAGTCATTCTTATCATTGCTCATCATGCCCTGTGATAAGGCTAACCTCCTCCACAACAGTCAGTACTCTAACTTGAGGCCAACCCAAACCATCAAGAGTGCTCAAATACAAATGAATGATGCTCAGCAATTACTTCCTGAACCGAACTTGGGTGGAAGGGCTAGGAAATAGCATGAATTCTTGGTAGACGAAGCAACCTCAGTTATCAGGAGAGACGCCCTTCTTACCCTCTACTTTCTAAAATGATAGCATATTCTAAGGATCTTAGGGGTCAATAACCAGAGTAGATGACGGTGATTTGGCCCAATACTGAGCAAGATAACTGATTTTTCAACTAAATAATGGTTATGAAGGAAAATCTACATTTCTTAAGAAAACAGCTAAAAGATCATTAAAACAAACAAAAAGTAACTGCTTAAGATTAAATTGGATTGGAGAAATTTTCCTTTTGTCTCTGTAATGCTACTTTTGTAACCTGATAAATCAAGGTCACCTTCTATATACTGATATATTACTGTGTTACATGTAAACTTATACACATTCTTTCCAAACCATAAACTCTCCTTACCAGCTAACGGGCCACTAATTAACTGTATACATGCAGATTCACCTCTGATTGCATTTGCCTCAACTAAGAGATTCAAACTCAACTATTCAAGTGAGGTATATTTAGAAAATGAGGTATCTAAAGATTGTTTATATATATGTACGTGTCTTGTACATATGTATATATACATATATGACAAGAAGTATGACCAAGCAGGTGTAGAGGCTTCTGTAATTAAAGCATAGGAAAGAAAATTAAAACTAGGTATTAGAAACAGGACTCCTATGTCTGATGTGGAAGAGAATTTAAATTAGGAAAGGATACCCTGATCCAAGTCAGAGAGCTCAGCCTTGCTCATGCCTTAGGTTTTAAAGAGCACAGCAAAGGATCAGACATAATCACTGAATAAGGGAAGATTTTCCAAAGCTTTTCCCTTGCTCACACATCCACACCTGTCTCTGGTCCATAATGAGAAATGAGCAGGCATCGATTAGTCTTAAGTGATAAAATCAGAAAAGTAGTAAGCACATGAAGAAAGAAGACATAAACTACTCAATTTGGATAAAAGAAGAATTAATAAAACCACTCCACTGAAACTTTTTGGGAAGGGGTACAATGTTTTCAGTAATTAGGGTTAATAAACAGAAATTCACTGCATAATGCTCATCTAATTTGAAATATGTAAAATCTTCATAAATTTTAATGCATTTTTTAAATTGAAGGATAATTTCTTTACAGAATATTGTTGTTTTCTATCAAACCCCCCAAAATATGAAACACTTCACAAATTTGTGTGTCATCCTTGCATAGCAGCCATGCTAATCTTCTCTGTATCGTTCCAATTTTATTATATATACTGCCGAAGCAAGCACTATAAATCATTTCTGTTTAAAGTTTATTTTACTCTCCTGGGTTAATAGATATAAAAATATGTTAGGACTCATCTTCGTTTGCAGTTTGAATCCCTACACCTATATTTTCAAAAATCAAAATTCACAACTGTAAAATCACCAATGAGATTTTCAGAAATATAAGTTTTAAGGTTCATACTTCCTATTTTATGTTTTTAGATACATCTATTAACATTTCCATGTTTCAGTAGCCTATGGATTTTAAGATTTGGTATGACAGAATCTATTAGCACTTTCCCAATTATTAATACAAAGTAAGAAGCAGTGAAATTCAAGTAAGTAATATACGGAAATGTCAAATCTCTCAGGAATCTACTTTCTTAAGTAAGCATTAAAACATTTTGTACTCCACAATATGCGTTTCCCAAAATTGAAACATGTGGTGATCTAAATTTTAAGAACTGACCTTGTAATTAAGACTTTCTAATTTGATCAGTAATGTTCCTATCAATACAAGGTAAGGCATGCAAATGGTTCAGCAATGCACCTGCTTCACATTTTCCTTTTTAAAGAAAACATTATTTTAAATGTTTATTAAGTATTTTTAAAGAAAATCCTAGAGATAACCTGAATTTATACTCAAGTAGATTATCACAGGCTACAGATAATAATGGCTTGCCAGATGGCGCTCGTGGTAAAGAATCCATCTGCCAATGCAAGAGATCTAAGAGATGGGTTGGATCCCTGGGTCGGGAAGATGCCCTGGAGAAAGGCTTGGCAACCCACTCCTGTAATCATGCCCGGAGAATCCCATGGACAGAGGAGCCTGAAGAGCTATAGTCCATAGAATCACAAGGAGTTGGACAGACTAGCACACAGATAATAATATTTGTGGACCTAAGTGAATCTAGATTTCTTTTTTATTAACATACCATAATTAAAGAAATGTGTACATAGGTAATTCATGAAAACTCTTCTAGTCTTTGAACAAAAAGGAAGATGAGGACAAAAATCATTCAATATTTGTAGTTACCATACTGATCTGGTTAAAAGATTATTGAGAAGAAGAGTTTATATTGTAGCTAAATTTAAAATTATGAGCTTACTTAAAACACAAGATATAGAGAGCTGAAAAAAAAAAAAAAGATACAGAGGAATAATCTAAACAACACCAATAGGACACAACTAAACATGTCACCTCACCTGCCCACCCGCCCCCAACAAAAGAGACATGCACAACAAAAGGCAATGGCTAATCAAAAAGTCAGTGCCAAGAAAAAGGTGTGTGTGTGTGGTGGCAGGGGGCAGTGCTGTGCTAGATTTAAAAGACTTGAATAGTTATTCTGGATTGGACCTGTCTTGAACAGATCAAGTGCAAATAACAGTTTAGAATAAACTGAAAAAATGTGAGCATGGATAGTTAAGATAAAAATTTGCTGATACGGAAAAGCAGAAATTAACATAAAAAAGCATATATTAAAATAACATGTACAAAATAATATATTACCAGTAAAGAAATACAAGTATACATATACACACACAGAAAAATATCTAGAAGAACACTAAAGTATTAACTATGTCATCTCTAAGTGATGGGAATATGGTATTTTTAATTTCCTTATTTTTGCTTATTTATATTTTTTCACTTTCTGTATGTACATGTGTGTATAATTACTTTACAAATGACATTTTCAGTACTGCAAAAGAAAAATTTATATGCTTTTTTCATATCACTGAGTGCCACTGTTCAAATTCTAGACCCCATAACTATACTGCATCATTCACTACACAAGACACATGTAGTAAATAAATAACATATATTTATCAGTCACCTTTCTGAAGAGCTAATTTTGCTGATAGCTGTCAATGTAAAATGCCAATTATCCAATACAGTAACCATCCAATGTAAGGGACCACTTTTTTTTAATAATACAAGACCTACAACCAAGGGTTCCCAGGTGGCGCTAGTGGTAAATGTCTGCCAATACAGGAGATATAAGAGATGTAGGTTCAATTCCTGGGTCAGAATATCCCCTGGAAAAGGGAATGGCAACCCACTCCAGTATTCTTGCCTGGAGAATCCCAAGGACAGAGAAGCCTGGTGGGCTACAATCTACAGGGTCAAAAAGAAGCCGACATGACTGAAATGACTTAGCACGCACGCACACACGACTTCCAATCAGTAGCATGTATCTACCTCAAATGAAAACCAAAATAATCGTTTCCATATTTCCCAACAGAATAAACTACAGAAAGCAATGTAACTTGAAAGCATAAAAATATCTTATTTCTAAAATATAAAACCTGTAGTTGAGTTGGGAGGAAAAATACACAGATTCGCAAGTGACAGATGCCTTTACTTCTGACTAATCAATTAATAATGATACATCAATATAAACCTGAGCTAATACAAAACAAGAGCAACAATATTGATTTTAAAAATAAAGCAACTTAGTAGAAATACTATACACAAAGAATACTTATGTAAAAAGTAGAGCTTCAAATATTTGTATCAAAAATAAATGTTAAATTCAAAGAGAAAAGTAAAAATACAGAAAAGCAAAAAAATGTACAAGCAAAGAGCCTGACAAAATAGCAAAGTACCTATCAGAAGAACTAAGAGATCAGCAAGTAATATGGAAAGGGCAATACATTAAAATTCACAACAAAATTTACTTCCACATGAAAAAGAAAGCAAAAGTCAAGTCTCAAAAAGGTGACATATCCTCTAAGGTTACAGCAGTAGAAAAAAAAGATTAGTCTTTCAAAAATTACTAGATTACACTAAAACTGAAAGCAATGAAATAGTTCAATAAAACAATTATAACATTTTTGTTACACTTTACACTTTCATGTACATTATTCTGGGGTGACACAATGAAATTGTGCGTCACTCTCTTTTTAAAGACTGGTACTTTGATATTTTAAGAAACTTACTCAAGGGCATACTGTTTATTGCAGGGACAGAAATCCAACTCTACATCCTTACTTGATATGACTATCAAGTAGTCTACTTGTATCAGTTACCTACTTATTATCACTGTATTACATCATTTTTATTGTTTATGTGTCACTCCCATTCCCTTAGTTCCACTAGGACTATAACTCCTTGGGGGCAAGGATTATACCTGCCTCTAGTCATCTTTGTAGTACCATCACCTATCACTGTATATTTTTATAAGTGCTTAAAAAAATATGTTAATGAACATACATAAAGGTAATCAAAGAAACCTAACATATGGAGAATTCATTTAATTACTTGTGTAATGTCACATCACAAATTCTACTCAGTTAAATGTGCAGCGTAGGCAGCCATACCAGTCAACGATCACATTCCCTAATCCCAACTAGACGAGACAGGGGTGATTAATCTGAGACTAGTCAATCCATTGGCTTATTAATAATCAAATGTTCTCTCTTGTGAACTGGACCCAAAAGTCAGATATAAAGGCAATGCTTAAGTTACAGATCTTGTGAATTTGGGCAAAGTGATAAATAAGTAAAGGAAGCTGGTCTGTAAAAGGAGTAAGAGCAAAAAGCAGACATCCATCTGGGGAATCTGATCAAGGGTGCTATCGGCTTCAAACGGACAGAGAAAACAGATTCACTTCTAAGCACTTCATGACAGGTTTCAGATATTTGAATAACACCTATTACTATAATAAGCTTTCAGCCAAGGATGAAGAACAAAGCTGGAACATGAGGACTAAACTGTAATATTAAATAGGTAAAACCAATACTATCATTAGGACAGAGAAGTTTCATACAGAAAGAATCAGTATGTAGTGTTTTACTTCAACTGGCTTAATGCTTTCAAGATATAATCATGTACATGCTTATCAATATTTTGTTTCTTTTGATTGCTGAGTACTTTTCCTTTATGTAGATGTGAGTTATCTGTATTGTGGTATTATTTTTTAAATCTGTTCACCAGTTGCTAAATATTTGGGTCATTTTCCATTTGGTATTATTATGAATAAGTCCTCTATGATGATTCTCAAAAAAAAAAATGTATATACATGCTTTATATCTCTTGGATGATTCCAGGGAGTGGGAATGTTGGGTGTATGCTGAATTTGTAAGAAAGTGTCAAGCTGCTTTCCTAAGGTGTCTAGAATATTTTTCATTTCCATTTGACATGAGAATTGCAGTTGCTCCACAGACACAGCCATATTTGGTATTATGATTTATTCTTGGTGTTTTAATTTAGTCATTCTAATTGATTATAGAGTGACTCATTGTGGTTTTAATTTGCATTTCTCTGATATCAATGTTAATGACACTGAACATGTTTAGAAGTACTGTTAGCCATTCATGTATCTTCTTTGTATAGTGTATTTTTAGATAATTTTGCCTTATTTTTTAAAAAAATTGAGTTGTCAGATATTTGGTTATAAGTTCTTTCTATATTACAAGTCCTTTGGTGAATTAAAAAATCTCATTTATACAGTAACAGGAACTCTTAAGAATTTTGATGTACAATCTCCATTACCATCAAGTGACAAAATAATGAAATAAAAATATAAAAACATTTTTGTTTGGTCTCTTCCCGGTCATATACTATCTTATTCTCATTCCTCCACTATATGACCATCCAGTGTTTCTCTCAAGCACACTGTGCTTTCTTTCTAAAAATACTACCAAATATGCTCACATCGTAAGTCAGAGTTTATTTCCTCTATCATTCCCCAATTCTCAAGAATGCATGGTTCATAATAAGTAATATCTGCTGAATGACTCAAGTTACAAAATAAAAAGAATTTTGTTTGGGGCTCAGAAAAGTCAATGGATTAATATTTTAAGTAGAAATCAACAGAATATCAAGTCATAAAATTCTAACATTAAAAATAACAACCTATGAAAATTTCAAAACACATTATAATTAATAAAATACTATGTTTTCAATAAACTTTAGTCCAGGAGCTACTGAAACTGAAGACTCAATTTTTGGAATATAAGGTACAAGAGAAGTAAATCAAACTGCTACCAATCAACATAAGAAACATGAGTCAAAGCACACAAGATAATATACAAATTTCAGTGACCTAAGCAAAATGTCAGCAAACCAAAAACTGAATATTCAATAGGAGAATTATTAACAGATTATTAAATCAAGGGCTAAACCATGTTCTAAACTGTTTATTGTAATAGTATGGTAGACATCAGTCACATGTGCCTATTTAAATATAAATTTCAAATAATTAAATTTTAAAAGCACTGCCTCAACTGCACTAACCACATTTCAAGCACTTATTAGGCACATTTAACAAAGATTTTTAAAATTTTCATCACTGCAGAAGTTCTCACATACAGTGCCAGCCTAGGGTATTTGGCAGGCCCAACTAAGAGTCTAAGGGAGTCTTAACTCTTCTCAAGATTTTTTTTTCCTATTTTTTTCCTATTTGAAGGAAATAGAGCATTTTACTTTAGGATTTAATTACTCTTACTGAATATTATTTTTTTAATGTATTTACACCATATAAATAAAGTAATAAATACAAATAATGGCGTATAAATACTCTTCCCTTGGGAGATAACTACAATATTGAAATTAGCTTTATCATTCCCTTGCTTTTTAAAATAACTTTACCAAATATATTTCCCTAAAAATGTAGTCTTTTGCTCTGCCTGCTTAATTTTACATTAGTAGAATCATACTTTTTCTTTATATCACTTGTTCTTCTCACTATTTCCACTCTGAAGTCATTCTCATTCACCTAAATAACACGTCAACTCAATAATCTACAAAAAGCTCAGTTTTGCAGACTTGTGGCTGTCAAGGGGGACAGGGTTGGGGGAGGGATGAAGTGGGAGGTTGGGGTTAGCAGATGTAAGCTATTATATATAGAACGGATAAATAAGATCCTACTGTATGGCACAGAGGACTATATTCAATATCCTATGATAAACAATAATGGAGAAGAATATTTTTAAAAATAATGTGTGTATATGTATACATATACATACATCTGAATCACTTTGCTGCACAGCAGAAATTAACACAACATTGTATTAATAAATCAACTATACTTCAAAAACATTTTAAAAGCTCAGTATTGTTCAAAAAAGTTAGGCCTAAATCAATGAAACCATCACCTACATACCAAAGCTATACAAGTTACACATACAAAGCTTAAGGCTCCAAATGATTCTCTTAAAAAAACAAAAGAGGAATGTTTTTCATATATTGTACATTCATTCAACTGATCATAACACCGTGTGCATCAAAGACAATATTATAAGATACTGAATACAATCCTCTGTATATAGTTGCTATATACAAATATCTTTTTCTCCTTACCTTCTCTTTTCTCGTCACTGTAAGGCAGCAATTATTAAAGTGTGGTCCTTCAAAATCAGCAGCATCAGCTCACAGGGGAACTTGTTAAAAATAGAAATCCTTTGCCCCATCCCTAACCCAGTGAATCAAAACCTCTGGAGATGAGGTCAAGAGTCATGTTATAGAACAAGCCCTCTAGGAGACTATGATATGTGCTAAAGTTTAAGAACCTCTAGAGAAGTATTTGAACAATTAGTATACACAAGATGTTAAACATGAACAGAAATTTCTGTTGACCAACAAACTCAATAATGAAAAATAGATTATATATCCTTTCTTCACTTGTTAAATTTTAGAAACTTCAGCTTACCCTAAAATATTACTTTCAAAACAATCTGATTGGCCAAAATATACACAAAAAACAGCAAAGCTACAAATTTAACTTTCTCCATATACATACATAGTTCTCCTCCCTCCCCATATATAGTGGTGAGAGATTTTATATTTACATATATATTTTAAATCTTAATGGTGTCTATTTTTTAATTAACTTTTCTCCTTATGGTCTCTTTTTTCCCATATGCAAGTTGCCCAACTGCCTTTATTGGCAAATACTATATGTGTCCTTTTCTAATTTTTCTAACAGGGAGATTTTTTTTTTCTTCTTGGAAATTCATAAAGGATGTGTATATATTAAGGCTCTCAAACTGCTGTTATATATTATAAATTCTTTCTCAAATGTTTAGTTTGCCCTTACACATTTTAACTTACATTTATAACATGTGAGTTTGGCTTTTTTAAAAAATATTTCAGCATATAGATAAATACAAAATAATGTAAGATTCATGTTTCCAACAGTCAGATTTAACAAATGTTATCTTTTTACCACAGTCATTTCATACCTCAGAGATAAAATATCACAAATAGAACTTTTTCTAGAATAAAATATTTACATACTTTCCTTTGAGTTTCTCTTTTTTTAAGACATAGCTCTTTTTTGCTCTCAAATCAGAGAAACATGCAACTATTATTTTTCAGAAAATTTAACATATTATGGGACATTTCAAACATATACAAAAAAAGAGACAGCTGTTACTATTATCAATTCATTGTCTACCTCTTTTGAACTATACCAGGAAGGAGTCCACGAACTTTTAAGTAAAATGTCACGCAGTACATGTTTTCAGTTTTCCAAGGCCCATGGGTCTCTTTTCAAATTACTCAGTTCTGCCTTCATAGCACAAAAGTAGCACTTGAATCGGCATAGCTTTGTTCCAATAGAACCTTATTTACAAAAACAGGCTGTAAGCTACCTGAGTTGTAGCTTGCAGCACCTGATCCATAACCTATTCATTTCCTCATTCCTGCATTATTTTGAAAAATTTCCAACATATCATTTCATCTCAACTGTAAATATTGCTCTACTTCTAAACAATAAAAGTTCTTTCTTTAAAAAGGATTAAACACTATTACTACCCATAAAAGAGCTAACAAAATTTAATATATTCATTATCCAAATGCACGATCATTTCAAAATTTTTATACAGTTTTTTGAAGTGACATTTTCCCCCCTTTGCCACACCACATAGTATGCAGGATCTTAGTTCCCAGACCAGGGATTGAACTTATGACTCCAGCAGTGGAAGAATGGTATCCTAACTTTTGGATTGCCAGGGAATTCCCTCATTTCATAATTTTTAATTTTATAACGTTTCTTTGTATCAGAATCCAAAGAGTCCAAACACTCCAATTGTTTGATATGTCTCAAGTCCCTTTTAATGTTTAGTAGCCCTGTTGTAGTAGGTTAAAATTCTGTCTCTTTAAAAAATTATGTTCAAATCCTAAACCCAGTATCTGCAAATATGACCTTATTTGGAAATAGGGTCTTTGAAGAAGTAATTAAGGATCTCAAGAACATCCTAGATTTAAGAGTAGGCTCTAAATCCAATGACTGGTATCCTTAAAAGAGTAAGGGTAAATATGCTGCCACAAACCAAAAACATCAGAATGCCATCAGAAGTTGGAAGAGGCAAAGAAGGATATGCCCTAGAAACTTCAGAGGGCGTACAGCCATACTAACACCTTAATTTTGAACTTCAGGCCTCCAGAACTGTCAGGGAATAAATTTCTGGAATTTTAGCTACCCAGATTGTGGTAAATTATTTGGAAGCCCTAGGAAATTAATACAACTATCCAACAGAACTTTCCACAAAGATGGAAATTTACCATCCCTGCCGTGTCTGATATGGTAGCCGTGAGTCACATATGGCTGGTGAAGCACCTGAAATATGGCTAAAGAAAACTGAGGATCTGAGTTCTTAATTTTATTTAACTTTAATTTTTAAATGTGTCCCCTCCTGTTTGTTCTTTGAGATTTGGGAGGAGAGGAAAAAAATTTTTGGTTATTTTGTAGCTTTCTACAGGCTGGATTTTTCTGATTATATCCAGCAAAGAATTGCTATTAGTATTTAACATTTTCTTCTTCTGTATTTTCCATAAATTAGTAGTTGAATTTAGATGCTTGATCAGATTGAAGTTCAATTCTTCTCTCTGGCAGCGGCAAGAGTTTTTCAAGGGTAGTATTTTGTTTTACATCATGAGGCAAATGTTCTGGCTGCTTTTCTCTGGTAGTGTTAAAATCCATGATATTCAACGCTTAAATTCATTAACTTACCAAGGTTTACAAAGTGATGATATTCTAATTTTACAATTCCTTTCCCATTTCTCAGCTAGAATAGTTCTGTAAAAATAAATTTCCCCCTCATCATCTATGTAAGTTGCCCAAGGGTACAGTTCTCAAAGGAGAGACAGGATAAACAATTCTTTCAACTTTTAAAACAATGACTGGTTCAACAGTATCCCCAACAGTATGACTAGTTATTTTTAAAGAGTCATTATGAATCCTGTATTTAAACATATATGTTGTGTCTCAAACCACTGCAGAAATTATTAGAGCTCAAACTGTTCAATTTTCAGCCCATGGAAGTCTTTTTGAAAAGATTCCAGTAGTCTTTAACCTTCCTTATTACCTGGTATAACAAGATGTTCCAGGTTTATTTTGTGCATTTCCTGCTTCAAGTACAAAACCAGCCATTTTTTCCAAGTATCTCTGACTATTTTTAGGGAGAAACAATATGTACAGGCTACAATTTAGATGCAAAGAGAATTATTTTTAAAAAACCTAATTCTAAATTTTTACCAAAATTGCTACTTGTAATTGGTTATGTGTCAGCTGTCTGCCATAAATGCCTAGAACTGCCTCAAATTATATAGCAGTAACCAAAAAATTAGTTTGGGGTTTCACAATAATTTCTTTTTTAATATATTTACACCAGCTATAGAGCAAGACATACTTTATTATGTAATTTGATTTTTCAGGATGAGATTCTAATAATTTGAAATCAATAAAAGAAAATTCAATTATTACATAATGAATAATCATTAAGGGACCTAAGACTCACACATATTTTCTTCCTCAAAGTACAGGAGTATGGTTATGAACAAAGTATAAGGTTCTGATTATATTTAATAATTATACAATGGTAATTATATACTTTAAATGTGGTGTTCAGTAGCATATCCAATGACTCCAAAACAGTTTTAATTCTTTAGCCTACATTTTGTCAACTATAGATAAAAACATGTTGATTACTAATATTTTAGTAGTACCATATCCTAACTATTATAGGATCAAGCCATGAGCTACATGTTAGTTTACTTCAGTTCAATTCAGTTTAGTTGCGTCCGACTCGTTGCGACCCCATGAACCACAGCACGCCAGGCCTCCCTGTCCATCATCAACTCCCAGAGGCCACCCAAATCCATGTCCATCGAGTCGGTGATGCCATCCAACCATCTCATCCTCTGTCGTCCCCTTCTCCTCCTGCCCTCAATCTTTCCCAGCATCAGGGTCTTTTCAATGAATCAGCTCTTCACATCAGGTGGCCAAAGTATTGGAGTTTCAGCTTCAACATCAGTCCTTCCAATGAACACCCAGGACTGATCTCCTTTAGGATGGACTACTTGGATCTCCTTGCAGTCCAAGGGACTCTCAAGAATCTTCTCCAACACCACAGGTCAAAAACATCAATTTTTTGGTGTTCAGCTTTCTTTATAGTCCAACTCTCACATCCATACATCACCACTGGAAAAACCATAGCCTTGACTAGACGGACCTTTGTTGACAAAGCAATGTCTCTGCTTTTTAATAAGCTATCTAGATTGGTCATAACTTTCCTTCCAAGAGGTAATAAGCGACTTTTAATTTCATGGATGCAATCACCATCTGCAGTGATTTTGGAGCCCCAAAAAATAAAGTCTGACACTGCTTCCACTTGTCTCCCCATCTATTTCCCATGAGGTAATGGGATCAGATGTCATGATCTTAGTTTTCTGAATGTTGAGCTTTAAGCCAACTTTCTCACTCTCCTCTTTCACTTTCATCAAGAGGCTTTTTAGTTACTCTTCACTTCCTGCCATAAGTGTGGTGTCATCTGCATATCTGAGGTTATTGATATTTCTCCCGGCAATCTTGATTCCAGCTTGTGCTTTTTCCAGCCCAGCGTTTCTCATGATGTACTCTGCATATAAGTTAAATAAGCAGGGTGACAATATACAACCTTGACATACTCATTTTCCTATTTGGAACCAGTCTGTTGTTCCATGTCCAGTTCTAACTCTTGCTTCCTGATCTGCATATAGGTTTCTCCAGAGGCAGGTCAGGTAGGGTCTGGTATTCCCATCTCCTTCAGAATTTTCCACAGTTGTTGTGATCCACACAGTCAAAGGTCTTGGCATAGTCAATAAAGCAGAAATAGATGTTTTTCTGAAACTCTCTTGCTTTTTCGATGATTCAGCATTGTTGGTAATTTGATCTCTGGTTCCTCTGCCTTTTCTAAAACCAGCTTGAACATCTGGAAGTTCATGGTTCACGTATTGCTGAAGCTTGGCTTGGAGAATTTTGAGCATTTTTTTACTGCCATGTGAGATGAGTGCAATGTGCGGTAGTTTGAGCATTCTTTGGCATTGCCTTTCTTTGGGACTGAAATGAAAACTGACCTTTTCCAGTCCTGTGGCCACTGCTGAGTCTTCCAAATTTGCTGGCATATTGACTGCAGCACTTTCACAGCGTCATCTTTCAGGATCTGAAATAGCTCAACTGGAATTCCATCACCACCACTAGCTTTGTTCGTAGTGATGCTTCCGAAGGCCCACTTCACATTCCAGAATGTCTGGCTCTAGGTGAGTGTGAGTGATCACACCATCATGATTATCTGGGTTGTGAAGATCTTTTTTGTATAGTTATCTTATGTACTCTTGCCACCTCTTCTTAATATCTTCTCGTTCTGTTCAGTTCAGTTGCTCAGTCATGTCCGACTCTTTGCGACCCCATGAATCGCAGCTCGCCAGGCTTCTCTGTCCATCACCAACTACCGGAGTCTATCCAAACCCATGTCCATCAAGTCGGTGATGCCATCCAGCCATCTGTTGTCCCCTTCTCCTCCTGCCCCCCAATCCTACCCAGCATTAGGGTCTTTTCCAATGAATCAGCTCTTCACATGAGGTGGTCAAAGTACTGGAGTTTCAGCTTCAACATCAGTCCTTCCAATGAACACCCAGGACTGATCTCCTTTAGGATGACCGGCTAGATCTCCCTGCAGTCCAAGGGACTCTCAAGAGTCTTCTCCAACACCACAGTTCAAAAGCATCAATTCTTAGGTGCTCAGCTTTCTTCACAGTCCAACTCTCACATCCATACATGACCACTGGAAAAACCACAGCCTTGACTAGATAGACCATTGTTGACAAAGCAATGTCTCTGCTTTTAAATATGCTATCCAGGTTGGTCATAACTTTCTTTCAAGGAGTAAGCGTCTTTTAAATTCATGGCTGCAATTACCATCTGTAGTGATTTTGGAGCCCCCAAAAATAAAGTTAGCCACTGGTTCCACTGTTTCCCCATCTATTTGCCATGAAGTGATGGGACCAGATGCCATGATCTTAGTTTTCTGAATGTTGAGTTTTAAGCCAACTTTCTCACTCTCCTCTTTCACTTTCATCAAGAGGCTTTTTAGTTACTCTTCACTTTCTGCAATCAGGGTGGTGTCAACTGCATATCTGAGGTTATTGATATTTCTCCCGGCAATCTTGATTCCAGCTTGTGCTTCTTCCAACCCAGCATTTCTCATGATGTACTCTGCATATAAGTTAAATATATAAGCCTTGACGTACCCCTTTTCCTATTTGGAACCAGTCTGTTGTTCCATGTTCAGTTTTCACTGTTGCTTCCCAACCTGCATACAGTTAGGCCCCTACTATTTCTGTCCTTTACTGAGCCCATCTTTGCATGAAATGTTCCCTTGGTATCTCTAATTTTCTTGAAGAGATATCTAGTCTTTCCCATTCTATTGTCTTCCTCTATTTCTCTGCATTGATCGCTGAGGAAGGCTTTCTTATCTCTCCTTGCTACATGCTAGTACATAAATCCAAATGCTGAAATGAATTTAACCTATTAATCAGTGAAGACTGCTAGACATGTTGTTTCCTATTTGTACATACTAGAGATGTTTATTATGGGCGGTTCTTTACTAACATTTTATTAACATTGCAAACATTTTTCTTAAAGGAAAATTTAGGGGGATATTTACAAAGTTAAACTAAATATATTTCAAGAAGGTCCCTACAAATCACAATTAAGCAGCTAGAAATCTAATGTTTTTAGCAAATGTATTTAACAAATACATTCTGTAAATGCCAAACTTCAAAACAAAGAGAGCATCTAAATGAATTTTTTTGTAATATTCTACCTAGCAAGTTTAATCAATGATAAAATTACTGACTAAAATCATCTAGGAAGCAGATTCATACACAGGGTTGATATAGAAGAGTATGAATTAAATTAATATATGTACATATACACAGATATTCATAGACATACATTCACTCATACACACACAACCCTGTCTCATCTGTAATATTTTTATAGATGGACAGATGGATGATGGATGGATGGAAGAAAGATGAGTTTATCTGTGCTTCAAGCTCCAATCAAACACCATGAGGTTCTTTCCTTCTTGCCTTCTTCCTTAGTATATTTAAAACTACCTCCTCCAACAATAAGAAATGTGGCTTCTATTACTCACAAACTATTTATTTACCATGTACTGGACATATACAAAGAAAGTAGTTATATACAAAGAAAGTATACAAGGAAAGTATACAAAGTATACAAAGAAAGTAGTTTTGGATTTGCTAACCCATAATTCTGCATGAAAAAGGAAAGCCTATAACCTGGGTATTTTTTAAGAGGTCTCTCGGTCTTCAGCCTTTAGGCCATACAGTCCAAACACTGTTCAAAAGTTTTGTTAGTTTGCCCCCACACCAAACCACAAATAATTACATAATTCTTTTGAAATCCAGTTGAGTTCATTTGTTTCTGTTTTAGCCCATTTTTGTTTTCACTTTTTTTCCTCTAACTTTATAAATTTTTTTACAAACATGTGAAACACAGTTCCAAAACTTCAGAACCATACAAAAAAGTGCACTCAGTAATGTCACAACCTCCTTCATTCCTTTAATCCCACTCAGTTCAGTTCAGTTCAGTTGCTCAGTCGTGTCCAGCTCTTTGCGACCCCATGAATTGCAGCACGCCAGGCCTCCCTGTCCATCACCAACTCCCGGAGCTTACTCAAATTCATGCCCATTGAGTCAGTGATGCCATCCAGCCATCTCATCCTCTGTTGTCCCCTTCTCCTCCTGCCCCCAATCCCTCCCAGCATCAGGGTGTTTTCCAGTGAGTCAGCTCTTTGCATGAAGTGGCCAAAGTACTGGAGTTTCAGCTTCAGCATCAGTCCTTCCAACTACCATTCCTCATTTTTTCCACCCTGTTCCTATTCACTGTGTCTGCAGTTTCTGGCTTATCATTCCTGTATTTCATTTGCAGATAAGTGTAATTTCCTATGCTGCCTTCTTTCTTATATAAGGTAATATAATACAGATGCTAATTTGTACTTTGCTTGTGGCACTTAACCATATAATCCTAAAAATCACTCTGTATGCATTATAGAGGTTTCCTTGTTCTTTTATGCACAGGCATTTTGTTTTCACTATTTTATAATTATAAATAATGCTACAATGAATATTCTTGTCCACATGCACTCTTGTATTGCTGGAAGCAAATCTTCGGGGTGGATTTCCAGAAGTGGAATTGCTGGGTCAAAATGTAAATAGGTAAGCAGTTTAGTTAGATACTGCCAAAGTCTCTTTCAAAAGAGTTGTGCCAATTTGCATTCTCACCAGCAATGTATATAGGAATAGGTCACACACATTTTAGTGATGTGGAAAAAAACTTCTTAGTTACTAAGTATAGATAATTCACTTCTTTCCTAACAACTTTACTAAGATATAACTCACATACTTCACAATTCACTTTTAAAGTTTACAATTCAAAAGTTTTCAGTATATTCATAGCTGTGCAACCATCAAATCACCACTGTAATTTTTAAAACATTTTTGCCACACAAGACCCTCAAGAAACCAAATCCATTAGTTGTCGGTCCCCTTCCTCCCTCAAACTACTCCCGCCACTCCTCATGACCTAGGTAACTACTAATCTATTTTCTATCTTTACAGAGTTGCCTATTCTAGACATATCACAGAAATGGAATCATAGGTGATCTTTTATAACTGGTTTCTTTCATTTATCATGTTATCCAGGTTCAGTCATGTTGTAGCATATATCATTACTTCATTTTATGGCCGATTAATTCTCCATTATATGGTTACAATACCTACATTCACTAGTGAACAGACATTTGGCTTATCTTTTCTTTTTGACTACTATAAACAATGCTTATACAAACACTTCTACAAGTTTCTGAGTAGACATGTTTTCAACTCTCTTGGTGTATGCACTTAGGAGCAGAACTATTGGGTCATATTGTAACTCTAGGATTAACATTTTGAGGAATGGCCACGCTGATTTTCAAGGCAGCTTGTACCATTTTATATTCTCACCAACAGGATAACTCATTTTTAAATTTGACTTATTATTGGGCTTCCCAGGTGGTTAAGAATGGTGGTTAAGGTCTGAGTGGTTAAGAATCTGCCACCAATGGAGAAGATGAAAGAGACAGGCGTTCAGTCCTTGGGCTAGGGAAGATCCCCTGGAGTAGGAAATGGCAACCCACTCCAGTATTCTTGCCTGGGAAATTTCATGGGCAGAGGAGCCTGGTGGGCTACAGTCCATGGGGTAACAAAGAGTCAGACACGACTGAGCACCATGTTGTTATCAGTTGCCACATCACCTTCTATTCCAGTTCTAATAACTGTGTGTGTGCTCAGTCTCTCAGCTGTGTCCAACTTTTTTGTGAGCCTATGGACTGTAGCTCACCAGGCTCCTCTGTCCATGGAATTTTCCAGGCAAGAATACTAGAGTGGGTTGCCATTTCCTCTTTCACGGGATCTTCCTGACCCAGGGATGAAACCAACATTTCTTGGGTCTCCTGCACTGAGAGGTAGATTCTTTTACCATTGTGCTGCCAGAGAAAAATCCTCTAATAGCTAGCACAAACAAAATAATTCTAAATGTGATGACATTTAATATATGACATCTGATACATATATATAATACATGGCTTATGCAATGACAGCTAATGAGGATTATTTAAGTTAACAAAAAAATTTTTGGCCTTTCCAATTACCTGGACCTTTGCTTTCACATGCCTGATGAATCCATTTACTGAAAGAGCCCCATTACTTGCTACCAAAGAACAAAACAGTTAGTGAATATTCACTCCCCTACAATCAAAAACATTTCCCATGTTGTAGTCCCACTACTATCTTTGGGAAAGGATAATTTTTGTCCTTTAACTTGTCTTTAGCATCTCAAAAACCAGTCTTGGTGAGAGGAGATCATAGAGTTTTTAAAGCCCAAAAAGGAAGGGGACCACAATTCCCACCTCCTTCTGACTTCAGGGATTTGTGGGAAGAAGAGTAAAAGGGATCTAGTTAAGTGGTTAGATGTAGGTCTTAAAGTGCCTTAGATAACGGACTCCTCTTCCCTCACTCTCTTACTCTGCAAGGAAGCCAGTTCTTGAGTCACCCTATGCTAACTGGGGGTTCAGTGGTATCAAAATACCAGTTGTATTACCATCAACAAAGTATGAAAATACCCCTTTCCTCACAGCTAAGAGTGTTTTGTACTTTTAAATTTCTGTCCATCTCACAGGTGAAAACTGGTATCTCAGTGCAGTTTTACTCAGATTTCTATTATAAGTGAGAGTGACTACCTTATCAAATGTTTAAGGGAAATTTTTATAGCTTTCTGTGAGAACTATCTGTCCATGTCTTTTACCTGTTTTCTATTTGATCTTCTTCTATTTTATCTTTACATGAGGTATATTAGCTTTTTATCTATGATATATAATCCATATTTTCTCCAAGTTTTGTATTTTTTTGGCTTTGTGGGTCAGTGGGGGTCTTTTGCTGTGCAAAAGTCTTACTTAAAATTTTATAAACTCAAGTTTACCAATTTTTTCTTTTCTTGCTCCTGGATTTTGAGTCATAGAAAACCTTCTTTTTACCCAGGTTACAGAAGAATCCATCCATGTTTCCTTTTTGAATTCATAGTTTCATCATTTACATTAAGATCTTTGGTTCATTTGCAATTTATTTTTCTGTATGATGTGAGGTATGAATTTAATTTTATCTTTTTCCAAATGATTAATCATTTCTTAAAAAATCCACTTTTACCTCTATGAAATGTCAAGTTTATCATGTACTAAATTTCCGTATGTCTTGGATCTATTATCTCAATTTTCCTATTCAATTTCACTCTTCTGTCTACAGGACATTAAACAAAAATTGAATCTGCAAACAAGATGTAGCTTAAGATTCCTTCCATTCTAACAGTATGGAGGTTTTTCAAAGAAGCTAAAAGCATAAATGTCCCATGATCCAGAAATCCCACCCCAGGTATATATCCAGACAAAACTATTAACTCAAAAAAATACATGCTCCCTATGTTCACAGCAGCACTAATCCCAACAGCCAAGAGATGAGAACAACTTGAATGTCCATCGACAGATGAATGGATAAAGAAATTGTGGCGTATGTGTGTGTTTGTATATGTACATATATGTATAGTGGATATTACTGAGCCATAAAAAAAAGCAGATTAAATAATTCCATTTGCAGCTACATGGACAGACCCAGAGATTATCATACTAAGTGAAGGTAAGTCAGAAAGAGAAAGACACATACCATGATATCATTCATGTGTGGAATCTAAAATATGACACAAATGAACTTTATCTATGAAACAGAAAAAGACTCACAGACATAGAGAACAGACTTGGGGTTGCCAGAGGAAGGGTGGGCAGAGGAGGGTTGTATTGGGACTCTAGGACTAGCAGATGTAACTATTATATATATAATGGATAAACAACAAGGTCCTACTATATAGCACAGGGAACTATATTCAATGTCCTATAATACACCATAATGGAAAAGAATATGAAAAATACACATATTCATTTGAATCACTAAATCACTTTGCTGTACACCAGAGACTAACACAACATTGTAAATCATTACTTCAATTAAAAAAAATTCCTTCCATTCTCTATCCAACACTTTAAAAACAAACCTATACCACATCCACAGTCAGTCACTATTAAGTGAACATGATAAAACTTATTGGCCTAATAATATACAACTGACTATTAGGATTTGCTGATTTACAAATATTACCTTAAAACTTTTGTCCCATCAATTGATAGTTAACAGAACCACCAGACAGATACTGGCTTAGTTTGAAGAGCAAAATTATTTAATTAAACGTATCTGGACAGTTTTCTTAACACTAAGCATAAACATTTCATAGCTACTCCCCACCTTTCAATATCAATTTTAACCACGACAGTCACAGATTATTAGATTTAATAAAAGTCATATAGAGAAAATTAGTAAAATAAAGACCATGACAGTATTTCACCCATATATTTCTAAAATAGGAGTCATACTAATAACCCAACATACGTCATTTTCTCTCCTTTTCCTATGAGCGGTCCTTGCTTAGCTGTAAATCCATTCCCTCTACCTGTACACTTGATCCATCTTCCTTTGACCTACTAAAACAATTCTCCCTCTCCTTATATCATCAGTTCCTTTTTCTTCCTAGTGACTCATTCTCATGATCATATAACATGCTATTAATGCAATCCTAAAAAAGATTAAAAATTTAAAATTGCTTTTAATCCACTTACCTCTCCCCAACATCACACAGCTATACCCCTTTTCTATCCTTCCTATAAGAGCAAAATTCATCGGTAAAGAACCTATACTTGCTGTCTTTACTTTATTCCCCTTTCCCAAATCCCCTCTCACTAGACTTTTGTCCCCTCCACCCACTCTACCATAACTGCTTCTTTCGAAGTTGTAAATCAAGTGGTCAACTCTCAATCCTCATCTTAACTGATTCATCAGAATCATTTAATACTGTTAGTACCCCCTCTTCCTTGAAAGGCTCTCTTCATTTGCCTTCCATGATTCCAAACTTGTCTGGTTTCCTCCTCTATTTCTGGAGATGCATTCTCAAGTTTCTCTTGCTCATCACCCTAACTTCTAAATGCTTTAGTACATACACAGTCTTTTGATCTCTTCTTCATCTACATTCACTCTGATCCCATGGCTTTTTAATTCCATTTATACTCAGATGTGTACAATTCAATAGTTTTTAGTATAACCACACCTGTGCAACCATCAAATCACCATTTTAGAACATTTTCATCAAGCCACACCCCCCCAAGAAATCCATATCCTATTAGCAGTCAGTCCTCTTCTCCCCACAATCTATCATCCCAAAGTTCAATCTAGATAACCACTAATCTATTTTTCTATCTTCATAAATTTGCCTATTTTGAACACTTCATCTATGAATTGTACACCTTAAATGTGTGAACTGTATAGTATGTGAATTATATTTCAATGAAGTTGTTATAAAAGAAGTTAATTACCTATACTTGGTGACTAACAATCATTTTTCCCATCACTTAAAATGTCTGTGACCATTATTAAATATCACTGGGAAGAATGCAAGTTAGGGTCTCAACTCTTTTGGAAGAGACTTTGGCAGTATCTAACAAAACTATGTATGTATTTGCTTTTTGACCCAGAGGTTCCACTTCAGGAAATACACCTCGAAGATGTGCATCCAGCAATACAAGAGTACATATGAACCAGATTATTCACTGCAGCATTATTTGTAACTGCAAAATGTAGAAACAATATAAATGTCAATACAGAAAAGAGTGACTTCCAAGTTGGGATCGCCAGCTCATACCTCTATGAGTATCTCAGAATAGAATATTCAATTACCTATGAGCATCTCCACCTGGATGTCTAATAGCCATCAATGTGGATTCCCAATATTATTTCTTAAAAAAAAAAGGAAGGAAGGAAGAAGAAAATGTACGTGTTCCTCCTTCAGTCCTCTCACTCCCAATTAACAGTAATTATTCCTTCTGTTGTTGATGCCTAACATTTATCAGTCCTCTTTCAACCTACATTGAAAATTTACTCGTGTGTTCTACAGTCTCTTAATTGGCTTCTTCTTTCTTTATTTTTCTCTATATAGCAGCCAAGGAGATACTGTTAAAGCATTAAGTCAGATGTCATTCCCTCCCATAGCAATCCATTTCATTCAGTAAGTCAAACCACGTTACTACACTTTCAGATATCTCCTATTTGTTCAAATTAACTGAAAAGCAATCTATCAATAATTCATCTTAGGTTAGTGCTCTAGAAGTAATATTATACGAATGGATCAAAAAGAAAATAATGGGAGCCACCTTTTTCAAATGCTTCTAATTAAGCTCAAGCCAAAGAAATAGGGATCAAAATTATATTCTTGCTTAGTAACCAGTAAGTAGCTCAAATATTGATATATATTTTCATCTAGAAAAGATAACTTCTAAATATCTAGAACTTAAAAGAGAAATTCCTCAATTAATTAGCTTAATATGAAACAACACACACTTCTTGGCAATTCCACTATGGTTACTGTGTTCAAGTTTCCTCAGATAAGAAGAGCTCCAATGGTGAGATTATCTGCCCTGATATGATCTCCATTTTTCACCCTGGTGAGACTGAGCTGAAAAAGCTGGGGCAGTACCCCTATCCAATCCTCAATAATGAACATCCTCTCTCCCTTTATGAATTTTTTTTGAACCCAGAATAAATCCTAATCAGTTGGCTCCCCACTTCCTATCCTCTGAGTTTAGCCAAATCCCTTATAAGTACAGGTCAACAAAAAGCCAAGAGAACTGCAGTGAGGGAAGAGACACATCTGGTCCTCGGCAGACAGCTCTGCCTGTCCTCCTCACTCAATGAACTATACAGATTCACAAACACAAAAGACAGAGAGAAAGGTAGAGTTAAAGAAAGGCTCAAGCAAGAACCAAGAGTTTCAGCAACTATACAGAACTCTACAAATTACGAAACTAATTATGTTCCATCCAGTACCAAAGAATTTTCCTGACAAGAATTTCTCATCAACGCAGTCCTCACTCTCAATAATCAAAAGGCACGATTTAAATTGTTTTTTCCTCTCTCATTTACAGAAAAAGGCTTCTTCACATCCAGACTGACTAGAATGTATTCAAAAGGATGTTTCTTATCACAGCACATTCGAGTTTTTTAATGAAACAATATCATTACCAATAATTATAAATTCAGTCAACTTAATCTATTCTATGCCTGAACATTTATATTATTTAATAAGCACCTGGTATACCTTTAATTCACAATTGGCTGGCTTTAAAGTTCATGTTCAAACACATTTAATATGTATAAACCATTTACTTTGATATTTTCTTAAATATATGTTGCTACCATGTGAGAAAAATATGTTTAAAAATTTTAATATCAAAGTCGCCTAAAGGAGAAATGACAAGAGCCCTTATACTTCAAATTCATATATCAAGTGACTGCAATCAACTATACCCAGAGACAAAGAGAAAATAATCCAGAAAAAGCTTAAACAGAGGGGTGAAAACCACTCTCAGGTCTATTTTCAAATAGTAACACAGTCTCTGATTTTAACAATATTTACCTACCTCATTAACCATAGATCAGTTTTTAACAGGTTAGGTTCACAGAACTGAATAAAGATTTCACAACAATAAAAAATTCAAAAATTGGTTAGTCCTGCTAAAAATTTACAAATAAAAAATTAAAATGCCACATGTAAGTGTACAGTAATCAGGAAAAGATTCACAATAGAATCAAACAACCCTATCAGCCTTCATTGCAAAACAATACACTGTCACTCTACCGGAGCAAAGTACAACAAATATCCGTGACCACAATAAAGATAGATATTTGGTAAGGTTTAAGAAAATAAAATTTACAATACATTTTATAAAGATTTTAATCAAAACTATTAAACAAAATATTACTTATTCAAGAAAATTCATCTAAATATAACTTATGCTACCAGAAACAATGAACAACTATATGTAAATCATTAACCATCAAATGATTAACTACAAAAGCTTCTTTAATCCACCCGCATTAAGGAACTAATAACTATCCTGTCAATGGTGAATATCCCTTTAACTTTCATCAGGCCCAAAGGATGCTGGCACTCCCCCTAAGGCTCTAGGCATTTCCCCTTAGACTTGCTCAGTAAACAAAAACAGAGCTAAACGCAAAGTATTAATTTAATTAGGTACTTCAGATATTTCCTCAATTAACAATTACTTTTAAAAATAAAAGATGAAATTTAACATTTCTAGGTATAAAATGTAAGCAAATAACTAATGAATTCTTCTTCAGATAGAAAATAAAATAATCCTAAAATATTTGATTCAGTAGATAGCATTTTATCTCCCTCTTCAGTCACAGATTAGAGGGAGAAAATATTTTAAGAGTTTTTACAATATCAAAAATTACCCTATTTTACATTAGTCTAGTCTAAAAGTGGGAACTGTAATTTTGCATCAGCAGACAACAGTGCTGCTTAAAACTGGGCTATCATTTCAATAGCTTTTAATAAACCAAAACAGCAAACCTTTTCATCTGGTTCCTGGTTCCTTTCATCTGGTTCCTTGAAAGTTTTATCAGCATTTATTTCTTCAAAATGAAAAGGAAAAACTCAACATATAGAAAGATTCAAGCCAGTCATTCCTACATGAGGAAACTGAGTGTAATACAGAAATGACATATGTCCCATTCTAAACTGTCGTTCCACATAAAAATTAAGTTTTAGTACCCAAGTCACTCACTGAATTACTAAATTCACTTGTTTCCTAGGCATCAAGAATGATACCAACTATGTATCATTCTTTAAAAAGACCTGAGAAGTCATTCAAATCATTTTCTGGGTTCTTCAGTTTGGATGAAGAATTGTGGTTGGAAAAAGATCTATATAATTAGCCCTGGGAACAAGCATTAGAAATAACACAGTATCCTCAAGATAGTATACACTGTTTATGACAACTATATATACAACCTAATAAAAAGCTAAAGTCTATTATTTGAATATAATTTCTGATCATTAATAGTTCAAATTAAAACCACTAATGAATTAGTTTTCACTAAGTACTAACCTGCAAGGAGATCCAACCAGTTCATCCGAAAGGAGATCAGTCCTGGGTGTTCATTGGACGGACTGTTGCTGAAGCTGAAACTCCAATACTTTGGCCACCTCATGTAAAGAGTTGACTCATTGGAAAAGACCCTGATGCTGGGAGGGATTGGGGACAGGAGGAGAAGGGGACGACAGAGGATGAGATGGCTGGATGGCATCACCGACTTGATGGACATGAGTCTGAGTAAACTCCAGGAGTTGGTGATGGACAGGGAGGCCTGGCGTGCTGCAATTCATGGGGTCGCAAAGAGCTGGACACGACTGAGCAACTGAACTGAACTGAAGTACTAACCATGCGTCTGGTCCTTTATTATAAGACACAGAATAGAGAGCACAATTCCTGACCACAAAAGGCTAATTACTAAGAACATTAGTCCAATCCACAACACAAAACACAAAAACAAAAAAAAATGAGTAAAATCATATTAAGCTATAAATGATTCAACGTGTAAATTATAATCAAGAGTCTGGGAAGGAAAAGATTCCTGGAAGTTACAGTGGTCGGTGAAAGCTTAATTTAAAAAAAAAGAAATCTGAGAAGGAAATTATGAGAAATGAAAAGGCATTTTATTTAGAAAGAAAGAAAAGTGAGTGTTTAGAAAGAAAAATGAGAAAGCATGCCTCACAGGAATGATGGCTCAGAAGTAGGTCTGAATATCCACAAGAGCAAAACCATGATGAAGGTTGAGATAAACAGAAAACAGGGAAAGTTGGTTAGATAAGGATCTTGAAAAGAGTAGGCAGATCATGGAGTTTGAGGGGGTTTTTTTCGTTAGTTTTTAAATATCAAATTCTGAACTGCATACTTGGTTTTACACTGACTTTTATCTACTCTACTTTTAATATCAGAACCTATTAATATTAGAACGCATTACACCACAATGATCCAAAAATTGAGAAAATTTTAGGCCAGCCAAAACATCACAAGCACATGCTTGGAAACTTAGGTTCCTGAAACAGCATATATGTGATAAGAAAACCTCATGTAAATATTTGTTCTGAAGGAAGATTAGCATTGAGGGCAAAACAAAATGTATTTGCCCTCAATTTAAGCTAAAAGTGAAATGCTTATTTTCCTTGACTGCTGGCTGACAGTGGTGCACTTACTGCTGCCTGGATCCTTTCCTATCAAAACACCCAGCACTTCAAAAGACCCAACCACTCTGCCAAGACTTCTGCCTTCAAAGAGCTTTTGTTGCCATGGCAATCTCATGTTCTCCAGCAACACAGGTAGTGGCATCCTACCATACATACATGAACAATATTCAAACTCTGATTTCTCCTTGAAACACAGGGTATATCCCCTTTCACAACTGTACCAATGTTCACTTGCTCGAATACAAGGAATCAACAGTACCTGACAGTCCATATAGAACCAGAGTTAATTCAAAATAAACAGCTACATCCAGAAAGAGGAAGGACAGGTTGAGGATGGGAACTCTCTTGCATATTATAAGGCAAATGTCCTAAAGCATGAAGGCCAATGAAATAAAACAGAGTCCAACTCAAACGTGATCAAAGATTTCTCCCTTTTCAAATCTATCAAAACATTTTCTTAAAAAAATTAAACCAAAGATAAAAAACAGTATAGGCATAGTACTGCGGTTAAGAATGTCTCCTACCCTGACTTATTAAAACAAAGCTAAATTCACCCTAGAATTAAAGCTTTCCTTAGTTAGAAAGGGCAGAGGCTCTAAAACTATTTCCATAGTACACTCTGTCAAAGTTTCACAAAAAAATACATTTGCTAATAAATGACACATGTGAAAAAACCACAACTAGAGTTCAAGAGTATGTTTCTAGATGTAAAATACTTCTGACCTAAAGAAATTGTTTTTTCATCTCTATTCAACTTATACCACTCCACATTTCCAAACAGAGTAAGCTGACTTCTATACCCAAGTAGTCCTCAAGTTTGGCTCAGATGGTAAAGAATTCACTTGTGATGTGGCAGATCCAGGTTCAATCCCTGAGTCAGAAATAGCCTCTGGAGTAGGAAACTGCAACCTACTATAGCATTCTTGCCTGGGAAATTCCATGGACAGAGGAGCGTGGCAGGGTACAGTCCATAAGATCACAAAGAGTTGGACATGACCAAGCGCCTAACACAGTTCTCAAGATAACAGCAAAGACCGTGAGAACAATACCCAAAAATTAAGGAGGGTAAAATAGCAATAAAGGCAATGACATGTTAAGGATTCTGAAAATAACCTCATTCTAAGAACTATATGTGTTCCTAGAAATTAAAAGTTAGAGTAAAGGGAACTTAAATGCTGAATTATCTTTTGAAATTGATTTTCATTGCCATTTCAGAAAATGATCCTACAGAGGGCTTAAAAAAAGGTTAGCCTCAGTACATCATTACAAATTAAAAATTTGTAATATTTTTCCCAATATGCACGCTAAGAGCATTTAATTTTCCTATATAAACTTTATCAAACAGTATAGACGCTCTACTATTAATGCACATGTGTAATATTAATGCACACACATTAACAAACACAACTCACTTTCACTTCATTAGGAGTTCTGAATTCCTGAAAGTCAAAAGCTGTTTATATTATCTTTCCAAATATTTGTAGAATTCCAGAGCTGAAACACAGTTAAAGATATCTCAAGTGTTCCAAATTTATATCAGAAAGTAACCTGAGTGATTTACTGACAGTAACAACCTCCTCTTTCTTTTCAAAATGAGGGCTCCAGGGAGGTTACATCAGTAACTGGAAGAACTTTCACCTTTTTGATGCTGTGGTTTTTTGCTTTTGTTTTTATATAATTATATTCAAGTTTCTCTCTTTACATTTCTGAGATATTAAGGATTAATGTGGATTAAAATGTCTATGGGTTTCCCTGGTGGCTCAGATGGTAAAGAATTTGCCTGCAATGTAGGAGACCCAACTTCGATCCCTGGGTGGGGAAGATCCCCTGGAGAAAGGAATGGCTACTCACAACAGTATTCTTATCTGGAGAATTCCATGAAAAGAGGAGCCTGGTGGGCTATAGTCCATGGGGGTCACAAAGAGTCAGACATGACAGAGCAACTAACACTTAAGCTGCCTTTTTTTCCTTTAAAGACAGCAGTCTGTCATGAGTTAAAGGTCCTACTCTCTGCGATCCTGTGAACTCTACTCACCAGGAATTCCATGGAATTCTACCAAGGGAATTCTCCAGGCAAGAATACTGAAGTGGGTTTCCATTTCCTCCTCCAGGGGATCTTCCCTAGCCAGGGATAGAACCTGGATCTCTTGCATCTCCTGCATTGCATTGCATTGCCTGCACTGCAGGCAAATTCTTTACTGTCTGAGCCCCCAGGAAAGCCCAAGTTAAAGGTCAGTGACCCAAAAGATCAAAGGTATTTGCAACAACAACAAAAAAGTTGTAAGAGATCTTTCATCAAATACAGCAAAATCTGGAGTGGAGTTTAAATTTCAGTATCTCTAGCATTTTGCAAAGCAGCATTAACAAAGACCAAACCCATCATGTCAGATATGCAAATCCAATCATTTTCACACCTTGCAAAATAGTAAAGAGAAACTGGCACTTTGAAAACTTTTAACTACTAAAGCTGCGGCTTTCAATTTTTTAAAAACCACAATCCACTGTTAAATACATTTTATATCACCATCTAGTGTACACAAACGTATATTTAAATAACAAACCAAAATTTCATAAAAAACAATCCTCTAAGTACAAATTACACTGTCATGGCTTCTGTTCCATTTCTTTATCATGCTGTGTGAGATGGACTAAAGTGCCTTCTTAACCCACTATAAAGGTAATGGTCTGCAGTTTGAAAAGTTTAAGTTAGTTACTGATAAACAGTCTCAAGAACAGTTCTCAGAGGCATTCATTCCCCCACATATCTATTAGCACCATATGCACAACACTATCTGTTTAACTATATACTCTGCTAGACACTGAACCATAAGATTTAGAGACAGCTTATACAAGATTAACTATAGAGTCTTGTACTTCAGTGGCTTTTATTTTAACAATAAGGTTAGATACATAAGGAGGAAAAGACAGACATGCTAACTCATTTACTCATGAAGAGTTTTCATAGGCTTTTTTCCTAAAACATGTTTATAAAGACCCAAAAATGTTTATATTTCTATTACAATTATTAGCATAGTACACATATTCTCTCTTGATTAGATACATGGAGCTACACTGACCATATTCAAAACATCTTTACTATCCTCAAAGTACTTTGCACAGTGCCAAACATACAGTAAACACTTACTGAACTAATGGTTTTATCTAATCTCAAAGATTAATTTGTATCGCACAGAATTAGGATAAGGCACAATAAAATAGCTTTGTGTTAACAAAAGTACTTTGGTTATAGCTATCAAAATACCTCTCAAATATCAAAGCAAATCTCTGAAAGTCTACATTTTGCTCCATTCATTTGTTAAGACCTTTGAAATTACTTAATATAGAACTTACTGCAAAACTGACTCAAACAGAATTCCACAGTATTAGTGCTAAGATAGATGGAGAAACAATGGAAACAGTAACAGACTTTATTTTCTTGGGCTTCAAAATCACTGCAGATGGTGACAGCACCCATGAAATTAAAAGACACTTGCTCCTTGGAAGAAAAGCTATGACCAACCTAGACAGCATATTAAAAAGCAGAGACATTACATTACTTTGCTGACAAAGGTCCGTCTAGTCAAAGTTATGGTTTTTCCAGTAGTCATGCATGGATGTGAGAGTTGGACTATAAAGAAAGCTGAACACCGAAGAATTGATGCTTTTGAACTGTGGTGTTGGAGAAGACTCTTGAGAGTCCCTTGGACTGCAAGGAGATCCAACCAGTCAATCCTAAAGAAAATCAATCCTGAATATTCACTGGAAGGACAGATGCTGAAGCTGGAACTGCAGTACTCTGGCCACCTGATGCGAAGAACTGACTCGTTGGAAAAGACCTAATAAATTAGGTCTAATAAAAATACTAGCCATACAAAGACACAAAAAGGTACAAAACATACATAATGGGAAAAAAATCAATTAACTCCAGCCAAATTGACTAAGATGTAAGAACAAACAGAGCAGGGCATTAAATCAGTTACTATAATCGATCCCATATGTTCTGAAAGTTTAGAGATGTGGAAGATATTAGAAGACACAAATCAAGCTTCTAGAGATGAAAACTATAATGCAGGAAATGAAAACTACACTGAAGAGAATTGATGGAAGACTGTCAGACTAAACACTGCAGGAGTAAAGGCAGCAGACCTGAAGACAACAAAGAAACCATCCAATGTGAAACACAAAGAGAAAAGAGAACCTTTTTTAATGAAGTCAGCTGTGGCACAAGTCCATGTCCTTCCTTCCATATAAATAGAATTTCTGAAGGTGAAGGGCACAGTAAATTATCTGAAGAAATAAGTTTCCAAAATTGCCCAAATTTTATGAAAATTATAAACCCACAGATCAAAGAAGTTCAACAAATATAAAGCAAAAGAAACATGAAGACATGCATATACAAAGTCATGTCATAATCAAATTGCTCAAAGCCAGTAATTTTTTAATCTTAAGAGCAAATAAAGGAAAAAAAAACTCATTACACAGAGAGAAAGAAAAATAAGAATGACATTAGATTCCTCATCGGAAACTATAAAAGAAAGAAACAGTGGATTAAATCTTTAAAATACTGAAAGAAAAAGGTGCCCATCTAGGTACAGAATTCTATACCTAGCAAAAATACATTTTTAAAAACAAAGTAAAAAAGGCAAGAATTTTTGAGGTATGCAAAAGCTGAAAGGAATTCAATACCAACAGATCAGCACTACAAGAAATATTAAAGTTCTTCAAGCACAAGGAAAACAATGCCAGATGGAAATGCAGATCTACCCTAAGAGCAACAGGAATTGTAACTTCATTAAGGAACGTATATGGGCTATTCTTATTATTTAAATTTCTTTAAAAGATGATGGACTAAATAAACATAACAAGTGTTGAGTTTCAGTGATAAGTTTATTACACATGCAAAAGAAAAATGTATGGCAACTATAACTCAAAAGTTGGGAGAACTGGATGTACATTACAGTAAGGCACTTGAACAGTAATCATGAAATGACATAATATTACCTAAGGTACACCAAGATAAGTTAAAAATGTATACTATAAATTCTAACACAACCACTAAATTAACAACATAAAAGTTATTGCTAATAAGGTGACAAAGAATACAAAATAGAATCATAAAAATATTCAATTTATCCTAAAGAAGGCAGAAAAAGAAGGAACAAAGAATGTACTAGATAAACAGAAAATAGAAAGATGACAAATTTAACTCTAACCGTATCAAACACCACATTAAAATTTCCAGTTTAAAACCAAAGATTTCAGGCTGGATAAAAATGCAAAATCTAACTACATGCTGCCTACAATAAAGGTACTTTAAATAGAACAAAGTGAAAAGTAAAAATAAGGAAAGGGGATACAACACTAAAACATCAAAAGAAAGCTGAAATATATTTATTAATATTATGTAAAGTTATGAGCAAAGAATATTACCAAGGATAAAGGAGGCCGTTTCATTAATCAAGAGGATATAACAATCCTAAACATTAAATCATGTAACAGAGCTTCAAAATATATGAATACAACCTAATAAAACTGCAAGGATAAGTTAAAAATTCCTAATTTTTGTCAGATATTTCAATTTCCCTCTCTTAATAATTGGTAAATCAACCTGACAGAAAGTAAGAAAGGATATAAATGACCTAAAAGAATACAAAATAGAATCCAAGAGCAGAACACTGGCCAAATCAAGTCATATTCCAGACCATAAAATAAGACTCAATACATTTAAAAGGGCTCAATTCATACAAAATATGTTCTCTGACCATAATGTAATTAAAATAGAAATTAGCAACAGAAATATTCCTAAAATGAATATTCTCCCTGAACATTTGGAAGCTGAATAACAATCTCTTCTAAATAATTTGTGGGTGGAAGAAGAAATCAAAAACAAATCAGACAACATTTTAAGCTAAATAAAAATAACTACTCAACATATCAAAATCTGTGAAGTGTTACTAAAAAGGAGTACTTGAGGAGGCAGGAATTTATAGCACTAACAGCCTATATTAGAAAATAAGTCTCAAATTAATGACTGTGTAATCTATCTAAAACTAAAAAAGAAAAAAATACACCTGAAGTAAACAAGAGAAAGCAAACAATAAGGTCACAATAGAAATCAAGGAAATGAGGAGAAATAAAGAAAACCAAGAGTTGGTTCTTTGAGAAAGTCATAGAACCACTTTTAGTCAAAGTGATCAAAGGACAAAAGAAAGAAGAAACAAAATAGCAATATCAAGAATAAGAGCAGGGACATTACTACAAGTTCTACAGATATTAAAAAGATAATAAGCAAATATTATGGAACAACTCTATTTAATACATTCAACAACTTAAATGACATAAACAAATTCTTTGAGAAACACAAACTACCAAAATTTAAATGAGAAGAAGTCAATCATTTAAATAGCTGAATCTGTAGTTTAAAACCTTTCAACAAAAACAACCTCCAGACCCACATGGTTTTACTGGTGAGTAACAACAAATATTTAAGAGAGAAAGAGAATCAATTATATAGAAGCTCTTCTAGAAAATTTAAAACAGAAGGAAAACTTCTTAATTCATTCTATGAATCTAGAATTAACCAAGGGTCAAAATCAGACAAACTAGAAGAAAAAAAACTACGTATGTTCATCAACGTATGTGAAGAAATTTTAACAAATAAATGCCAACAATATACAAAAAGAAAAATTTGTGACCATATGTGGTTTTTCTGAGAAATGTAACTTGATTTAACAATAAAAAAATCAAACACTGTAACTCCACATACAGTAACAAATTTAGAAAGAAAAGCCATGTATTCATCGCAATAGATTTTTAAAAAAGCATATGGCAAAACCCAGTATCCACTCCTGGAAAAATCTATTAGAAGTTTTAACAGAAGGAAACTTCCTCAGTGTAATAAACGGCACTACATTAAAGCTTACAGCTACCATCACATTTAATGGTAAAAGACTAAATACTTTTCCTCTGAGATCCAAAACAAGACAAGTTTGTCTGTTCTCATCACTTAAATTCAAAACTGTAGTAGTTTCAGAAAGTACAATCCCAGAAAAGAAAAAGTAAATAAGGTATCCAGATTAGAAACCAGGAAGTAAAACTGCGATCACTCACAGATTACATGATCATCAACAGAGTATCTCATGGAACAGAATCCACAAAAGAAGTACTAGATTTAATGAGTTTTGAAAATTTGTGCAGGTGACTTCTCTGGTGATCCAGTGTTTAAGAATCCACCTTGCAATGCAATGATCCCTGAGTCAGGAAGATCCCCTAGAGAAGGGAATGGCAACCCATTCCAGTATTCTTGTCTGAAAAATTCCATGAAGAGCCTGTAGCCCATGGGTCACAAAGAGTTGGACACAACTGAGCGACTAACACTTTCACTTTTCATATATAAAATTATATTACTGTGTAAAAAGAGTTTGGTATAGTAAGCTTATAGACAGCTACCATATAAATATCCCACAAATACTTGTTTAGGCATAGTCATAAGAGCTTTTTTTTATAAACAATAAAAAATTGGAAATACCCCAAGTATCCATCAGTAGAAGGGATACACAAACTAAACTATGGTACAGGAATTATCATTAAGCAATAAAAAAGGATAAACTTATTGAAACATGGATAAATCTCAAAATAATTATGCTGAAAGAAACCAGACCAAAAAAAAAAACATTCTATATGGTTTTATTTATTTTAAAACTCCAGAAAATGAAAACTAATCTACAGTAACAAAAAGCAGATCAGTAGTTACCTGAGGTGGAAAGGAGCTGGAGGCAGATAGGACATAACAATCAGGCATGAGAAAATTTTTGAAAAAGATATATATGTTCATTATCTTGACTATGGTGATGGTTTCATATTAAATTTTGTACTTTGAATATGTGCTATTTATTGTAACTAGCTGCTAGCAATTTAAATAGTCACATGTTGCTAGTGGCTACTGTAAAGTACATCTAAAACCTTTGTCTTTCTCAGTCTTCCCCACGCACCACACTTTCACCTAGAACACTAGCAAAAGATGCACCACCTTTCCAGACAGAAGTAGTTGTTTTAACCTCTGCAGGCTTATGACACTTGAATCAGTTCTATTAAAGCACTTTCCAGGTTATATGTTATTTACCTGTTCATATGATTGTCTTCATGGCAAATAGCTGGGCAAACAACAGAAACAGTGACAGACTTCATTTTATTGGGCTCCAAAATCACTACAGATGGCGCATACAGCCATGAATTACAAGACACAAGCTCCTTGGAAGAAAAGCAATGACCAACCTAGACAGCGTGTTAAAAAGCAGAGATATTCATTACTTTGCCAACAAAGTCCGTCTAGTCAAAGCTATCGTTTTTCCAGTAGTCATGTATGGATGTGAGAGTTGGACCATAAAGAAAGCTGAGTGCTGAAGAACTGATGCTTTTGAACTGTGGTACTGGAAAAGACTCTTCAGAATCCCTTGAACTGCAAGATCAAACCATCAATCCTAAAGGAAATCAACTGAAATTGACTGAGCGACTGAACTGAACTGACTGTGATGACTGTCTTCCCCAACAAATTATAAGCTCTTCCAGGAGGAGAACCATACACATGTCATCTTTATACCCCAGATACCAAGCACAGAGCCTGGCACAAAGTATATGCTGAATAAATGTTGGTTGACTGTGTGGATCACAATAAACTGTGGAAAATTCTTAAAGAACTGGACTATAGAGAAAGCTGAGAGCAGAATTGATGCTTCTGAACTGTGGTGCTGGAGAAGACTCTTGAGAGTCCCTTGGACTGCAAGGAGATCCAACCAGTCCTTCTTAAAGGAGATTAGTCCTGGGTGTTCACTGGAAGGACTGATGTTGAAGCTGAAGCTCCAATACTTTGGCCACGTGATGCGAAGAGCTGACTCATTTGAAAAGACCCTGACGCTGGGAAAGATTGAGGGCAGGAGGAGAAGGGGACGACAGAGGATGAGATGGTTGGATGGCATCACCAACTCAATGGACATGGGTTTGGGTGGCCTCCGGTAGTTGGTGATGGACAGGGAGGCCTGGCGTGCTGCGGTTCATGGGGTTGCAAAGAGTCGGACACGCCTGAGCAACTGAACTGAACTGAACTGAAATAAAGCACACAGCTCAAATGTTTCATAAATGTTTTTCATAAATCTTCTTATATTGTTTTCTATACAAAGAAACATTACAACAATTAACACATGTATGTGATAAGGAAATTGTCAAATTACCCTTGCCTTACAGAAATTCTTTTAATTGGCACCTGACTGAATTTTAAAGCAACTTTTTTTTGTAGACTGAGTTTTACATCTATAATTTTTCATCCAATAAAATGAATTGAATTCTATTATGTAACTGACAACATTGTATTTACTTAGAATAAATTACAGAATAAAACAAAGTAAAACAAAAAGAATTTCACATTCTTATGAAATAATTAGAAGAGTGAAATTACAATGCTTTTTTTGCAGATACTTTTCAAAAATTATTGAGATTCAAAAACTGTATATTAGTAAGTAGTCACAATAATATTAACATATGTAGAAATACACAAATTATGTTTAATTAGGGTAACATATAATGCACCAATGAGATAGGTAGCCAAAGTGAAACAAGTAAAAATCACCCAGTCATGTCCAACTCTTTGCAATCCCATGGACTACACAGTTCATAGAATTCTCCAGGCCAGAATCCTAGAGTGGCTAGCCTTTCCCTTCTCCAGGGGATCTTCTCAACCGAGGGAACAAACCCAGGTCTCCTGCACTGAGGCCGATTCTTTACCAGCTAAGACACAAGGGAAGCCCAAGAATAATGGATTGGGTAGCCTATCCCCTCTCCAGGGGATCTTCCTGACGCAGGAATTGAACCAGCGTCTACTGCATTGCAGGCAGATTCTTTACCAACTGAGCTATCAGGGAAGCATGAGATAAGCAGCCAAGAATACCCAAAAACATAAACATCTAAAATAACTGAACAGAATGAATAAAGATAAAATCAAGGATTTCAACTATCTTTTAAAAAATTAACTGTTTGCCTTTTCAGAGAGCTGTAAAAATGACCTTTTCAGGAAGTCACAAAATAGAACATTTTTCTCTCATACACTGTAACCAACAAAATCTGTCTGGAATCAAGAGAAATCTCACAGAGAAAATGAGCTGACTTAAAAGCAATTTGTATTTGGGCCTTGTTATCCCATTTCTTATAGATGCTGGTTTCATTGGCGCAAAAGCAGGGCTTTCCATCCCAGTTTCCATGTCCTTATCATGGAAAAGTATAAGCCTTCTTTTCCCTCTAATGATACAGAAAGATGAGGGCAAGAGGAATATGTAGGAAACTAAGTGAGGTGGTAATGTTTGTGATAACAGAATATGCTAATATTCTATAGAGGCCTCAGAGACTTATGCTCCTTTTGCACTTTTGGCTATGACCTCTGAGTTGATTCTATCATACCGAGGTGACTGCATCATCAAGAACATTATATCTTCTCAACTTACAAAACAATGTTTATTACTACAATAGTATTCACTCCAGCTTAAGTCTCTTCTGAAGTAAAGGGATTTTTAAAAAGAGATGTCCTATACAAACTTCCCTGAGGCTAAGAAACTCTCATATATTAAATTTTTCAAAGAGAGGAATAAAACTGCTCTTTGTACGTGAATTCTGATATTTTGGAGCTAGAGTAACGTTTGCAGGACTATGACACTAGAGAATCATGCAGGCTTTTCTGTAGGGATCCAGAAGATAAGACTTCAGCAATAAGCAACACTTCCATTTATATACTGCTTTGTCACTTAGAAAGCACTTTCATATGCATATTTAAGCCTCACAAAATCCTTGTGAATAAGGCTATTCACCTCCATAGTGATAAATAAATCATATGAAATAAAACTTTGACATCTCCAATGGACCACTTCACCTCACACTACAAATACAATTAAGAGGTCCTTAAAAAAAAAAAAAAAAAAAGTAGGGAAAACCACTAGACCATTCAGGTATGACCTAAATCAAATCCCTTATGACTATACGGTCACTTCCACCTATACAGTGGAAGTGAGAAATAGATTTAAGAGACTAGATCTGATAAGAGTGCCTGATGAACTATGGATGGAGGTTCGTGACATTGTACAGGAGACAGGAATTAAGACCATCCCCATGGAAAAGAAATGCAAAAAAGCAAAATGGCTGTCTGAGGAGGCCTTACAAATAGCTGTGAAAAGAAGAAAAGCGAAAAGCAAAGGAGAAAAGGAAAGATATTGCCATCTGAATGCAGAGTTCCAAAGAATAACAAGGAGAGATAAGAAAGTCTTTCTCAGAGATCAGTGCAAAGAAATAGAGGAAAACAATAGAATGGGAAAGACTAGATATTTCTTCAAGAAAATGACAGATACCAAGGGAACATTTCATGCAAAGAGGAGTTCGATAAAGAACAGAAATGGTATGGACCTAACAGAAGTAGAAGATATTAAGAAGCGGTGGCAAGAATACACAGAAGAACTGTACAAAAAAGATCTTTACGACCCAGATAATCACGATGGTGTGATCACTCACTTAGAGCTAGACATCCTGGAATGTGAAGTCAAGCAGGCCTTAGGAAGCATCACTACAACAAAGCTAGTGTAGGTGATGGAATTCCAGGGGAGCTATTTCAAATCCTGAAAGATGACGCTGTGAAAGTGCTGCACTCAATATGCCAGCAAATTTGGAAAACTCAGCAGTGGGCACAGGACTATAAAAGGTGAGTTCTCACTCCAATTCCAAAGAAAGGCAATGCCAAAGAATGCTCAAACTACCGCACAACTGTATTCATCTCACACGCTAGTAAAGTAATGCTCAAAATTCTCCAAGCCAGGCTTCAGCAATACGTGAACTGTGAACTTCCAGATGTTCAAGCTGGTTTTAGAAAAGGCAGAGGAACCAGAGATCAAATTGCCAACATCCGCTGGATCATCAAAAAAGCAAGAGAGTTCCAGAAAAACATCTATTTCTGCTTTATTGACAATGCCAAAGCCTTTGACTGTGTGGGTCACAATAAACTGTGGAAAATTCTGAAAGAGATGGGAATACTAGACCACCTGATCTGCCTCTTGAGAAACCTATATGCAGGTCAGGAAGCAAGAGTTAGAACTGGACATGGAAAAAAAAAAAAACTGGACATGGAACAACAGACTGGTTCCAAATAGGAAAATGAGTACGTCAAGACTGTATATTGTCACCCTGCTTGTTTAACTTATATGCAGAGTACATCATGAGAAACACTGGGCTGGAAAATGCACAAGCTGGAATCAAGATTGCTGGACCTCAGATATGCAGATGACACCACCCTTATGGCAGAAAGTGAAAAGGAACTAAAAAGCCTCTTGATGAAAGTGAAAGAGGAGAGTAAAAAAGTTGGCTTAAAACTCAACGTTCAGAAAACTAACATCATGGCATCTGGTTCCATCACTTCATGGGAAATATAAGGGGAAACTGTGGAAGCAGTGTCAGACTTAATTTTTCTGGACTCCAAAATCACTGCAGATGGTGACTGCAGCCATGAAATTAAAAGACACTTACTCCTTGGAAGAAAAGTTATGACCAATCTAGATAGCATATCAAAAAGCAGAGTCATTACTTTGCCAACAAAGGTTCGTCTCGTCAAGGCTATGGTTTTTGCAGTGGTCATGTATGGATGTGAGAGTTGGACTGTGAAGAAGGCTGAGCACTGAAATATTGATGCTTTTGAACTGTGGTGTTGGAGAAGACTCTTGAGAGTCCCTTGGACTGCGAGGAGATCCAACCAGTCCATCCTAAAGGAGATCAGTCCTGGGTGTTCATTGGAAGGACTGATGCTGAAGCTGAAACTCCAATACTTTGGCCAACTTACGCAAAGAGTTGACTCATTAGAAAAGACTCTGATGCGGGAGGGACTGGGGGCAGAAGGAGAAGGGGACGACAGAGGATGAGATGGTTGGATGGCATCACCAACTCGATGGACATGAGTTTGAGTAAACTCCGGGAGTTGGTGATAAGACAGGGAGGCCTGGCGTGCTGCAATTCATGGGATTGCAAAGAGTCGGACACGACGGAGCGACTGAACTGAACTGAAAAAAACAAAAACAAAAAAACAAGAAGAGGTCCAATCTCAAAGACTAACCAGTGAAGATTTTTAAAATTAATTTTCCACTTTTGAATGTCCCCAAATTGGGATGGATTCAGAGAAGATTACCTCCACTGATTTTCTTTTATTATTTTTTTCTAAGAACAAGTACTGAAAAAAAAATTTTTTTTTAAAGAAGAGGGCCTATCAATTCCAAAACTGCATGCTCTCACTTGTATCCTCACTTAGCCCTGCTACATGCAAAGCTGTCTTTTAAGCAGTGCACCACACATCTTCAGGAGCATCTCTCACAATGCAGTGTAACACTTGACCAGACGTATGTGGCTGTCCTGACTTAATGAAATCTGCTCTCACTCAAGAACCCTGCCTCCATTCCCTCTATTAAGCATTCTCTTGTAGCTATATGTACCTTCCTAAGAAGGAAAGGGGACTTCTGATTTAATCCATGGCATAGTAACTGCAACTGGATTTAACCTCCCATTGCAAACAACTAGAAAATTGAAAAATACACGCCAATATCTGCTCCCAGATACTGGAAAACTAACAATGTAAGACTACGATCCCTGAGAATAGGAAAACAAACTACATGAATTCTATTAATACCATCATCCTAGTTTCCTGTGTAGAGTCAATATGCAGATCATTGTGCAGGGAGGGGATCTCAAGCAGAGTAGAGTGGTATTACTGAAAAGAAGGCAGGCAATGGCAGGGAATCTGTCAGGCAGAGATCCAGAGGAGGAAGCTACATGGAAAAAGAGCTCCAAAGATCATGAGGCCCCCTCGAGTATGTTACTAATAGGAAATTACACAGACTATGGTACAACTCCACAAAGGCATGCAAAAATGACCACGGAGTTTTAAGGTCAACAATTCCCAGAGCTCAAACAGGACTGGGAGATGTTTTAAAAGCTGGAAGCAGTCAGAGTGGAACATAAACACTGAAAACTCAAGGCATTCAATAAATACCTCTCTAGAGTTATAACTTAGTAAAACCTACTCTCGGCATAAAAGTTACTCTATACCCACTCTAACAAAGCTTAAAAACAAGATTTAAAGTGATTGCATTGACCTCCAGTAACTGAATCCCCTGACATAACAAAGTCCTATTATTATTTAAGGCTTTTCTGGTGGCTCAGTGGTAAAGAATACTCCTGCTAATGCAGGAGACACAGGTTCAATCCCTGGGTTATGAAGATCCCCAAAAGAAGGAAATGCCAACCCACTTCAGTATTCTCAGCTGGGAAACCCAATAAAGAAAAGCCTGGCAGGCTACATACAGTCCATGCAGTCACAAAAGAGTAGGACATGACTTAGCAATTAAACAACAAATATCATTTAAAAGAAGACAACAAAATCTACTCAATAATGTAAGATTCAAAATGTCCAGAATTTAATAAGAAATTTGCTAGCCATGTGCAGACACCAAAAAAAAAAAAAAAAGGACCCATAATCAGAAGAAAAAAAATCTCTCAACACAAACTAGCCTAGCATAAAAACATGATGATACTAGCAAACAAAGACTTGGAAACAGCTATTACAAATTATTCAATGACAAAGAAAATCAGGAACACTGTGAAGAGATGCAAAACAAAACAAAACAAAAACAATTTCTAGAAATAAAACACAGTATCTGAGAAATTTACTGGATAGGATGAATAGATCAAATACTGGATAGGATGAAAAGATTACACACTGCCAAAAAAAAAAAAAGATCAGTAGCTTGAAGATACAATAACAGAAGTTATTAAAAGTGACTCATAAGAGGAAGAAAGCTGAAAAAAATGATAGAACCACAGTAACCTGTGAAATGAATATCAAGAGAATCCACATTAGTATAATTAGAGTCCTAAAAGAAGAACCATTTAAAGATACAATGTCTAAAACATTTTAACTATAAACATACATATCAAACACACACACACATACACAGAAACATTACAGCCAAATTACTAAAACAAGGAACTCTTAAAATCAGCAAAATGGGGGGGGGAAAAAACAAAAAACTATTACACAGAAAGGAACAAAGAAGAATCAGCGCAAACGTGTCATGAGAAACAATGAAAGCCAGAAAGTACAATGAAGAGACATCTTTAAATTGTCAAAAAAAAGTCAAGATAATTCTATATCCAGCAAAAGTACCCTTCAAAAATAAAGGCAAAAAAAAAAAATTTTTTTAGAACAGCAAAATATGAACAGAATTCACTGTCTTCAGTTCTGTACTACATGAAATATAAGAAATTTTTCAGGCAGAAGGAAAATGAGACAAGATAGAAAAGTAGATACACACAAAGCAAGGAAGAACAATGGAAACAGAAAATATATGAATAAATACAAACTCTCTCAAGACTGATTAAGAAAAAGAGAGAGAAGACAAAATTATCAATACCAAGAGAGAAAGATGAAACATGACTACATATCCAACATGATAAAAGGCTAACAATATTATAAATAGTGTTAGACCAATAAATTCAACAACAAATGAAATGGACAAATTCCTTGAAAGACACAAATTACAAAAACTGATTTAAGAAACAGAAAACTTGAATTGCCTTAAATCAACTAAACAAATTAAATTCACAATTTAAAACCTTCTTATACAGAAAATACTAAGCCTAGCTCTCATTGGTGAATTCTGTTATATATCTAAAGGAGACATAACACCATTTCTACAAACTCTCAGATAACAGAAAAGGAGGAGACTTTCCTGGTGGTCTAATGGTTAAGACTCCACACTTCTCACGCAGGGGGTGTGGGTTCAATCCCTGGCTGGGGAACTAAAATCCCATATGCCTTGTGGCCAAAAATAAAAATAAAATAGAAGAGGAACAAGGGAGCCTAGCATGACTCTGATGACAAAACCAAGACACAGTACCCCAAAAAAGAAAGGAGTCTGCAGCTCAATATCCATCATGAATACAGATATAAAAATCCTTAACAAAATATTAACTAATTCAGTAATGTGAAAACAATATATTATGACTAGGCAGAATTTATTTCAGAATGCAAACAATTTAGCATCAAAAAACCAATCAATATTATTTACTACATGAATAGAAAAAGGAGAACATTCAACTGATGATTACAATGGAATGAGAGAAGCCATTTAACAAAATTTCAACCCATTCATGATTTAAAAAAAAAAAAAAAACAACACTCAGCAAACTGGGATTAGAAGGGTATTTCACCAGGATCCAGGTGGGCATTTGTTAAAAAAGGCCCCAGGTGATGCTAAAACACTTGAATTTAGACTCACGAAGAGCCAATCCCTCCACCAAACACAATATAACAATGATGACTTCACCAAATTTTGGTATTAAATCACTATGGTATTTGATAACAGGATAATAGACAACTTGTTCATGAGACTAGTTTTTCTTTAAGTAATCTGAATAACTAGCTGCCATTGCATAAATGTATAGATCACTTTTGAAATCTGATTCTGCTACTTAGTAGCTGTTACTCAACCACCTGAAGCCTGTTTCCTCATCTGCAAAAAAAGGAAGTAAAAGTAAATCTGCCTCAAAGAATTATTACAAAGATTACACTAAATAATTCATGTAAAAGTGTGCCCTGTGCACAAGGTCTGGTACATAAGAAACTAATATCTTATTGAATGCCTTGTATTACAATAAAATTGTTTGTTTTCTAAAGGGGAGAAGTTATTTAAGTTGGTGGAACTGAAATCTTAAGACTTCCAACAAACATTAACATTTTTAGGACTTCTGGCTTCATTAAGTCACATGTACTGTACATTATGTCACTTTCTATATCAGGTCAAATCATTACACATATTTTAGAAAACCAAATATTCTAGTAAAATCAATATGGGCTCAAGAATACCCTTTACATAGTGATGTCCTATAAATATTCTAGTAAAATCAATATGGGCTCAAGAATACCCTTTACATAGTGATCTCCTATCCACCTTCTCTTGTTGAGTGAAAAGGTTAAGTTGCAGAATTGTCATTCCCTACAATGTAAAAAAACAAGAGCTATGTATCACTAGCAAATGCATGAAAAACTTTGAGAAGAAAGTGAAGAGTAAATCTCTGCCAAGGGAGTAGACATGTAGAACAGGAAGGAAAAACCAGAAGAACTTTTGTTTTTCACCATGTATCTTTCTATGCTATTTAGATTTTTTTTTTAGTTTTGACTTGTATTTTTATAGTTTTTAAAAAATAGTTAATAAAAGAAAATATTTTCAGCACTCACTTACATATAGGCTTCAAAATTAATTTAAAATTTAACACTCCCGCTTCTCCCAGTGTCACCTAGGATGTTAGTGAAAACCACTACAAATAGAAAACTACACTTCCTCTGGAAACAGTACTTCCATACCAGTACAGAAAACTTCATTCAAAGGTCAACAAGCCTTTAAAAGAAGAAATTGGAGTGGAATATAAAATTAACCAGTTCATTTTACAATCTCGGAAGACTCAACTCTAGATTTTCCTAAACACTTTTACACTGCTTATTTATATCTAAACCAGCTGAGCCATACCAAAACACTTCTGTGTTACTTGTCCAATACTACGGCAACTTGCTCACCTTATATCAGAGTACTAAAAAATTCTTTCCTAGAGTTTCCAAAGATGATTCTTACACTGCTTATGATACATTCTTCTAAACCAAGACTATAGCTGAAAAATCCAACTTAGTATAGGAGTACTGGATACCAAAAAAGTTTTTTCCTACCACAACCCAGTCTCAGGATTATTTGCAATACAAAAAGTTCTAAAAATCAGGTACTCTTTAATCAGTGAAATAGTCAATGAAAACAGTTAGATTATTATTAAATGTTAACAAAAGCTCCCTTTTTTCTGAACTTTCTTGCTATTCAGTGAACATCTTCACCAAAGTGTCATTTATATTTTTGAAATGTGTTTACAAACACAGCTTTGTTTCACAAAATTCAAAAATACAAAGCCTCCATTCAAATCATAAAAATACCAATTACCTCATCTTAGACTCACTGAATAAATGCAAACCTGCTCCTTTCACAGGGAGCAAATGGGCACTTTCAGAGACCTAAAAATCAATCTCAAGGCTGTAAAGGTGGCATCTCAAAAATTTGCAGATTTCACAAGCAATGACAGTTTCTTTTCGAAATAGACTAAAACAGGGCAATATACTCTATACATTTCAGAGGTAAGCTAAATGAGAGCTGAGAATCTCACAGCCACTATCTCATTATCTCAGATAAAGTGGTCTGAAGTCAGTGAGAAGCTTACAATGGACAGTATTTGTTCTGAGGTGGATTAATGCAATGAAAATTTTTACCATCTTTATCACAGAGATCACATCTCCAATTTGATATAGCCCTAGATCTCTTCTGGCAAAACTCCTTCACTTTCTATTGATGTTTCCCTCAAAACAAGATTCTCCCAAATTCCACATACAAGGGTAACATTTTAGCTCCAAATTACATTAGACTGGCCAACTCAATTCTCCTGGGTTAAGGAAAAAAAAGATAAAAAATACAATTTCCAAAAACTTCATGTTGAAGTTTGCAGTCTAATTTCAAAACACAAAGACAACATATTTTCTACAGGTGACAAAAACAGCTTTTGGCCCAAAAATCTGGGAATGATTTTAGAAGCATTAAATAAAAGGTGATGGCTCACCCTTCCACTACAAATTAAGCAGGCAAATAGACTCAGTTCTATTAAGATTACCTTTTTTCTGCTCTTATAGATGTTTCCCCACATTTATTTTAATGCTAGGTCATATAACCTCTCTTCTGTGGTTCAATTCAATTGGCAAAACTCTGGGTTACTGCAGGAAAAGTATCCCTTCCAAGGTTCTGGCCACCTAGTGGTTTCCATATTGTGACAGAATGGTTCCTATCGGCCCTCATACAACAGAGCTCCTCTACCCAATCAAGGCTAGTATCAGAGAAGCCATCCTTCCCACAAAATGAAGTTACTAAAGAACAAAAATGACACATGCCTTTAGAAAAGAAAACACTATGAAAGTATCACTTCTCTTTGCTCTTCAGAGCTAGGGCTGGTTGTGGTTCAGTAGAGACAGCTGTACTCACATACAACCTCAATGGCTTTACCACTTGGCCACTTCCTGCTCATCCTTGATGTTTAAATATGGGGTTGTGGATGAGCTAAGATATTCTCAGAAGAAATAAGAGAACAGGTGAAACATACTAATAAATGAACACCACAGGTCTCTGGTCAGCTAATCCACACAAATTCAGTGCTCCCTTAAAACTTCCCCATGAAGCTAATACTAACAAAAAAATGCAACTCAGGGCATCTAATCTAAGAAATTTAATTTAGGGGATTTAATCTTTCCACCAATCTATCACATATCCCCAAACCTAAAAATAGTCAATCACCAGGTACTTGACCTAAAAGCAGGATATTTTGCAGAAATACAAATGTAAAACACTATTTTTGCTCTCAGAAAGCATATAATCTAAGATATATATATTCTAAAACAGAAATCTTTGTTCAATACTCACAAAAAGTAGTCTTCAGTCTTCTTTTAAATTTACAGGGCTAACCCATTAGCTGTCTAGCTACAGTAACTGGCTGGAATCAAAGATCTACTGGTCATAACAGCCTTAATGGCTTTAGCTTTGCCTTCAGGAGCAAAGAGAACAAGTAATTTCCTTTACCCAAATGTCCTTTAAATATCTGGAAGCTGTATTTTTTTAAAATTATGACCCAAAATAGCTGGAAAAGATTTCATGAAGGAAAGGAGATTAAAAAGACATAAAAACAGCAAGTAAATATTCCAGTTAATAAGGAAAAAAAAAAAAAGAAAAAACAGTACAGGCAGGAAGTCAGGTAAAAGACCAGTGCAACTGAACCACACAATTCAGACTGGCAAGCATTGAGTGTAAAACTGGCTAAAGTAACTTTCTATCATATTATTAAAGAACTTAAATGCCAAGGTGGAGCTACTGTTTGTTTCCCCAATAGGGAACAAATGCAGACTCTGTGACAAACCAGAGGAGAAAGATGTTTTAAAGATATGAGGACTGTGTTTTGGACTAAACGTTTGCATCTCCCTCCCGTAAATTCATCGACTGAAGTCAGTATTTGGAACGAGGCCTCTGACAGGTAATTAGGATGAAATGAGGTCATGAGGCTGGGGCCCCTGCAATGGCATTAGTGCCCTTGTAAGACAACACTGGGCTTCCCAGGCGGCACTAGTGGTAAAGAACCTGCCTGCCAACGCAGGAGACACAATGAGAAGCAGGACTGACCCATGGGTCAGGAAGATCCCCTGGAGAAGAAAATGGTAACCCACTCCACAGTATTCTTGCCTGGAGAATCCCATGGACAGAGGAGTCTGGCAGCCTACAACCCATAGGGTCACAAAGTCAGACACTACTGAAGCGACTTAGCACACACCCCTGAAAATGACACCAGACAACTGTCTCTCCCTCCTCTCCTGTCATGGACACATTGAGGAAAGGCTATGTGAGAACACAGCAAAAAGAAAGCCTGTAAGTCAGGAAGAGTTCACATCAGAACCTGACAATGTCATTACCCTGATCTCAGACTTCCAGTTTCCAGAATTGTTGGAAAATGAATTGCTGTTGTTTAAATCACTCAGCCTGTATTATTTTGTTAGGGCAGTCTGAGCAGAATAAAACAGAGCAAACGGCAGCAAGGAGGCCAAGTAAAGAGACTACTATGACATCCAGTAGTGAAGTAACAGATCACAGTGGTAGCAACAAGAATGCAAAAGCCTATGAAAGAGAAGTAAGCTTCTTCACCTGGCCCCAGGGTTCTTAGAAATTGTATTCAGAAACCTAATTATCCATTCCCAAGGTCCACGGTTTTTCTGTTTCACCTGTCATCTACTCTCACATCATTGCAATTTAACACAGATCTTTCAAGATGGAATAGGAACTATTACAACCAGAAAGCCCCAAAGTATTCCTGACACCAGTCAAATGACTGTTAAATCATCCTATAACCCTTCTCATCTAAACCCAGTCATTGTCTTCTCCTAAAGAAAAATTAGCAAATAGCTCCAATAAAGTTCACCAGTATAGAGCCTCCATCAAAACCACCCGAAGAGCCACACTGGCTCTGGGTTCCTGAATTTACTGATTTCATTCTTTAAAATAAAGTGAAAATTTCCAAACAATATAATCCCATTAACACATACATACACAGAGTAAGTAAAAATCTCACTATTTCCCAGTAAAAAGTGACCTAGGTGTTTTATATGTCCAGACAAGCACACCAACTGGAAAGGGACAGCACAGGACCTGGGGAAGCCCTCATCTTTCCTAATCACAAAGAACATGGAAACAGCAGCACCAGCACACAGTCCCAAGTCCTGATTCCTGGTCCTTGTGAATAAGACTAAGTTAACCCTTCCTGATTCAAGCACAGGCATACAGATCAGAGTTCCACTTGTATTTCCCAATTTCACCCTTGCATCCTCTCCATCCTCACTCAGGAGTATACAAAGGCCACCACATCCAGTACTTTAAAATCTTCAAAAGGTTAACTCTTACTGACACTAAAATTTTGTTCAGATAACTGCTCATCAAACAAAGCAAAAACTTTCCTAAGAACTATTTAGCTGCCACCCTGCTTAAGCCTAGGGTTAACATTATCACTACAACAGACTGTCAACAAGCATTTAAAAGTAAGCTGAAAATACAAGACTCAAAATTACTAACTTGGAGGCTCTACAGTTTGAGATCTAACAGAATTTACTCTGTTAGCTTTAACTTCCCTCATCTAACCAAAAAGAGAAAGAACTCATCTGAAGAATTCTGAGATTCTGAGGGTTCCCTACTGTAAGAGGGTTCCTTAGATTATCATCCCTCACAATCACCTGAGCTAAACTGACTGTCAGAAATGAAGTTTTGCATGAATAGTCACTCACTGCCCATAAACTTGTGAGCTTGGAAACCCTTCAAGAGTTGCTATGCCACCTAACGTAAGACAACTAATGTTAGTAAGGATGATGGTTGTAGTACACTAGTACAGAGACAGTTCGATAGCATCACCAATTCAATGGACACGAACCTGGGCAAACTTGGGCAAATGTGAACAAAATGGACATGAACTTGGGCAAACTCCGGGAGATGGTGAGGGACAGGGAGGCCTGGTGTGCTGCAGTCCACGGGGTCACAAAAAGTCAGACAGGATGAAGCAACTGAACAACAACAAAAATTAGTAGAGAATCACAAACCTCCACATTTTAGAAATAATTTCCCTAAAAATTATCTAATTTGATCACTATCACAACCTGTTAGGCAGTACTTTTATTCTCCTCATTTTAGACATAAAATAAACAGAGAAGTTAACATACTGTTGTTGGATCACAAATCTGGTAAATGATAAAGCCAACAATGAACCAAGCACTGTGACTTCAAATCCCTCCTCTTTCCAGCATACCACAAAGTAACTGTCTCTGTTCACCACCACCTTAAAGTGAACAAACCATTCTACATAGACCAATAAAAAACAGTATATTAACGTATTCTCTCCTATGCCTACCGAGTGCTTCAACAAAATGAAAGCCCAGTCTACTTTAAATAAATAAAAATGCAAAATTCACTAGATTGGCACCCTCTCAAATATATCTTTTCATTTTAATGCTTTGAAAAGTCTGTTACCAAAATTAAATTTTAACAACTTCCATTAAAACCTCTTCTATATGTTTAATAATATTTTTAAACTACCCGTGGAATAACTATTTTCCATCTGCTTTTACTTGCCTTTATAACTAAATAAACACTAAACCTTTGAAAAGGGGGAAGTGAAAATAAAGAATTTTCTACACTATGAAACAATCATTCTTTTCTATGGCCTCAACTAAATAATACCTGTGAATATTCCAGTATCTTATAACTATCAAATTTATCTTCTTCCCAAGGCACAAAGGCTGACAACAGCTGAACAATAAGAGAGGACCACACACAAAAAGAAGAAACTCTCCTAAAGACATTTCAGACTGTAGTTGATTATATTTAATATTGTGTAATACTAACAAGAAGAGCTTCATTTTATGGAGGCTTTTGATTATCATTTTCTTAACAATAAATAAATCCTGAAGCACTTTCTTTTGAAGATTATCAACATGGCACCATTTAAGCCTCCAGTTATAAGAACAAATTTTTTAACGATTTCTAGAGATATTAAATTCCTCCTGACAAACCGTACTCTGGTGTAGATTGGTATCAGTGCAGGTGCAACTACAACTGATCAGTTTGCTACTTCTGAGGGGCAATAAGAAACCACAGGCAAATATATATCACTCTTGATTTCTCTATTTCCTCTGTAAAATGAACAGTTACCAACTTCCTACAAGAATTATGCAGTAAATAGTGAATGGGTAAATATTTATGAAGTGCGTTTATCATTATTGATTTTCTTTTAAATAAGACTCTTCTCATTCCCCGAATCATTCACTGGGCAAAGTCCCACTGCTACACAACTTGTTCAGCAAGCGTCAGTCTCAGTCTGGCAATACTCTGTTCACTCTGGCAACACATGAAGTTTGACAAGAGAGGTTAAATAAATATGAAGGCAAGACAGACCTGAGCTGTATAGCCTGTTCTGTGTTCCCAATGTGGGGTATCTCAAACCTCTACAAACTTTATGTCGATTTAATTATTTAATATCATATAAGGATTCTTCAGACAGTAACACTGGTAATCTACAGGAAACAGGTTTGCAAGGAAACCAGAAAAGTCAGAATAGCCAACTGACCTGACTCTCAAAACAACAGATACACAAGGACTAGTTTATTACACACTTCCTTCATTGCTACTTTCATAGCTACGTTAAACAATAATAGCACTGAGCCAATGACAGGCTCCTGAGGAAAACTTTATCCACTCATTAGAATCACAATTGGTTTTTAATGAAGATGCCTTTAACGAGTACACTGCAGGAATAAACATCATGCTATAAACCCTTTAACCAATATAAAAGGAAAGAATAAAACTACCAAAGACTGGTTTTGTTGTCTGTTCTCTATGAAACCAAATCTTAGCACCTCCTTTTCTTCGTGCATACGGCTTGGTGGGATTTTCTGGTTTGCTCTCACACTGTTAAACTTGGGTATGGGCCAGGGCTCAGGCTTTCTCGTGCACACAATCACAGGCAGCTAGTTTTATATACACATCTATATATACATAACTATTTCTTACCTGGTTTTATATATATAAGAACATTTCTATTAGTACACTGAAAATTTCCATGCAAAATGACCAGGGAAGTATCACTACACTCCTTGGCCCAAAAGATAAAAAGCTTATCCCTACTCAAAATAAAAACTGATTTCCTAAAACAATATATAAGGCAAACATCTCAAAGCACAAAGCTCAGTCCAAAAAGGCTGTATTACAAGAAGAATTTCCTTTTATATTAACAAGTCCACTACAATTTTTTTCTGTATTTCAAATAATTCAGTCTCTAGTCTATAGAGTTTTAGTCCAAAAAAGAAATTTTTGAGTTTAAAACAGTGAAGAAGGGAGGGAGGTTAATTCTCACTCCCACAGACACACCCCTGCACCCACTCACTCCCACATCCACACACACACAAAGGGAGGTCTATAGTACCTTTTCAGAAATCCATGGAGTCAGGTGAGTTTTAGAATTCCGTTTTTCACATTTTAGAAGAGAAAGAGTATATATGCTGTATGTCACATCATCCCCAGAACCTGGTAATTATACAATAACTAGGAAAACTGTTGTCATTTTTTAGTCGCTAAGTCGTGTCCAACGCTTTTGTGATCCCATGGACTGTAGCCCGCCAGCCAGGCTCCTAAATCCATGGGGTTTTCCAGGCAAGAATACTGAAGTGGGCTGCCACTTCCTTCTCCAGGGGATCGTTCCTACCCAAGGATCAAACCGGTGTCTTCTGCATTGGCAGGCAGATTCTTTACCACTGAGCCAGCAGGGAAGCTCCAACTAGAAAAATAGGGAATGTCAATGACCTCCCTTCAGAAAAGATAATATTCTGCCACTACAATAGTTTATGCTGAATTTAAAGGGAAAATTTTGACTCAGATCTTTTTGGATGTCATAACGGCAGATCAGTGACTGTGAACCTTTGGCAGATGAAAGGTGGTCTTGATATATAATAAACAAACTACGCTATCACCTAGAATAAAAAGAACTAGTTGATGGTTAAGTAAGAGACATTTAGGATATTTAATAAAGTCTTTAAATGAATCTATTACTTGCCTAGTTGGAAAAGCATAATCAATTCAAGTTGTCTGTAAGTTGTGACCAAGAGATTCAACATGCAACAACCAACCTCCCCCTTTAACTTTATTCTAAATCTGAACCAACACTGCAAAACATTTTCCAAAGCCTAAGTAGGTCAAAGTCAGTTGCATACAGTAGGGTTTCCAAACAGCAAAAACCGAAGAGGACCTCCTCACTCAGGAGAATTAAACAATGTTCATCCATTGTTTACAAATGCCCATATAAGCTCAGATTCTCTAACCTGTGACCAAATTATGCTTCTGCCATAAATCTAAAGTGAGCCACAGCAAACCTTTCATTTATTCCCAACAATCTCAAAACACACACCTCAGGACCAAGAGGCTGATGACTAATTCCCTCTAAGCAAGGTTCCCCGTGGTACCCTACCACTAACTCACAACTCTTGCTGAGAACAGCAGTACAGCTGCTCATTGACTGGAGTTGTGTGATCATATTAAGTTCAATCTGCATTCTCTACATTAACCACCAATGAAACGGTGGGAGAGTCATCATGAGGTAATACTGCTCATTTTAAAGCCTCACAACGGCTCACCAGCAATACCACCAGAAGAAAACAAATCAACAACTTCTGAGGGAGGCTACTTCCAAAAAGACTTCCTTTGGAGTACTGGAATAATCTCCCAAATTCAGAGTATTCCCTCAGTTCAAATTCATGCACTTTCTTAATATCTGAAACAGATCTGAGAATATGACATCTTGAGCCAGTTTTTTTCATTTGTAAAAGCCAAAGATAAGGTATGGTAGTGTTTGTTTTGTTTCTTAAGAAAGGTAGTGTTTCTGTCCTGTGCCTTATCTCAAACTGTTATTTTATTTTAAAGGTTTTATCCCTGAATCACTATTCAATGCAATAAAAATTAGTAACCAATCCCTAATCCGTTTTCATTTCTGTTCGATCTTTAAGTCCCCAATCAGCTTACAGTAGCTTGGATGACTCACCATGGTCTTTAACACATTTTTAACCTGGAACACGTGAGAGCACATTTTAAACATGGATTAAAAAACCAAAGCTCTGTCTGTAAAAACATACATTTTCTTCTCAAGTCAAGGGTATGCGAAAAAATTACAGGATGATCTGGCTAGAAAAAGAAAATACAGGTTCAAATGACAGTTACATATATTACAACAAATCTCTCTGTGCTCTGCTTATGGAATAACAATTTCCTCCCTACCAAAACCACCCCCACCAGTGTAACAATCCTTTTTCAGAGATTTCTGTGGCAACCAGAAAAGATCCAGGACCAATGACAGCCAAAGAAGAAACTCTAAGGCTGGCCTTCTCACAAAAGAAAGGATAGCATAGGACTGCATCCCATTCCACTCTGGCCACCACCCCTAAAGATACAAAGGAAGACAGGAGGAAGGTGATGTCATAAGCTATACTCAATGAATCTTCCTACAACTTCAGTTTTACTCAATGACTAATTAAAACAGTTACATTACAACAAATATGTCTGTGCCAGGCAATACAAAGTAAAATGCACATGAAGATTTTTAAGATTTCTTCTGCTCATGTAAAATGTGCTGCCTGAGGCTATCAGGGAAGTTTATGCTCCTTCTCTGCCATTAAGAAAAAAGTGAAGCAGCTCTATCCCATAGACTCATAACATTTATTTAGACTACACTTCACTCCAGAAAAGAAAATTTTCAAGCAGCTAGAGACAGAATATAGAGAAAACACTTTAAGTGGTGATATTAACACGGAAAAGGGTTTCAATAAGTAAACACATTTCTGTTAACCATTCTGCATTATACAATATGTAGTCCATAAAATAACAGTACTAAAAAGAAATCAGCTACAAAAAAATAAAGGTAATTTTACTAGGCACCTAATGATAGAGTGAGAACGAGTGTAAGAATTACGCTGAAATTTTCTTTTCTGGAGTGAAGTGTAGTCTAAATAAATTAATAAATTAAAAATGATGTGACCTGAGAGGACAGAATAGCTGGGAGACAGGTTGGAACCTAGCTAGCGTATTAAAAAGCAGACACATTACTTTGTCAACAAAGGTCCGTCTGGTCAAGGTTATGGTTTTTCCAGTGGTCATGTATGGATGTGAGAGTTGGACTGTGAAGAAAGCTGAGCACCGAAAAATTAATGTTTTTGAACTGTGGTGTTGGAGGTGACTCTTGAGAGTCCCTTGGACTGCAAGGAGATCCAACCAGTCCATCCTAAAGGAGATCAATCCTGGGTATTCATTGGAAGGATTGATGCTGAAGCTGAAACTCCAGTACTTTGGCCCCCTCATGCGAAGAGTTGACTCACTGGAAAAGACCCTGATGCTGGGAGGGATTGGGGGCAGGAGGAGAAGGGGCCGACAGAGGATGAGATGGCTGGATGGCATCACTGACTCGATGGACATGAGTTTGAGTAAATTCCGGGAGTTGATGATGGACAGGGAGGCCTGGCATGCTGCGATTCACGGGGTCGCAGAGAGTCGGACACGACTGAGCGACTGAACTGAACTGACTGAATGACAGAGTGCCTGAAGGGCACTTCGCTTGTACAGGAATGCAAAGTCAAGTGGACCTTAGGAAGCATCACTACAACAAAGCTAGTGTAGGTGACAGAATTCCAGTTGCACTATTTCAAATCCTAAAAGATGATGCTATGAAAGTGCTGCATTCAATACAGCAGCAAATTTGGAAAACTCAGCAGTGGCCATCACTACAGGACTGGAAAAGGTCAGTTTTCGTTCCAATCCCAAAGAAGGGCAATGCCAAAGAATGTTCAAACTACCACACAATTGCACTCATCTCACACACTAGAAAAGTAATGCTCAAAATTCTCCAAGCCAGGCTTCAGCAATACGTGAGCCGTGAATTTCCAGATGTTCAAGCTGGATTTTGAAAAGGCAGAAGAACCAGATATCAAATTGCCAACATCCGCTGGATCATCAAAAAAGCAAGAGAATTTCAGAAAAACATCTACGTCTGCTTTATTGATTACACCAAAGCTTTTGACTGTGTAGATCACAACAACTTCTGAAAATTTCTTCAGGAGATGGGAATACCAGACCACCTGATCTGCCTCCTGAGAAATCTATATGCAGGTCAGGAAGCAACAGTTAGAACTGGACATGGAACAAGGACTGGCTCCAAATCGGGAATGGAATACCTCAAGGCTGCATACTGGCACCCTACTTATTTAACTTATATGCAGAATACATTATGTGAAATGCCAGGCTGGATAAGCACAGCTGGAATCAAGTTTGCCAAGAGAAACATCAATAACCTCAGAAATGCAGATGACACCAGCCTTATGGCAGAAAGTGAAGAGGAACTCAAGAGCCTCTTGATGAAAGTGGAAAAGGAGAGTGAAAGAGCTGGCTTAAAATTCAACATTCAAAAAACTAAGATCGTGGCATCCAGTCCCATCACTTCATGATAAATAGATGGGGAAACAATGGAAACAGTGACAGACTTTATTTTCTTGGGCTCCAAAATCACTGCAGCCATGAAATTAAAGATGCTTGCTCCTTGGAAGAAAAGCTATGACCAACCTAGACAGCATACTAAAAATCAGCACATTACTTTGCTGACAAAGGTCCGTCTAGTCAAAGCTATGGTTTTTCCAGTAGTCATGAATGGATGGGAGAGTTGTACCATAAAGAAAGCTGAGAGCCAAAGAATCAATGCCTGAACTGCAGTGTTGTGGAGAAGACTCTTGAGAGTTCCTTGGACTGCAAGGAGATCCAATCAGTCCATCCTAAAGGAAATCAGTCCTGAATATTCACTGGAAGGACTGATGCTGAAGCTGAAACTCCAATACTTTGGCCAACTGATGCAAAGAACTGACTCACTGGAAAAGACCCTGAAGCTGGGAAAGACTGAAGGCGGGAGACAGGGATGACATAGGATGAGATGGTTGGATGGCATCACCAAATCGATGGACATGAGTTTCAGCAAGTTGGCGATGGACAAGGAAGCCTGACATGCTGCAGTCCATGGGGTCACAAAGAGTCGGACCTGACTAAGTGACTGAACTGAAATGAATGACCTTTCAAAACTCTTCTTCTGCCTGATATTTTCTTAGAATTTTAACAACATGCACCATTTTACGGCACTAAAAAGCAACTTTGACATGCTGTCCTTGATGGGCATTTCTTCACCCTATCTACCATCATAAATATCACATTTTACCCAAATCAAAATGAGATAATGCCTATAAACAGTTTAGCACAGTACCTAGCATATGATAACAGCTCAATCAACACTGACTATACAACTGGTTATAATTATTACTATTAATAATTAATATTACATTAGTATTACTTAAGAGGGTACCATAAAAACGGCAGCTACCATTTTTGAAACTGGACAGTGTAGTAAGCAATATACAGAGATCTTATTGGATCCTCATATGGATTCTGAAGGTAAGCATTATCATTCACTCTTCACAAAGGAAAAAAGGACGCTCAGATCATTTAAATGACTTTTCCAGGGCCCAGCTATTAAGTTCCAACCCAGTCATCTGGCTCCTGATACCAATTCTTCCCACTACACTACACTGCCTCTCTTAAAAAACACCAAGAATTCAAGGACTCTCTCACATTTTCTACATTAAAAAAAAATCATGCCGACTCACTCCACTCCCTTCACCATCAGAGGAAAAAAGTGAAGAACTTCACACAACTTGAAAGATGGAATGCAGAGAGCAACACTTGGATGCTTTTGTACCCCAAAGTAACAAAAAACAGAGAACAAATAGTAGACGTATCGGAAATGTATAGAATCCAACTAGATTCCACTCTATTTCAACAAGCACAGTTCAAAGAATGCCAAGAATTCCCTCCAGTCACCACACAATCAAATTATATACAAATACAAATCTGCACCCAATGTCATCAAACACTCCATCTATAAAGTAATAAATAATCAACCAAAGTAACTATTTTATATATTTAACTCCACCATTAACATCAATCCTTGACCTTTCCCTAGGGTATACATTCACTCACTTAGCTTTAATTATAACTTGTAAGAACAAAACCCAAAATCTCCACCTCTTAGCCAAAGGAAACCAAAGGAAGTATGGATAAAAATGTATGGATGTACAAAAAGGTATTCACTATCATATTTTTTTACAATACCAAGAAGCAAATCAACAGACTCTCGAAGCATCAAGCAGTAAGAGAAATGATTTGATAAAAGTTACCCTGTATCCATCCCATGTAATAAAACAACAATTTTTAAGGGAGTTTATGAAGAATCTTTTTTGATGCTTTTGAACTGTGGTATTGGAGAAGACTCTTGTAAGTCCCTTGGACTGCAAGGAGATCAATCCAGTCAATCCTAAATGAAATCAGTTCTGAATATTCATTGGAAGGACTGATGCTGAAGTTGAAGCTCCAATACTTTGGCCACTTGATGTGAAGAACTGACTCACTGGAAAAGACGCTGATGCTGAGAAAGACTGAGGGCAGGAGGAGAAGGGGACAACAGAGGATGAGATGGTTGGATGACATCACCAACTCGATGGACATGAGTTTGAGCAAGCACCAGGAGTTGGTGATGCACGGGGAAGCCTGATGTGCTGCAGTCCATGGGGTCACAAGAGCTCAGCAACCGAACTAAATGAAGAATCTTTAAGAACATGAGATAATGTTCATAACATCATGTGAAATAAAAAAGCAGGTCAGGAAATGAAACCATCGGTAAGCTCACAATGTTGCAAACATACAACAGGGGAAAAAAAGACTAGAAGGAAATAAATCAAATTGTAAAATCTACTCGATAGTAAAATAATGAATGTCTTTCCCCACCTATTGCTTTTTTGTTCTAACTTTTTTCAATGATGATTAGGTATTAATTTTATAGGCAGAAAATAGCTTTTATTAAACCAAAATCTTTAACTCATCCTGCAGCACTCTTTTCTCATAAATCCCTAAATTAGCAAGAGTCCCAGGCCATGTGAAAATCAAAATGCTCAAAACATATTATCTTTTTTTTTTTCTCCAGCACAACAATCTTCCAGTTTTACCAGAACTGCAAAAGTCATTTCTCTCACCTACAGAAATCCAATCCTTCAAATTCTGTCAATCCTTTCCTTTCTTCTGGTATTTTTCCTTCCTACTTCCTATACTAACACCAGGTCCAAATTTACACCAGAGATTAGCACAATAGCCTCCTGAGTAAGTAAATACTTTCCTTATTTTATTGCCTCACCACTAACAATTCACTTCACCACAGTTCACTATGTGCCAGATACTGTTCCTAGAGCTTTACTTCTATCAACTCAGTTAACACTTGTAACAACTCATGAGGCTTTTACAGGGTAAGAAACAGAAGCATAAAAAGGGTAAGAAACGTACCCAAGATCACCAGCTCATAAACAGCAATGGTTAGATTTGAACCCATGCAGTATATAAACATGAGCTCCTCTAGGAGTACAGGAGTTGTCATCAATAAAAATCAGTTTCTCTTTCCCTGAATTGTGTATACACAGGCCCTTGAAGCAAGCCTCCCATTTCCAGGTCTCTGTTAATGAAAAGGAGGACATTTGGGAGGACAGTTCTTCTCTTCTCTAATTCATTTTTTGTATCTCCTTTAATGTCAACTCTAAATTCAACACTTCTGATTTATCTTTAAACCAGTCCCCTCACTCCTCAGCACATCCTTATTCTTATGGACTCAATATAACCTACACTGATGTGCAATTGTTGACATTTTTTGTTACAGATATTTATCTACCTCATATTTTTACATCTTATCTATCTAGATAATGAGATGCCTCCCCTTTTTCTCTATATCCTTCTCCATTTGCCACCTTCCCAAAAGCTAGGATACCAAGATGTGCAAATACTAAATAAATGTGTTTAATTGATAAATCTAAGATAAATATGGCTCAACTATTTAAAAAAGCAGAAAGTGTTTCTAACTGATATATTTAAATGTTCATCTTCTTTTCATTTTATTCTATAAGCACAAAAGCATTAGATCAGTAATTACAACATCCCTTTCCAAAAAACCATATTCAAGCAATACACAAAAGCAGTCCTATTACATGATTTTTTTTTAAATTATCCCACACACTGTCCAAAAACTACTTTTTTTTTCCAGGAGACTTTTTCTAATAGTGTTATTTTACTCTTTTGTGGAAAGTTATTCCAGCCTTTGACAACACTAGGCAGACAATGACATTCCACACATGATTATCAGTTGTTCAAGAACAAAAAAGACTACTGGCTTTAATAAGAAATTACTGGGATTTCCCTGATGGTCCAGTGGTTAAGAATCTGCCTTGCAACGCAGAGAACCTGGGTTCAATCCCTTGTCTGAGAACTAGCCAGAGAGCAGCTAAGCCTGTGAGCCACAGCTACTGAGCCGGAGTGCTCTGAAGCCATGTACCACAACTAGAGTCCATGCACCACAACGAAGGAAGAGCCCACTTGCTGCAACTAAGACCCAATGCCCAAATAAATCAATACTTTAAAAAATGATTTAAAAAATAAAAAGAATATGCATATAAAAAAAGAAATTACTGTATAAAGCCCCATTAAATCTAAAATGTGAAAATGAAAACAACTGTGTTTATATTTAAAGTTGAGTATCTTCACCTTTGGGCTTCCCTGGAGACTCAGAGGTAAAAAATCTGCCTGCTAATGCAGAAGACATGGGTTTGCTCCCCGGGTTCGCTCCCTGGGTTGGGAAGATTCCCTGGAGAAGGAAATGGCAACCCACTCCAGTATTCTTGCCTGGGAAAGCACATGGATAGAGGAGCCTGCTGGGCTACAGTCCATGGGGTCGCAAGAGTCAGACATAACTTAGTGACTAAATAAAAACAGAAATCTTCATCTTTTTTATCTTCCTATCCAAGAAAATGATTTTAAAACTCAAATAAAAAGACAAACCAAAAGACAACATAAAAGACAGAAAGCTCAATCTGTATTTAAACTGTTAATGAGAACAGAAATAATAATTAATCAAAGGTATGGCTCACTGTAAAACCAAACCTCTAAAATACTGTGACCTAATCAAACTGCTTTTCAAATCCATTATAAGCCATGACTACTTAAAATAACTATAGGAATTACTCCTAAAAACACACAATACCCATGGTTATAATCTTGTATCTAATTTTTCTGTTTTCTAAGATTATATTTTCATATACAGATTCTCTAAAAATACTCTTTTACTATTTAACTTTTACTTTAAATAAGCAACTTAACAATAGACTATATTTATCCTAAAATATTGTATTTTTCTTCACATGCCTGTTGACTCTGCAGTTACTTACTGATCACTACAGCTTGCCAGAAGCAAATGTCTAACATGGCTCAGTTATCCAAGTAGCAGTATTAAATTTGAGTAAGTCTGAATTACTACACACTGTAGTCAACGAATTTCAATACTGATAGGTACACAAAATGAAACATACCCTACTCATAAGTTTATAATACCTTAAGTGAAAAACCCAAACCTAGTTTTGCCTTTATAAAATTACCACTCCTACTTATACTTACAATTCAGTTAAAAAATACATTGGTAAAACTTTGGTATTCTCTTTTTTGATATTTTGAATAACACTGTGGCAATCTGTGAGTAAGTACTGACTAATTTTTCCCTTTTTTTCTTTTCAAATTACTTTAAAAATAGATAAAGCTACATTAGGGAAACATCAGGACATCAGGAATCTTCATGATGATGAAACTGCTCTTGTACCCTGACTTTATCGCTGTCAGAAACCTAGCTGTGATACTGTACCATAGTTTTACAAGTATGCTTGTGAGAAGCATGGTAAAGTGCAAGTGGGATCTCTGTATTGTTTCTTACAACTGCGTATGAATCTACAAATTATCTCAAAACAAAAAGTTTAATTTAAAAAACTGAGGATAAATTTAATGAGAATTCATTTTTCTGCCCCATATCAATATTTTCAAAAAGTCTATATGTACACATGAAAATACCACCCAAAAAATGAAAACCTGCATTCCTTTTAAAAATTAAGAGCTAGAAAAATAGTTCTTGTACTTCTTTCCAAAAATCTTCGGCAAGAAATTTATAGTGTTACAAAAGTCTGATTTGAACAAAGAAAAGTAAAGGCTTTACTTGGTAGCTAAAATAACTTTCTAGATAGAAATATAAGAGACAGACTCAATACGTATAGGTTACTTACAAAACAAATATATCCCACTTCCTTTGGACACCTCTTATGACTTGGATTCAAAAACTAACAAAGGAAATCTTTCAGCTATCATGTAAATATTTAAACTACTAAAATCTAAGCTGAATATCACAATTTAGTTCTACACACTCAAGACCTAAAGTTGGAGGGGAGAGTGGATTTAAACACCGAACTATTTCCACTCTGTCAACCCTTTCAACAAGCTTTCCTCTAATAGGACAGTGTTGTCCTATAAAGTGCCTCACCTTTGACTCCTACAGAAAGAAGCCCCTTTCTCAAGGTCACAATAAGAATACCTCAGAGATTCTATCCTATCAAGTAGACAAGTTCAGTCTTATTATAATGCAAAGAAAATTAACACCCTCGCTGAAAAAAGAAAAATTATGACTAATTTTTATTGCCTTATTTTTTGACATATTACTTATTGTCAAGACAAATAAGTAATAGAAAATATACATTAACCTTTTCCATGGTGACTTTTGATAAAGTGTCAGCTATCAAATAAGTTATATTTTCCATTCAGATTAAGATTTTAAAATAACATCACATACTATAGCACTTACAGTGAAATTAAGTCAGCATCAAAAAGGACAATCAATAAGGGAAATTATACTACACACTTACTGTTTTCAAGAGGCAAAGCCTTGGGATTTTACAAATGTTATTTCAAAAACAAGGTAATTAGTCTTTAAGTCATGTCTTCAAAAGCAAAGTTAGATCTTTAGCTCCTTATATACTGCAAATAATCAGTCATTAAGATGTATTACATATCCTTTGACAACAGGACAGAAGATTATTAAAGTGTCAATAAAATACATAAGTAAAACAATACTGTCATACCAATTTCTTTTAAACGTTTCCCTTAAGATAAGAAATGGCTATAAGGCCATATCTACCAGTATACTTTCACATAAAATAATTGCTTTGCAATTTCCCCTTCCCCCAAAGCTAAATCCATTCAGAATTACTAAAGGTCACAGCTTTTTTTAATTACAATTTTTCCTGAAATTAAAAAAAAAAAATCACACAGAAAAATATAAGTTCGTTTCCACTGGATACAAAACCTAACAGTTTTAAAACTTAAAATTTCCTGCTCCAAAGAAACAAATACTATGAACACTTCTACAGTGTAGAAAAATAATTTTTTATCTGTATAATGCATGCTACTAAAAGGACTCACAACTGCCCCAGTGCCATGCTAGTAATATACATCAAGTTCACCATACTTTTTAATTTTAAAAAGTAAAAAAAAAAAACACATAGTTGACATTATTCCAAAAACAGAAAAGTATTTCTAATAGCAAATTTCTGAAGCTCATGTCCCTGATATCAATGTCTGTTACATATATTTTCTACAATTCAAGCCAATCTGAAACAGCAATATCATTACTCACTTAATGAAATATACTAAGCATCTACTATGTGGTCAACAAAGTAAGTTTTAAAGTTCTTGAGTATATCAAGTGTAAAATTTGACAGGTACTCAAAACAGTAGTAAAGAAAGAGAAGACAGCCTTCTTCTATATTAACAAATAACCTTCTCTCCCCAACCCAAAAAAGCAATGACTTTCCAAACAATTACCAACAGACAGACAGAAGTGGTAGAAGAGCTGAGGTTTGGCTGACATTTTATGATAGTCTTTTGATTAAGAATAATACTAGTCTTTAGAATATTTAAAATCCAAAACATTTTTATTTTACTTATTTGAGATATAAAACATGCTATATTTTCCCTTTAAGTTGTAATTTCATAATTAAAAATGAATTTTAGTAAATTCAAGTAGTGTATGATTTTCAAATAGAAACTTTTTTAACGTAAAGTGGTATAAAGGGTTAAACTGATTATGAAATTAACCATTTCTGAAGTTTTGCTTTCACGCTTAAGAAATCAGCTATCATTTTATTAGGGGAAAGAAAAAAGCAACAGTCAAAAAGAAATACATTGAGTTTCAGCCTAGAGATTTGACAGCTGGTTTTCTTAGGATGATGCTGTCTTGGCTTTCATTATTTTTTTCTCATCTCTGAGCACTAAGGCATAATCTAAGTTAAACAGAAAATTATAGCTTTTCTACACTAGAATGAACCTAGCTTCTGAAACATTTATTTTTTTAAATCATGAGTATAACGGAAAAACTGCGTTCTTAAGAAATATGGGATAAATATTAATAATGGAGCAAAGTAGTTGTAAATATACAGGAGGTAAATCTAAAGAGCAAAGCACCACCGTAGGAGGAGGAATGTAACTTATTCTAAGTGTTATTCTACTGTAATGTGAATGTAGGACAGAATTCAGTCATCTGTGTTATTTGAAAGTAAATCTAACTTGCTATTCATTTATTTGCAACATTTTAAATAACTATCTACAAAATTGTTAATTTCCTGCAGACTTCCAAAGGAATAGCCATCTTTTAAAATAAGCCTTACTAATTATTGCTTGACTCAATTTCAGTTTTCATATGCCTATTTTAAGTAATATTATTTTACCAAGTCTTTTTTTCCAAAGGTTTAATAATGCTAATGGGCTAAAATTTAGAAAAAAATTTAAAATACACACATGTATATATAAACAAAAAAACAACACACATACACCAAAGAGCATTTTCTTCTTGTACTTTTCAAAATACAGAAGCATGACACAATCACCTGTACTCAAACAAGATGACTTTCAACTTAAAATTTCAGAGAAAAGAAAATTTTTTAAATTCACATTGAAATTCTCAAAGAAATGTCAATGGATCCTTAGAGCTACAGCCTACATTTCGGGCTTGTTGTTTTTGTTGATGGTTTTAACTAGACGCTAAAGAATGGCATAAAAAAAAGTACTAAAACACTTCATATTTTTCTACATACACATATCATAACACCAACATAAGAGTTTCTGATTTTAGACATGATCTTACCTGATCCGCTGAACTGACTGCTTCCCAGTGTCGTTGGTCTGGTTTTCCCACTATTAACAGGTGGGGAAAACATCTACAAAATAACCCAAACGTTTCTATTAGTCCTGAAATTCTGCTAGACTCCTTGCAAACAGAGTTCATCAAGAGTTATCAACCAGCTACTGTATTTTAGAGAGAAGTTAAAAATGGAGATATACATTCAGATCCAGAGAGGCAAACACACTTGGTAATACTATTTCCTCACACTATTTGGAAATACTGGCTATTTTCTGTTCTGAAAATCCAGTCACTTGTATGAGAAATTCTAAGATTATTAAGTTTAAATGGTAAGTTTTGGTCAATGACCTTCATTTTGTAAAAGCAGTTAATAAACAAATTCAACCCATTAGAAATAAGGGCAATGGGCTCTTTGATTTCAGGTGATATTTTTCCCTGTGTTAAAAAAATTTCAAACATATACACACATACACTTCTCATAATATGTATACATTTACACACACATACACGTGTAAAGTCCATATACATTTATCTTAAGAGGGTTCAACCCAAAAGGCAGGAAATTTTAGCCCTTCACTAGCTTCTTGTAAATGACATAGTTCAGGTACCATAAACTATACCACATCTTGGGAAAGGAAATGGTTAGGAGTATTGAAGAAAAAAACAATTTTCTTTTTTCATATGGAGTTCAAAATCCCTAATAACCATCAGGGTCAGAGGGTGACTAAACCAAAGCTCAAGACTAAGTTGTTCTCCTTTTCACCGGTTAAATCAAGTGACCCCTCTGGCATTAAAGTTTTAAATCTGCAAGTCTAGACATTACATCAAAGTTCAGGTGTCCAACTTGGGGGAGCTGGACTCCAGCCCTGAGAACTACTGCTCAGAGCAGATGGAGTTCACGCTGCTTAGTCTCCATGTCGCTCTCCCCCTTTTCTTTTTCTGTAAACCTCAGCAGAACCCCTAGATGCCGTGGAGAGCTCTCATACCGCACTGAAGTCCAGCAAGTCGCTCAGCTCCTTGTCGGTCCCTATAGCGGCCATGCGCTGCTGCTGGGGATTCATCTTCGGCCACTTTTAACAGGTCCTGAGGCAGAGAAAAGAGGCTCAGTTAGAAACCAGCCAGAGACCGCCGAGGCCCAAAGTGTGTTCGGGGATGGAGAGGTGCTTAGAGGAAGAGGAAAAGCGCCAGGCTGACTTCCAATACCCTCCTCGTTCCCCACCGCCGCGCGGGCAGGGGGCAGGAGAGCCCGGCGCCCGCACGGGTCCGTGAATCCACGCGTTTCCCGGCCCGGCCCGGGAGCGAGGCGGGGGCTCCCGCAACTCGTCACCTCTCCCGCAAGTTTCCGAGCCCGTCCTGCCCCCTCCCCGGCGCCCCTTACCCTGCGCCGCCGCCGCCGCCGGGTCCCCGACGCGCGGGGCCCGGCCGGGGCGGGGGTCTCCAGGGGCGGGGTGAGGGACGATTGGGCATCCAGCGAGCGGAACGGCGGCGAGGGGAGTAGCGAAGTGACTCACTGGCTCTGCAACAATAGAACTGACAAGTTGCAGGGAACGCGCCGCTCGCAGGCCCGCGTCTCTAGCCGCCGCCGCCCGGACGTCCCCCGCGGGCCCCGGGGGTCGGAAAGCATCCCCTGCGCGTCCCAGAGACGTTTTTAAAAAGAAAACAGAAACACGGACAACTAGTCCCGCTCTCGCCCGGCGTCCTCCTCCCCCGGTTCGGCCTCCTCCCACTTTTGCTGCCCTGCCTGCGGACGGCCGACCCCGGAGCTGCTTAACAATGAGCCTGGCTCGGTAGCCGAAGAGCCCGCTCTCCCGCGCGCCCGGGAGCCCCTGCCGAGCGCTGAGCCGGGCGCGCAGGCCGAGCGCGCCGCCCGCGGGCCTGGCCGTCCGCGACTCTCACCTCCACCCCCACTCCGCTCCCCAACTTGGAGGGGACCCCGGGTTCGCTTCTGTACAAAGGGGTGCGGAGTTGGGGCGCGGGCCGGGGGAGCCTCTGCTCCGGCCGGGACACGGCGGCGCCCCGCAGCTCCCAGCCCCGCCACGGCGTCCCCCTCCCGCTCACCGGCCCGCAATTACCTGCCGCCCCGTCTCCGCATCCAACCACCTCGATTAAAGTTCACTTTGGCCGGGAGAGCGGGCTCGGGCTTCCCCTTGCACCGCCCGGCGGTTCGGCTCACTTTGCCCCGCGCGAGCTCTCGGATCCGGGCCGGGGAGGCGGCTTTCGGGCCTGGCCGCCCCTTCCTCCCGGGGCGGGCTGGCGGTCCCCCCGAATAGAACTTGTGGGTCTCCTCAGGCGGACATTTTTTTCGGTGAGGCAGCCTCAGCACCGCGCTCGGCTCGGCTCCGGATCCCTCCGCGCCGGGAAGAGCCCCGGGTTAACCCCTTCGTCCCCGGTCCGCTCCCGCCGCCTGCGCCGAGGAAGTGGGGCCAGCGGAGGGGGCGGGGAGGAGCCGACGGGAACGGGGAGGGGCCGCCGCGCGGCTGGCGGACAAAGCCGGTGGTGGGGTGAGGCGGACCGGAGCGGGTGGGGAGGGGCGGGAGGCACGCGCAGGCACCCCGTGAGGCAGGGCCGGGCCGCCTGCGAGGAAGCCTGGTCGGGCCCTCGGGAGATGGGCGGCAGTCGCCGTGGCGCCTCCCCCAGCCCGTTCTGCTCTGGCCTCTCTTCCCGAAGCGGAGCGGCGGAGATGCAACAGCGGGCGCATCTGGATCCGCTGCCCAGGCCACCTAGCCCGAGGCCGCAAGGATCCTGAAAGGCTTTCCGGAGCAAGCCGCGCTGGACGCTGGACGCCGGACGCCGGACGCCAGGCTTGGCTTGGCCTGGAGGCTTCGGCCCCAGGAGGCTGCGCATGGCTCGGCGCGGAAGATGAGTGCGTGGGGAACGGAGACCGGCCACCTTGGTGGGCTCTTGGAGTAGGTACGGATGGTCAAATTCGTTGGTGGGCGGAATGCAGAAGAGGCAAGACCTCCCTCAAACCACACAAAGCAACGTGGACTTCAGGTTCCCAAACACTCCACACACTCAGGTTTCCACGTCTGCAGCCCTCTCCTGTCCGATTTCCAATCAAGACTACCGGATCGCACCGCAAGAAGAGTTGTTGTAAATGGTTCAAGCCAGTCCCTTCGTTTTAGAGATGGCCCAGGTAGGTTCTGTCGCACAGCCGCAGTCTTGGCGCAAGTACTGAACTTGGCCTGAAGAACCCCAAACGGAGTAGAAAGACAAAATAATTAAATCTCAATTTTTTTCCATTCGGATATCAAAGTAAGCTTTTCTCCAATATCAGCCAGGGTTTGACTCTTTGGGGTCAGTGAATGCAGTAAGGACCAGTAAGGCCCCGGCAGAAGAAACAGTGAGGAAAGAAGACAGATCCAGAATAACACTGAAAAATGCAGCCAACACCATGAAGGCAAGAAGGAGCCTTTGGAGGCCTAATCTGCATGGAAACAAGCTCAGTTGCAGATATGCGATTACTATACTTTATTACAAATAGAGCTGTCCAGCGGAAGAAGGCAGTTGTAGCTTGAGGGTAAGGGTTTCCATGACGTTGTCATCTGCCACATTCTGTATTTGTGCCAGATTCTGTAGCCTCTCCTGTATCTACTCCCCCTTATCTGGGTAAACAACCACCCTGCTGCTTGGCGTCACATCCCAGGCCTAGCTGTCTACTAGAGAATGTGGTTCCAGTGTAAGCAAATTAGCAAAATTCCAACCTAAATAACTTAGCATAGTTCTATTCCCTGCTGCAGTTACTGACTGGCAATGTACATGACACAATTTGGGCCCACGCTGGGGGCTTCGGGGAGTTTTTGTTTGTTTCATATTCCAAGAGAGCTTCAAAGGCAACCTCCTGTTTCTGCATGTGCTCAAGAAATCCAGGAGCATTTAAAAGCAACCCGAAAATGTGAAGGAATATCAGCAGCATATTTTATGGGGAAAAAAAAAAAAATCAAGAAACTCCTGGACTTTGAACTGCCATCTTCCAACCAGCAGGTCCTGTCAGGTGAAAATAAAGTAGACATGGAGAAAGCATAAACAGAAAAAGATATGCTTCGGTGATGTTTTTGAGTCTCTGATCACAGTTTCTGAACCCAGGTCTACCGTCCCTGATGGAACCGACAGGGTTAGAGTACTCTACTGCTTGTAATCTAATGTGTTCTAAGCGATACAAGGCCCAATGGCCCTTTTTTGTAGCAAAGACCTAAACGTCAAGAAGGGAAGTCTGATTAGAACTGTTAGGCCTCATTCCATCAGAAATAGTCTCAGTGGTAAAACTGAAATGAGATCTTTAGGAGAGGAGAAAGCATGTAATCCCATTCAAGGATTTATGCTATTTTCAAGAGAAAAGAAGAGCCAGTTTCTTCTCATCCTTCTCATACAACTAATTTAGAAGAAGAGATCACTGCTCAAACCCTCAGTCATGGAGGCTCCCTCACTCCTTTGAGGGACTGACTGGTAAAGTTTTTCATATCTATGATGACCCATATTATTATATAGTTTATTTTCCTCAGTAGATTAAACACTCCTTAGAGGATGGGGCTGCCATACATCTGTCTGTAGTGTGCACCTAGCAGAGTGCCAGGTGTGTAGTACACACTCAAAAAAGGGAGGCTGGAATTAAATCTGTCAGTTATTTGACATTAAACATGAATTGGATTTATTCTTCGTCCTGTAGTACAGTCTTTTCATGTATCATTTTTACTAAAGGAATGTGTTTCCCACAAACAGATTTTCTATTAATCTACAATATGTATATATGGAAGACAAAAAATAGTTTTAAAAACTGGAGTTTTGTTACTTGTAAGTCATTTCTGAGCTTTTGCCGACCTTGCCAGATAGAACCAGAAGACTTTATTTAAAAGCTGAGAGAGAGACTTCCCTGATGGCCCAGTGGCTAAGACTCCATGCTCCCAATCTCGAGGGGCCCAGGTTCAATCCCTGTCAGGGAACTAGATCCCACATGCCACAACTAAAGATCCTATGAGCTGCAACTAAATAAATAAATAAGTATTAAATAAATACATAAATATTTAAAAAATAATAAATAAATAAAAGCTGAGAGAAACAGCCAGTAACCCAAATTCAGTGGTAATTGATAGTACTGTTTCTATAGTGTAAGCTAATCAGCCTCAATAAATAAACATTGAAATATATTTAAGGAACACTTCTTACATGCATGGCATGATACTGTGCTGTTTCGGAACAGAAAGTATCAAACCCCCCTGTCCTCAAGAAGGATATAATCTCACAGATTTTAAGTTTACCGCTCATTCACCTTAACTGGCAGACACAGGAATTCTTGTCGGCATAGTTTCAGTCTCTTCTTTCTAATAGCACCCCCAAATCTACACTCATACACCCAGTTTTATCAGGAGATCTTTATTGCCCAAAGAAACTTTTCAGTCAAAAGGAAAAGCATCAGAAACAATGGGCTTTGCTCCCTTGGGAGAAAGACTTGACCTTGGCCTCTTTTTCAGAGGGCAAGAATTCTAGAAAGCTCAGACGAGGAGAGAGAATAGCGCCAATCAAGTCAAGTGGCAAGTTGCTATCTAGATGGAATGACTGGCCTGCTAACATTTTCCCCTTAGAACCAAGGGTGATGACCAGTAAGTAGACTCCCTTATAGCTGCCTGCACTGCAGAAAAGCAGCCAGGAGTTGGTGCTTTCTTTTCCACAGCTGTCTCCTTGGGACTAAAAGAAACAATGTCATGTAACAATTAATTTAATAAAAAGTATTACCTTCAGTTCATGGCACTCCCGTCAAAGATGAATTAAAAGCCAAGATTTTCCATTTTTATCCTAAGCCAGATTCTACTAGTCATCAACAATCCACTCTCATTCTCTTCTATCAGCCAGCAAAAATCCCGCTTTGAGGAATTCCCTAGTACAGATTTCACCTTTCCTCTCTGGTCATAGCTAAAAGGAGTTCTCTACTCCTTGATAGTGTAATTTATTATTTAAGTGATTAAATGCCTGTTCTGAAAACTTATTCTCTGCAGAAGGTGAAACTGGAGATCTCTAGAGGCAAGGGGGATTAAGCGAACATTTGGATATTAGATTCTGAGGCTCCCAAATGTTTTTACCTACTCAGTTCCCTGATTCCAGCAGCCAGACCTTCAACTTCCATGGAAGAGATTAGAAGGTCTATCTGAAATAAATAAATAAATAAAAAAGAAGGTCTATCTGTGTGGAACCTGATTAACCTCTTTCTAAGAGGAAAGACCTGAAGATATTGACATGGGAGGTTCCCACCTATTAGCCCAAACAAATCACACTATAGGAAGCTATAGCTGACAGCCTCTCACCCAGTCATTCAGAGTTTCCAATCAGCATTTTATTGTCCTGTTCTTAAATATTAGCAGACAGCCAAGGATTATCAGACATTTGAGGGAAGGCTCTATCATGTGAGACATTTAGAGCATTTAGAATTGAAAGCCGTAAAGAATAAGTAGGGAAAAAAATTGATAAAAGCTTTGGAAGAGAAAATTAAGGAAATTTCTTAGAAAGTAGAGAGAAGAGAAGCAGTCCAAAGTCCAAATAATAATGGCTCCAAAAACAGAGATAAGAGGGGAAAATTATGAAAGTCATCAGTGAAATAATCTAAGAAAAATCCCGAGAACTGAAGTACATGAGTTACCAAATTATATGAGTTCACCAAGTGCCTACCAAAATGGATAAAAATAGATCTATACCGAAGCATGTCATCAGGAGATTTGAGCATGTAGCAGACAAAGATAAGACCTTCAAGCTTCCAAAGAGAACACAAAACAGGGCATCCATCAGTCAACAACGCTAGAAGTTAGAGAGCACTGGATCAAAGCCTTCAAACATTCTGAAGAGAAAAACACTAAATGAAGTAATGATTTGGAAGTATTTTTTTAAATAACTGTATTTGCAATATCATTTTAAAAGCAAATATTTTCTCTGGTCAGTGTGACTTTATCAATGTGACTAATTGCATATGACTTACGGATAGAGATACACCCAACTGAGGCCCAGATAGAACACACAGTGGCATCACCTGCAAATACACATACAGTTCTTGTTCTCTATTTTCTCAGCATCGCCAAAGAATTTTTAAAATATTATTAAATTTTGGCAAAAAAAGAATCCTCTTATTTAGTTATTATATTCTCTTTTGACTAGTCAAATTTAACATCATATTTCTTGTAGTTCAATCTCAATTATTCACTGCAATGAGGTATGCATTTTGGTTTTGTTTATTTTGGCCACAACACATGCTTTCAGGATCCTAGTTCCCCAACTAGGGATCAAACCTGGGTCCTCTGCAGTGGAATCATAGAGTCCTAACCACTGGACTGCCAGGGAATTCCCAGTATTTTTTAATATATCGAAATTGAAAAATTTTTTTACCAGATTTTAAAATATCTTTGTCATGTATTTTGAAGAGACAGGTGCCTAGGAACTAAACCAACTAATAAAACCATCGTGTAAAAGCTGACAAACAGCTTTTCAGACTACTGATTCTGCTTCATCCATTTAATCTGTCCTTTATTACTAGGAAATCGACACAAAGCCTATGCCCCACCATTTCTAACTCAGAAATATTCCTCTTTTTCCATTCTTCTCACCGATGTCTATTTCAGGTCCTCATATCCCTTGCCTGGATTACAGTCTCCCAGTGGTCCACGTGCCTTTCTGTTCTTCCACCACCCTGCCTGTTTATGCATATGTGTGTCTGTGTGTGCGCGCGCGTGTGTGCACACACACACAGTCGCTCAGTTTTGTCTGGTTTTGCGACCCCATGGACTGTAACCTGCCAGGCTCCTCTGTATTTGGAATTTCCCAAGCAAGAATACTGGAGTGGGTTGCATTTACTCTTGCAGGGGATCTTCCCCACCCAGGGATCGAACCCACATCTCCAGTGTCTCCTGTATTGGCAGGAAGATTCTTTACCACTGAAGCTGTACTATACAGTAGGTTCTTATTAATCATCTATTTTACGTAGAGTATTGTGTATATGTCAATCCCAGTCTCCTAATTTATCCTTCCTCCCCCTTTTCCCCTTCATAACCATAAATTTGTTTTCCACATCTGTGACTCTACTTCTGTTTTGTAAATAGGTTCATTTGTACCATTTCTTAGATTCCACATGTAATTGATATTGTATGTTTTATCTTTGTCTGACTTAATTCAGTCAGTATGACAATATCTAGATCCATCCCTGTTCTGTCTTTTATCTTGTTATCTATTTTGGAAATAATTAATCCTTAATCTGTGAATGTGGTCATACATCTCTCTAAATAGATAAGCTGACTTCTATTATACCATTATGAGCATGTGTGTCAGGAGCTACCTACCTTAAAAAGACACTCAGTATCAGAAGCCTCCAGAAAGGAAGAAATTGGGCTTAAATATATGAACAGACAGAGGCAGGTCTGAGATTTTCATATGAGTAAGAAAACTTTCTTGATTTCCTCGACTTGACCTCTCTTACTTACTTCTGAGAAGCAGATAGATATCATTCAGAAAAGTGTTCTCAAAGTGTGGTCCTTGGGCCAGTAGTATGACTATCACCTGGTAACCAATTAGAAATCCAAATTCTTAGATTGCATCCTCGACCTACTCTGGGTGCAGCTCCATTTCAGAAACTCTGAGGGTGGGGCTTATTGGTGGTCTGTCACTAAGTCGTGTCCAACTCTTTTGTGACCCCGTGGACTTAATATACCAGGTTCCTCTGTTCATGGGATTTCTCAGGCAAGAATACTAGAGTGGGTTGCATTTCCTTCTCCAGGGGATCTTCCTGACCCAGGGATCAAACCCGAATCTCCTGCATTGGCAGGCAGATTCTTTACCACTGAGTCACCTGGGAAGCCCAAGGGTGGGGCTGCTGCTGCTGCTTCTAAGTCACTTCAGTCGTGTCCCACTCTGTGCGACCCCATAGATGGCAGCCCACCAGGCTCCCCCGTCCCAGGGATTCTCCAGGCAAGAACACGGGAGTGGGTTGCCATTTCCTTCTCCAATGCATGAAAATGAAAAGTGAAAGTGAAGTCGCTCAGTTGTGTGCACTCTCTGCGACCCCATGGACAGCAGCCCACCAGGCCCCTCCATCCATGGGATTTTCCAGGCAAGAGTACTGGGTGGGGCTAGCAACCTAATTTTTAACAAGTCCTTCCTGCCTGTGATTCTGATGCATAATAAAGTGTGAGAAACAGTACCTTAGTAGGATGTCCCTATGGGACCGTAATGCCTCAGAATAATAAAATTGAACATGAAATGGGCTGCTAGAGTATAGTTACCTTGAATAGATAATGACCACTGGAGAAATGTAGTGAATAAGGTAAAGCAATGCTGAAAGGAATAAAGTACATATAAATTAACCATTTTTAAATGGTTGCTAAAAGCAAAAGTTTCTCCTGGTAAAAAGTCCAGAAAAACGATGCTAGGTGACACCAAGTTCAGCTCTCATCACGTGTGGATCTTATAAGTCTTTTCTTACAATCATTTGTATCTTCGACCATTTCAACCTATTACAATTTATTGTTTAACGTTTATGAAAAATCAGGAGACTACATGGTCAATATTCAAGTTCTTAGGTGCATATTCTCAGTTTCAGCTAGGAGCTCTTCAGGAGTAAAGGGTGTATTTTCTTTTCTTTTTTTCCTTTTTTTTCATATTTATTTTTATTTATCTATTTGACTGCACCAGGTCTTAGTTGCAGCGCCTGGGATCTTCAAATCTTTAGTTGCAGCATGAGGAATCTAGTTCCCTGATCAGAGATCTATCCCTGGCCCCCTGCATTGTAAGCACAGTCTTAGCCACTGGACCACTAGGGAAATCCCCTGTATTTTATTTTTCTTATTAATATCTGTATCTTTTCTGTAACCCCAATAATCCCTCAGTAACTATTTAATTAATTAAATGAGAAATTGTGTTTTCAGTGAAAGTTGCTTTGTCTTGAGTTCATTCCCCTGGGTGATTTGATAAAATGAACTGACTTGGATGGGATGGTTTAGATTGCACTGAATTATCCACACTTTCACTTGAGAGGAGTTAGGAAACAATTGTTCTCATATACTGTGGAAATATTTTATTTGGGGACCATCTGTTGAATTTCTAATTTCACTGCACCAGCATTTTTATGTAATTACACATTAAGTTTTGGTGATTGGCACATTCTTCTCTAAATCCAAAATATCTTACTACAGTTTTCCCTGTTTCAATTGCATTAAAAGCCTACAGGACTTTTCTTTATTGTTTCCAATCTTTAAACATATCACCTTAAGCTTTGAAATTATATTCAGTAACCTGATAAAAGGATGCCACAGAATATTTTAAGTATCGCTTTCTTCTGGAATTGCGAATGAAACCTAAGGAAAATACTAGCTGGGACTGACTCATCATTTTCTATGTCTTCGGCTGCCCTCTTCTACTCTGTTTCTGATGGTCTGATGGTGTTCCATTTTAATTTTACTCTATTGTTTATGAAGTGTGCTTGATGGGATTAAAACTGTTGAAGATAAAAATGTGTTGCTTTTTGAATCTCTAAGGTTGCATTTAGGCTGTGGCTATGAGTTAATCTAGGATTAAAGAAAGTGAAAATGAAAGCATTAATAATCATCTAGAATATACTCTCATTTCCTTCACTAACTTTTTTTTTATTTGAACAAGTAATTTAGACTTTTATTTCTCTTCTAGTCCAAGAATGCAGTTTTCTTAGAAATACAGCTTCATTTTACTCATTTGTTGAATCAAAAGTACTCTGATTTGTTTTACTGATGAGCTCTGTAAGAATGGAAGCACTAATCTGTAAGAAAAAAAAAAATCTCTAACTTGGCTCTCCCAAAGTGCTCCTGTATTGACTTGTGTGACTGTCAGTCACAGCTGAATGAAGCTCAGAATACTAATGAGATCAAAATCATAGTCTTATCCCCAAAGGATCCGTTAACTTCTCTCAGAGAAGCAGGGGTCTCTTCACTACAGATCAGTCTTCTATTCCTGATTGTCTCAAAAGTATTGGTCCCTGAAGGACAGAGCACAAGAATGCAACTGGCCCATCAATAATGCCATCTGTGTGTTGCCTTTTTTTTTCTTTTTGCTCCGTCTATGGAATTGAACTGATTTAGTGATAGGTACACATAGAAATTAAAGAAAACTATTTAAAACATTAAGGTGACTGAGTAATTGGTAAGAGTGTAGGGATTGGGGAAAGACAGAATTAGTGGGAACTAATTCTCTGCACTTACATTACAAATTTAAAATCGAGATTATACCCCCAAAATAATTTTAATACCTAATTATTTATTACAAGCACATACAAAAGTAGAAAGAATGGTATAATGAATGCCCTTGAACCTATCACCTAGCTTCAACAATTATTCAAGCATCCTTACCTCCATATTAATTTGAAGCAAACATCAAATTATTTCATCCACAAATAGTTCAGCACTTATATCTAAATAGGCTGCTTCTAGAAATTATGACACTATCATCATCACATCTACAATGTTTATTAAAGTGTTTTAATATCACATATTAAGAAAATAACTGAATATAGATGCATACTGGAATAACACTGCAATTAACATGGGGATGTAGATATCTCTTGAGGACAGTGATTTCAAATGAAATTTCCCCAAGTTGTTTCATGGATGTTTTTTCATTACAGTTGATTTGTTTAAATTGGGATCCAAAAAAATCCACACCGTGAATTGTCTGATATGTAAGTCTGTTAATCCATAGTTTCTCCCTCCTCTTCCAATTGATTTGTTGAAGCAAAACTGTGTTCTTTGTCCTGTAGAATTTCCCATAGTCTGGGGTTTCTGATTGTAACTCTCCTGGTGTCATTTAATATGCTCCTTATCATCTCTATTTTCTGTAAATTATTGTTTATATATATATGTGTGTATATACACATATATATGTGTGATACATACATCTATATGTGTATATACATGTGTGTGTATATACATGTATATATGTGTGTATATATGCATATATATGTATGTATGTGTATATACATATATGTATATACATATGTATATGTGTGTATACATATACACACACATATATTGATCAAATTAATTGATCAATTTGGATTGAAAATTCTAGTTTGATTTTTGGCAAGAATGTTCCATATGTGATGTTATATACAGAACGTGAGTAATTTCTGCTTGTCTTTTTGTTAAGTTAGCCATCATTGATAATCATTTTCTAGTTGCATCATTTCATTATGGTCTACAATATGATGATAGTCTATCATATCTTCACCTATTACTAGCTGGAATGCTCTGTAAAGAGAAGCTTCTTCTTATCAACTATTAGGGTAAAATCTGTGTATGAGAAGTGACATAGGTGCTTGATTTATTCTCTTTATTTATCAGTTTTCAAAATGAGTTGGTTCCTTAGCATTTTCCAAGGGCCCCAATAGAGTTTTTTTCTAGAATATCAATCTGAACTAATAGACTGAAACCCATATCATTATAGTTATCTTGATTCATATTCAGATGGTCTCTTCTTTGACCAATGGGAGCATCTGCAAGTTGACTCCTGAGTCCTTTTTGACATGACCCAGTAATATCTGACACTTACCTTTGACAAGATGACAAGATATTCCAGGATCACCATGTAATTTCCTGTTCCAGTCCCAAATTCAGCCCTTTTTCCAAGGAGCCCTGGATAAGATTTGTAATGGTTGCATCCTATGCATATACCATTATTTATTTAACCAGTCCACTATTGGGGAGGAAGAGGCTTTAAGTAGTTTCTAACTATTCTCTATTATAAATTAACTACTTACCCGTTTTGTACTTAAATAATTTTTTCTTTTTTTAAATTTAAGAAAGGTTAGTCAGTTGGCGCATTTATGGCCTGGCATGTAAACGAGGGTATATCATTCACCTATTAAAATCATCTGTAATAGGGGACGGCTTATGAATTGTTAATTAAAAGGTGACAGCAAGATAACACCTCTGGTGGGAGGGAGACTATGGATATTTATTTAGTCTCTAACACTCATCATCCCTTAAGGATATTACCTTGGAACTGAAGTCCTTCTCCGAGTCCTTAGACATTTCACTACCAGCCAAGAGGATAAGACTTTGTTGGGTATGATAAATGGAAGATTTTTTACTGATAAACTGTATTGCAAGTGGCCCACTGATAACTACACAAAAGGTTTCAGAATGAAATTTACAATCTCTCAACCACCCAAAATTCCTCACTTGGCTGACTGGAAATATTTAGATAGACTAAATGTTAAAGTGAATTAAACTATCTTCCAAATAAATGCAATTGGTATCTGCAATGCAGGAGATCCAGGTTTGATCCCTGGGTCAGGAAGATTGCCCTGGAGAAGGGAATGGCTACTCATTTCAGTATTCTTTCCTGGAGAATCCCACAGATAGAGCAGAGAATCCCTTTCCTACAATCCATGGGGTCACAAAGAGTTGGACACAGGTGAGCAACTAACACACAAAAGTAAAGTTTCCTTTACTTTTTGACTGTGATACAACCTGCCTTTTTCCCAAACAGAATTTTTTAAGGCTTTCTTTACTTATCTATTATTTTTGGTTGTGGTGGATGGCTGCACGGGCTTTTCTCTAGTTGTGATGCACAGGCTTCTTATGGCGATGACTTCTCTTGTTGGGGAGCACTGACTCTAAAGCATAGGGGCTTCAGGAGTTGTGGCACAGGGGCTTAGTTGCTCTGCAGGATGTGGGATCTTCCCAGACCAGGGATCAAACAGGTGTCCCTTGTATTGCCAGGAGGATTCTTAACCATCAAGCCACAAGGGAAGCCCCCCAGACTGAATGTTTGAAAGCTACTTTTCTAAAACTCCTGGGTGTAGGCTGCATCCCTTTTCTTTAGGAAGAAAATTTAAGTAGCTATGTCCAGAGGGAGGCTGACAGTGACTATTGTTGCTTATTTCCTGTTTACTTAGTTCATGTGGTCAGGTTCTATGGGATAAAGGTGATATTGGTCAAAATTCATTAAATTAGTTAGTTCAAAGGTATATTTAAAAATTAACTCATCCTACAGAATAGTTTTCATTTAGGATTAACAAAATCTTCACCCTTCATTTTATTAGGGAACCTCAGGCATTAAATACTTCTTGGACTTAAACTGTATAGAGTTTCCATATTCTGATTTCAACACTTAAAATCTACCATGTAAAATAGAAAACTGGTATGAATGCTTTCCTGTAGAATGTTTTTGTTCATTTCCATTTATTGTGGAGAGAGAATTTTTTGGTGAGTATGATTGCCAGATAAAATACTGCATACACAATTAAATTTGAATTTCAGATACACAAGTAATAATTTTTAGTATAAGTATGTCCCAAGTATTTCATGGGACATAGTCATTCGAAAAATAATTTGTTCTTGATCTAAAATTCAAAATTCATTGGGCATCCTGCATTAAATCTGGCAACCCGATAGATTAATAAAACCTAATGGTCACTGATCTTTGAAAATTAAAAAGAACAACATGTTGTATAATGTAAAGCAACACTTCTAAAACTTTGAAGTTCATACAGATTACCTCAGCGACTTATTAGAAAGCAGATCTTGATTCTGAAGATCTGGAATAAGAGCTGAAATTCCGTATTTTTAAACTCCTGCTTGGTGCTGATACTGCTTCTCCATAAGCCACCATGTGTTCAAGATTGTGATGGACATGTATTTGTTTGTTTTTGTTGGGTTGGTTGGATTTTTTCTTGTCTACTCACGGCCATGCAGGTGCTTCTCATTGCCTGAGGGCAGCCTGTGAACCTGAATCTAGGGTGGAAGGGAGGACAGTAAAATACTTGACAACTTCTACCAGTTTACTAGTAACACAAAGAAGGAGCTTCCCTGGTGGTTCAGTGGTAAAGAATCCGCCTGCCAATGTAGGAGACATGGGTTCCATCCCTGGGTTGGGAAGAACCCCTAGAAATGGAAACAGCAACTCACTCCAGTATTCTTGCCTGGGAAATCCCATGAACAGTGGAGCTTGATGGGCTGTACTCCATGGGATTGGAAAAGAACTGGAAACAACTGAGCACCTAACCAACCACGACACAAAGAAGCAAGGACAGCAGCCAGTTCTCTCTCTTGCAACATTACCGTTGCCAAGTTCAGTGCCCAGGGCAGTGATGGTGGCAGAGAAAGGGGGCAGAGTCCAGCGTGCTGAGCAGCATCAGTAATAGCTATCTTCTCCCTGGGGTGTTTCTGCAGTATGATTTAGGGCAGTTCTGGGCTTGCTTTTCAACCCTCATAATGATTTCATGAGTTGTGTACTTTTCCATTGAATCATTTGATTTTTGTTGCTTGAAACTGAGAACCCCGATGAAGCCAAGGCGTCCACCAGAAGCTAGCTGGCACAACCCATCACCTGGCAGTACGTGTATGGATGTCACCTAGGTCGCCACTCAGGATGATCTCTGCTTCACAGGGTGAGGACAATTCTGAGACAGGTATAACCTCTATTCAGTGGAAGGATATCTATTTTCTGGTGTGCATCTCTGTGCCTCCTCTGTCAATGAGTTTTCTGACAAGGACCAATCTTGGCTTGATAGGACTAGATTTATACGCTAACCCTGTTTAACTAGTTATTTGACTTTGGGCTAATCATTGTGTCTGTGAACTCCATTTAGACTACATGTTTATTATTATATTTGTTTATGCTATATCATATTATTTGGGTAAATATTTATGATAGATAAATGGATGTCTCATAAAAATTAGAATCACACATCCATAATTATTTGTCATAGTTTTTTTCTGCTATATAGTGAGTTTCTAAGAGGCCTATATCTAATTGAACTGTTTGTTTACAATGGTAGCACAGTGCTTCTACATAGTAACTGCTCAAGATAATTAGATAAACACTGGTACACATCTTATATTGTTGTTGAAAGGATTAAATGAATTCATCAGACTCTTACTCCTCCAAGTGTGGTCTCAGCATCACCTGGAAGCTGGTTAGAAATGCAGTCGTGGGCCCCATCTCAGATTTAGAATCTGCAATTTCATAAGATCCTTAGGTGGTTCATTTTTTTCATATAAGTATGAGAAATACTGCTGTAGACTGTACATTCAGTGAGGACAGAGATATGTGTGGCATACAGTAAGTACTCAAGTCTGAGAAACACTAATGTAGAATGTACGTTCAATGAAGATAGAGATATGTGTGGCATATAGTAAGTATGCAATACTATTTTTTGTATGAGTAAATGAAAGGTGATACATATGAAAGCATTTTGTAAATGGTTTTAAGCTCTATATCACAGGATTGCCAAAGAACAAAAGTATGTTTTTTTGGCTTCACTAAAATCTTCTAGAGAAACAGTTTGAACTGACACTTTCTAATGCCAGTTTATATACAGAAGCAAGTATATTTATTTTTCATACAGTTGAGTGACAATTCCATGAAGAAACCCAGTTTTAGATTAAAAAAATAGTAGTCCCTTAACTGAAATGGACTTTATAGTGAGTTTATTACCATGACAGCTAATTATAGAACTTCTTCTGAAGATTGACAAAGAAAATTTATTGCAGTTCTATTTCCTATGAGATAACACCTTGATCAAGAGCTAAGATGCTAATGTCAGACTTTAAGAGACAGGGTTGGTAGATGTACAGTTAGCGTCAACCTCTAACAAAGAAAACTCATCTAGTTTCTCACTTAACGTCTATATGAAATGCTTTATTCATTTAATCATTCTTCAAATCATCAAACATTTATCAAATCTGTCACTATTTGACAAGTGCTGTGCAAGGACTTTCTGATGGATTACCAGGTACCTTATTCTGAAGGAGTTCCATATCAATACAATGACGATAACTTTTTAACTACATAGGCTAACAAAAGACTTTTGTGATTTATGAATTCATGAGCATTAAAGTCTTAAACTACTCTAGAAATGAAATCACATTAGTTTCATATTTAACAAATTTATTGGAAAGGGTAAAATTATTTTCCAGGTAACTCCAGCATATAGCCTGCTATATGGTTATGACATATTGAATTGTTTTCAATTAGGGTTTCTCTAAAGAATATAATATGGATGTCCTGGTTATTTTTCATTTGCTTCTCCAGATCCATTTTTCCATTTTTCATCCTATTTGCTTTGCTTTATATTGGAGGCTGACCTCTATAGATTCTACTCTCCAAGCCCTCTAGCTTCTGGTTGAGTGTGGCCAATGGGAAAGGTTGGAAAAAAGAGGACAAGTGCTTTATTTCCCATTCCTTTGCTGGGCCACATTTGGCAGTGGCTGCATTTCTCTATTTATAGTCACAGCTTTTATCAGGCATCTCCTTCCAAACTATGGCTCTTACTGGGTTCCATTAAAAAGCTGCCTTCCCTGCTCCTTCAGACTTAAGTCTTCTCATTGTTACCAGTCTTTAATTGCTTTACCATTATTACTTGGTTCCCTTAACCCTTTCTACTATATGATTACCTCTGTAAATTGTCCCTTTATTAAGCTCTTTTTACCCTTTGAGTATGCCATCTTCAGTGTTAGGAGAGGAGGCAATCAGTCAGCCAGTATCTAAGATTTGCCTGCTGGGCTGGCACTGTTAAGACATATAATACACGATCCTGCTCCCAAGGCACTTACAGCCCAGTGAAGGAGATAAAACCAACACATGTGAAGCAATTAGGAAACACTACACATTGGTATCCGAGAGACATTTGGTTTTTTGCCACTCAGCATCAGTTCACTCTTCTGATAACCACACCCTGATTTTCCTCCTCTGTCACTCTCAGCCAGGGTCTTCCAGGTGGGGTGGACTCCACTTTCAACAACGTGAGTAATCATTCCTCTGGCCACATGTCCTAATCAAAGCCAATAAAATATAAGGAGATTATTGCTCACGCTTCTGGGAAAGAGGTATGCACTCTTCCACTGAGATTGCTAACAGTAAGGATTATGTGAATTGGAGCTGCCAGGAACCACCATATGGAGCCTGAGAAAGAAGCCAACACAGAATGCAGAGCCAAGAGATGAAGCGGAATAGAATTCTAATGACATTGCTTAAGCCCTTGGATCAAGCTATGCCTTAAGCTAAATATATCACTACTTCTTTAGTTATATGAGCCAATAGCCAAAATATTCTCTCTCTCTTTTTTTGCATAAGTCAGTTTGATTTGTATTTTTTTATTTTGTCACCTGCAACTAAAATAGTACTAACAATTCATAAATTGGTACTCGGAGTGGAAATTAGTAACAGAAAGATCTTAAACTGTTGAGTCAGTTGATTCAGAGGAGGCTCCATCTATCCTGGGCTGGGAATTCAAGAGCAAAGTAGTAGGTTAAACTGGCACCTGTTGTATACTAGGATTCAGAAAATGTGCCTATCAAGTATGAAACACAAAAGGACTAGATACTAGAGTATATCAACTCTTATGTGGTGGCTTTTAGTTAGATCCTATGAGAAAGACTCAAGTTTAAAGTTGAGCTTTATTTATCTAAAGCAGAGAGGAAACAATACTGTTTTGTTATAATTTTTTTTTTTTTTTTTGCTGTACCACACAGTATCCAGGATCTTAGTTTCCCGACCATAGCTTGCCAAGCTCCTCCGTCCATGGGGTTCTCCAGGCAAGAATACTTGCCTGGAGAGTGGGTTGCCATGCTCTCCTCCAGGGGATCTTCCCATCCCAGGGATCGAACCCATGTCTCCTACGTCTCCTGCATTGGCAGGTGTTTCTTTACCACTAACACCAGCTGAGAAGCCTTCCCAATCCCTCGCTGCGGGGGGAGTCCCTAAATGATCAATTTTGTTTATAGGCTGCAATCAAATATGATGGAAACGTCAGTAATCTGGAGCCATTAAGGGTAGGAAAAGCCCCCAAAGACCGTTAATACCATTGAAAGCAAGAAATGGAAAAGACTGGAACTCGGGAGAAATCTGAACACTCCCTGGCTTCTCTCAAGCAGTTCCTAGGAACATAATAATTATCACTCTGTTCCTCTACCATCACCATGCCATTCCACCCTTATATCCGCTTTCCCTCCTCCAGCCCCTTTGCAAAACCAGTGGCTATTGTTTCAAACTGTTCTCAGGGAGAAACCAAAATGGGAGAATACCAAGGCCTGTTACCAAAAGATAAAAATAACCATATCAAAATCTAGATGCAAAGACTACAGTTTTAAATGATCTCTGACTTTGGAGTTTTTTTCTGCCATGGGATTGGCCACATACAAATAGACTGGAAGATTACTAAGAAGGAAAGGAAATTGCATTGTGAAAGAAACCTAAATCTAGAGAACAAAACCCAGGTTACTTATTGCTGTAAAGGTAAACATAAGCCTGAGTAGCTTAACACAACAGATATTTATTTTGCACTTTTGTAGAGTGCAATATCAGTATTCCTGATTAACAAGTGGTTTTCTACAAGATCATTCAGTTACCCAGATTCCTTCCATCTCATGGCTCTCTTATGTATTCTTCAGGGTCTTAGAGTTCTTTCAGTGCTGTCTTAGGAGGATAAAGAGACCAGCGAAGGCTTACCTGGTTCTGAACCACATTGTTAAGTGATTCAGATCACTTCTACTCATAGTCCAATGAGACAGACCTGAGACTTTACCAAGATTAACAGGGAAGCTGGGAAATGTAGTCTCTGAGTAAGAAGCTGCTTTTAGCAACAACTCTACTTAAAAGAAGAGCATCCGAGCTATTTGATGGTAAAAGCTAGTAATCTCTACCATAGCAAGTGATTTTTCACTCCTCACTGTAGCAAGAAGCTGGATGCTAGAGGCATGGCCCCTAGAAGGATTATCCTCCCCATTGTCTATTACAGTTATGGCATGGGAGACTAATGGATGAGAGATTTTCCAAGAGCAGAACATATGGCAGCCAGATGGGTTGATCAAAGAACTTTCTCTTCTCTCATGGTAGGAAGCCTTAGCTATTCCTGTCCAGCTAGATATGATATATCCTATGAATTGGAGACCACAGTGTATTTGCCATAGCCCTTTTTCTAAATATGAGTTTTCATTGCAGGTGTTTGTTTCTTTTCTTGTCCTTACAAATTAAGTATTTTGTAGCTGATTTTATCATGTAGCCTTAGCTTGCTAGACCAGGAAGAACTGTATGGCTATAAACTGGAGAAATGCTTTATCCTGCTATTTTGGACTTGAAGTTATTATCAGTTAACTAGATGACCTTTAGAACATTTCTCTTTGTGGAGGAAGTGAGTACATTTGTGGTGGTAAAAAAAATATTGTTGAATTGAGTGGGCATAAACATTTTAAAAGGCATATGTAGAAGAGAAATAAACTGTGGAAAATTCTTAAAGAGATGGGAATAGCAGACCACCTTACCTGCCTCCTGAGAAATCTGTATGCAGGTCAGGAAGCAACAGTTAGAACTGGACATGGAACAATAGACTTGTTCCAAATAGGAAAAGGAGTACGTTAAGGCTGTATATTGTCACCCTGCTTACTTAACTTATATGCAGAGTACATCATGAGAAACGCTGGGCTGGAAGAAGCACAAGCTGGATTCAAGATTGCCGGGAGAAATATCAATAACCTCAGATACGCAGATGACACCACCCTTATGGCAGAAAGTGAAGAAGAACTAAAGAGCCTCATGATGAAAGTGAAAGAGGAGAGTGAAAAAGTTGGCTTAAAACTCAACATTCAGAAAACTAAGATCATGGCATCAGGTCCCATCACTTCATGACAAATAGATGGGGAAACAGTGGCCAACTTTATTTTTCTGAGCTCCAAAATCACTGCAGATGGTGATTGCAGCCATGAAATTAAAAGCCGCTTACTCCTTGGAAGGAAAGTTATGACCAACCTAGACAGCATATTAAAAAGCAGAGATGTTACTTTGCCATCAAAGGTCCATCTAGTCAAGGCTGTGGTTTTTCCAGTGGTCATGTATGGATGTGAGAGTTACTATAAAGAAAGTTGAGAGCAGAAGAATTGATGCTTTTGAACTGTTGTGTTGGAGAAGACTCTTGAGAGTCCCTTGGACTGCAAGGAGATCCAACCAGTCCATCCTAAAGGAGGTCAGTCCTGGATGTTCATTGGAAGGACTGATGTTGAAGCTGAAACTCCAATACTTTGGCCACCTGATGTGAAGAGCTGACTCATTTGAAAAGACCCTGATGCTGGGAAAGATTGAGGGCAGGAGGAGAAGGGGACGACAGAGGAGGAGATGGTTGGATGGCATCACCGACTCGATGGACATGGGTTTGGGTGGACTCCTGTAGTTGGTGATGGACAGGGAGGCCTGGCGTGTTGCGGTTCATGGGGTCGCAAAGAGTCAAACACGACTGAGCGACTGAACTGAACTGAAAAAGAGGAATGCTTGGGGACATCAACAGAAGAACAGGGATAAGTTGTATGTCTGCTATTTCCATTACCCAGGACATACAGAGCCCTCCTCTGATAACCATACTACCATTTTCCAAAGTGGAATCACCTTCTTGTGCTATTCATGTGCTATTAATAGGCTGAACTTCTGGTATGGGCTTCTGATTCAGACCAGGACAATCTGTGTATCTTTTTCTCTGGGCAACAGTGGCTGGTTTAGGAATGGACACAACGGTTCACTGGTAGTGAGGACAGTGTGAGCCTAGAGCTGCAGGCTGCTGATTTGTGGAGCTTGAGAATGAAGCCAATGACAGAGGAAATAGCCAACATTTCAGGGAGAATCCCAATATTGATGACGTAATTTGAATTCTTCATCCAAGCCATGTTTAACAAAACCATCTTGAACTTTCAGTTACATGAACCGATAAATTTTCTTCCCTATTTAAGTCAATTTGAGTTGGACTTTGTAACTTGCAACCACAGATCCTTACTGAATTAATACCAAGTTGTCTGAGGGAAGATACACACACACACACACACACACACACACACACACACATATTGGGTTGGCCAAAAAAGTCCACTTGTGTTTTTCCTTAAGATCTCTTTGGCCAACCCAAAACAAAGGAATAAGTGAATATGAATATACTTGAGGGGCAGATCCAACTAAAATTGAAGGGGTAAGATTGAGGAGTGGTTTATAACATAAGAGGGAACTAGACGGGGACAGAAAAAATCAGTCAGAACAGTGAATTTAATGTACTAGAAAAATACAGCCATGAAATTATTGAAGCATGAAGAGATATGCCAAAAGTAAAGATTTAGAATGATTATTCTGGCATGTGATTGATGCAGAGCTGGAAGGAAGTCAGAAATACCATCTCCAACTGTTCTTTCTGCTCTCTGCACAGTCCTCACACTAGTAACTCAAACTCACACACTGTCCTGCCTCTGCATTTCTGCACTTGCTCTTGTCTCTGCGTGGAAAATTCTTCCCCAAGACTTTTGCTTGGCTTTCTCCCTCATTTCATTCAGGGCCCTATTTAAACATGACTTCATCAAAGAGGTCCTTTTAGATCAACTTCGCTAAAATATAAACTCACTACTTCCGCCTGCATCCGTCTCAGTCCTTTGTCTTCACAGCACTGATCACTACACGACATTATATTATATACCTGTGTTTGTAAATATACTGTCTCCCCACTGGAGGAACTATAATAAGATTCCCGCGCGCAGGTACTTGTTTTATTCACTGATGTATCCTTGGTAAGCACAAAGAGTCTGGCACATAGAAAGTCCCCAATGAAAGATTGTTTGATGATGAGCGAATGAATGAAATGCAGTAAAATGAGATGGGGAAAAAAAATCACAAGAGGGCTGCGCTACTCTCTCAAATTCCTAGAACATTCCTATCATTTCAGCCAAAAATTCTGCTTCAAGTTCGCACTTTTGCTCCACCTCCGCAAGGGAAAAGGAATTAGGGAAGTTTACGACTGCTAAAGCGAGGGCTTAAGATATTTTTCTTTCCCAGAGGATTCTGTAAGAATGTTGCTTTCTCCAGAGCTACTGCTAAGTTAAGAAGACATTATCTCCAGTCCCAGACTGGATAGGGTTCTTTCATCATCTCAGCTCCAAGGAGAACTCTGAGAGAAACACGAAGTGGTGGTGGCTGAAAGTCTCAAAGCTTCCGAAATAGTTTCTCTTCCCAGGGATCGGCATCCAGGTGAATTTCAGAAAGATGGTCTCTTGGAGAGGGCGGGAGTCCCATGCCAGGCGGAAAACCGGACGGGGGACGGGAGGGTGGAGGGTGGGGGCGGACAATCTTCATCGATGCTTCGTTACCACTCAGCTTTCTGGCGCGGCCTGCACAGAACCAGGAACGCCGACACTTCAAGGCAAAGTGGTGTTTTCAGCAACTTTCCCTCCCCGGCAGCTTCTACCCACCCGCCCCTCCCACCGCAGGCTCAGCCTCTGATTTCCGCTGATCCCGGCTGGAGGGAGCCCGGAATCCAATTACTTTTCCCGGGGGAGCGCAATCCACCGGTTCGAAGGCGAAGAGGGGGCGGGGGTCGAGGAGCCTTGGAAGCCGCCCCTCCCCCGCCGCGCGGGCCTCTGGGCCCCGGCAGCCCCGGGCGGGGGAAGCAGAGCCTTGGAGGGGCGCGCGGCACCGCCGCCGGGACTATTTGTTCTTCCGCGCGGGGCGCTGCGGCCCGGCGCAGACGTCGACCCGGCTGAGTGGCAGGAGATTAGCCAAAGGTTTCCCCCGACGCGCTCCCCCGGCCAATCGGCGCTCCGCGGGCGGTGCTCGGGGGCTGCGCACACGCACATTCCAGAATCCACGCCTCACACGAACACTCTCACCCCCGCGCCCGCTCCCCTGCCCGCCCCGCCCTCCCGGCCGCACGCGCGCGGCTCCTGGGGCCTTCTCCAAGTCTGGGCCCGGACTCTGCTTTCTGGGCCCCTCAGTACTGTTCTCCAAAGTGAAAGTGAAATGAGGAAGGACGGCCGCTGGACTGTAGGAGAAGCGTAATTAGCATCTGTGTCAAGGTTCAAGCTAAGCCTCCATCACCCTCAGGCTCGCTTAACAGACTTTGAGTGAAGCTACAGAGACTGTGGTTGAGGAGGAAGAAAGAGGACAGCCCTCTTGACGCTTTAGAGATTGGGTGGAGAACTCGTCCCATATCCTTGAGTATTCTCCACTCAGAGAACGTTCTCACTGGATTTCTCATTGATTCTTAATTGTGGTCAGAACACTTGATACATCCTCTCTCCCTCCGGGGCCGTGAGGGGGGAACAACATCTCCTGCACACAACTGTCATACCCGTGAGGCCACAACTGGCACACACGCTGGAAGGAGACAGTGCTGTGTGGTGCCTTGTCTTCTCTTTTGAATTACATCCTCCTGAGACGGTGGCTGACCCTAGGCCCATGGCGTTCATGGAGTGATTGACATGCGTGATTAGCGGACTAGTGAGAGAGAACCAGGGAAATTACTGTCAAAACAATTACATATAGGGACATCAGAACAATGACTTGAGAACCCCCAGGGACTTAGAGACCATCCTAGCGCTGCCACGATGCCCTCTGGGGCCGTAGCCAAGTCACATCATCTTTTTGTGTCTTCTTTTCTTCCCGGTAAGTTAGAACTATTGTTACTGCTCCCAATCTCAAAGTTTAAAAATAAACTTGGATAAGGAGGTGAAAACACTGAAGCTTTCGTTTTGGAAGGGGAAGGTAGTAGTCCTGGTTGAACGACCACTCTGGACGGAAGAGTCTATAAAAGGAAACCATTTGATCTTCAGCCGACCCCCTGGTCATTTAAGTTAAATTTAACTACACATATATTGACACTAACTCTAGATGCGGAGTTCTAAGCTTGGTGCTGTGTGGTCCTCATAAGAGTTATGTACATTTATTGGAAAAAAAAAAAACCCCAAACCATGTATAAGTGGACCTATGCAGGTCAAACCTGTGTTGTTCAAGAGTCTGTGCTAAGTCCTGTGTTCCAGATCTTATCCCGTGCCTGTGCCAGTTCCCATCATTAATCTTGACCATTTTTATTCTGTAATTTCTGCTCAAGAGCCACAAAGCATTGTTAGAGATTGGTACAGAATGGTGCTGCACTTGGAGCTCCCCACTTGAGCCTAAGCTGTGGCTTGGGGTTCAGACATGCCTGGGTATTTCTGTGGCACTATGGGGCAAGTTGCCAGAAGCCTGTTTACTGGAGTGAATGAAGAGCTTCCTGAGACAGAACATGTCCTCAGAGAGTCAAACCCAGTGAGCTTGAGTCAAAAACAGAGATCAGGTCTTGAGAAGAGAGAGGTCCCTTTGCATCTGTGTCTCCTGGCCCTTGTCTGAGTCCAGTAAGAGTGGGGAAGGGAGAAAAAGATGGAGCCTATGGAGTAAAAGCCAAAGATTCTTTCAAATTTTTCAAGCGCTGTGTTTCTCATTCATAATGCACACTCTCAGCTTTATTAGAAAAGTCAAGCTATCAACAAAAGTGCAAGCATAGAAAACCAAACTAGAGGTGACTTTTGAAAAATAAGGAATTTATTATCCTGTGAAATAAGAAGGTTCATTTATTTGTTAATTAACAAGTATGTCCCCGGGCTTCGTTCACAGCTAGTTGATAAAGAATCTTCCTGCAATGCAGGAGACCCCGGTTCGATTCCTGAGTCAGGAAGATCCACTGCAGACAGGATAGGCTACTCACTCCAGTATTCTTGGGCTTCTCTTGTGACTCAACTGGTAAAGAATCTACCTGCAATGTGGGAGACCTGGGTTCGATCCCTGGGTTGGGGAGATTGCCCTGGAGAAAGGATAGGCTACCCACTTCAGTATTCTGGCCTGGAGAATTCCATGGACTCTATAGCCCATGGGGTCACAAAGAGTTGGACACAACTGAGCGATTTTCACCTTCAAGTATGTCACTGAGGACCCAAGTAGATTTCTTTCTAGTCTGGCATCTTCAAACGATGGTAGTTTCTCCTGCCATCTCCCTTCAAGGCACCGTCAGAGCTTTAGCATTTCTTGGTGTCAAATGCAGTCAAGGGCATCCAACGAACAGGGATGTTGTCTCCCACTTCTTTCCAACCTGTCTCTTTCATAATAAAGGAAGGTTAACTCTTTCTAGAGTCCTCTAGTAGGACTGAGTCCCACTGCACAGAGTTAAGTCAAACACACATTGTAAACTAATTATTTGTGGAAAGAATGATGCTGAACATAATCTACCCCACATGCCAGGATGAGAAATTACCTTCCATGAGCAGGAGGGTATAATCATCATCAAATTTTGTCAGAAAAAAAATTAGGAAAATTGGTTGTGGCTTAGATCTCAGAAGTTTCCTTCATTTTTCTTTTTCTCTATTTCAAAAATATTTGTGTATCTACTCTCCTTTATGACTTCTAAATTTTTAAATCTTCCTTCATATACTATCCTTGCTAGTGCAACGGAGAGGTAACCCACCTCCATTTCAGGACTTGGCCCTCTGTCTACCTGTCTTAAGACCTTGCTCTTGTCCTAGCCCCTCACAGTGGCCCCTAAGCCACAAGCCAGCTCTTGTAGGCTGTTGCACCTAGCACTCCACTAGTGGGAATTACAGGAGATCCAAAGCCCCTTCTGTTATCTTCCGAGAATCCAGATTCAAAGATGCACGAACTTGTCTAAATCCTATCAGGTGAGGGTGGAGAGGTAAGGACCATGGACAAGCTTTTTCTTTCCTAGCAGGATCCTGTACCCAGAACTTTTCTGTCTGGCTCAGCAATGGGTGAGTGCCACATGGTATCCTCAGCTATTTGGTTTCAGACTGCTTCCATTTCAGCCTTCCCCTCCCCATGAGTACTGATCTCCTAGAGACTGGGTCCCACTCTATTTTTCAAGCCACAACCTGCAGGAACTCTGATAATGGTTCAAACCTGAAACTTGTTTTATTTCTTTTCTGTACTCATTCATTTTTTTCATTGAGCAAATATTCAGTGTTGATTCTCTTGCAAGTATTGTGTTATGTGCTGGGGAAACACTCGTGAATAGTCAGAGTTACCTGCCTTCAATGGGTTTACATTTTGTTGGGGGAACTTTGTTTCTCCAACAAGGCTTGGCATGAAATTCCACATTATCTCGCAGGAACAAGAATGGAAGTAAAACTTAGAAACAAGGCCGAGTCATTAACTCTCTTGCACAACCCATGTTTTAATCCTTCACAAACAGCTACCTTTAATTGTCTAAATTATTTTGATCTGACACAGCTTATAACATATATCTTTTCACAAAGACCGTTGTTTCAGACAATTACAGTTTCCAATGGTAATAACACCATGTAGGGCAAGGCACTTGTGGTACAGTAGGCTTTATTAATAATGTACCTTGTCAGCTGAACAGAGCAGGCTATAGATGGATGATTACAGCAAAAATGAAGGCTGTATCTGATACAAGTTTATGTCTCATCAGAATTGTTATACCCTATCTCTGCTCCTAGTCAGGAACCTGCCAGATCTTATTCAGCACAAAGGTTTGTAGATGCATTGTGAGAGACAGAAATATTTACTGTTACCTACCTTTCTTTGGCTACACTTGCCTGAGGCTGTATAGTAAAATAAAAAAATTTTTAATGCTTTCAAAATTCACTCAGGTTTGTTATTTCCACTTTATTTATAGTAAAAAAAAAAATAGGTTCTCTAAAAAAAATGCTACACTATATTGAAAGTAAACCTGTTTATGTATTTTCTACTAAGAGCACTTCTGCTTCAGATGGTGTCATGAGCCCTCAGTGTCTAATTTATCTTGACAGTGTCTGAAATGGAAGTCAACTGATTCAGATGGCAGGGCCTGAAATATGAGTCAGAGAAGTGAAATGAGAGCATTTAAATGAAATATGAACTCCAGTCAATTTGAATGAATTCCCATAGCACCTCAAGTCCAGGAAAAAACCTGTAAGGGTTTTAATCCTCACTTGACTCATGACAAAGTGCGTGACCCTAAGTGAGGCAGTTAATTAATTTCTGTGTCTTGGTGTCCCCATTTTTACAACAGGGTTAATCAGACTTGTAGTGCTCTTGCACTTGGAGTTCAGAAGAAAAGAGAATTATCCTCTTTCTGAAATATAGCTGATAATTATCAGTTATCAACAGAAATATACTGAGCCCTGTATCTACACATCATTATGCAGCCAGAGTCTAGCAAGTACATTACACATAAATGATAAAGAAATCTTTGTTGCATGAGTGAATGAGAAAATGAACCAGTGATCCATGACCTGCTGCATGCCAGGTCCCTTGCTATGAAGACTCAAGATACATCTCTGCCTTTAAGGAACTAACCTTCTAGTGAAATGACATACGCAGATTAAAAATGTACTTAACAATTCAGGTATGAAATACGAAGTGAATGTTATAACCCATTATCTTCAACCTAGAATTTCCAGATTCTTAGCTTCATTATGAATTCTTCCCTAAGGCTGACTTGCTTGAGAATGTGCCTAGATATATCACATAAAAATATTAGAGGATGTTTAATAAAAGACTTTGAAATATAGCAATATGTTTCATTAGGATAACATTCTGTAAGGAAGTAGAATTGAAATGTAAGTTCAAGGGGGGAAAAGACATAAAACTGTTTAAAAAATTTTGTTTATATTGTTTTTTGTATTTTTATTGAGGTATAACATCCATACAGTAACATACACAGTGCGTACATGCTAAGTCGCTTCAGTCATGTCCGACTCTTTGTGACCCCATGAACTGTAGCCCTCCTTCTCTGTCCAAGGGATTCTCCAGGCAGGAATACTGGAGTGGGTTGCCACGCCCTCCTCCAGGATATCTACCCGACCCAGGGATTGAACCTGCGGTTCTTACATCTCCTGCATTAGCAAGCAGGTTCCTTACCACTAGTGCCACCTGGGAAGCCCAACATACACAGACCACCACCTAAATCAACATATACGTGATGCCCTTCCCACCATCACCCTCCCCAGAGTTTACCATTATTCTGACTTCATATTCTGGGAAGTACTGTTGCTTGTTCTTGGAAGTTATGTAAGTGGAGTTACATGATGTGTTCTCTTTTGTTCCAGGCTTCTATTGTTCAACAGTATATCTATATGATGCATCCGTTGTTGCATACATCAGAGTTCATTCTTTTTAATTATTGCAAAACAACTATTCTCAAAGTGTGATCTGAGAATTCCTGGATGGGTTGTCTGAGAGTATTCAGGGGAGTCCATGAACCAAAATTGTTTTCATAATAATTTAGCATTTTATTTATTTGCCTTTTTCAGTGCGTTGATGTTTTTGTTGATGGTGAAAAAGCAATGATGGTTAAAACTGCTGGTACCTTGGCATGACTGTTTTTCCTTAGATTCATATCTTTATGTTTTTTTAAATATCTTTGCCAAATCCAAGGACACAAATATTTTCCATGATATTCTTTTCTGTAAGTTTTATGGTTTTAGGTTTTACATAAGCACTGTGATCCATTCTGAGTTAGTTTTATCATACGGTATGACTTCAGGGTTGATAGTCCCCTTGCTTTTTAAAAAAAAATATGGATACCCAATATCCAGTTGTTACAATACTACTTTTTGGAAAGTATTCTTTCTCCCTTTCTCCACTGAATTAACTTGGCACTTTTGTCAAAATACTTCTCTCTATATATATATACCCACATATGCACACACACACATCTGTTTCTGACCTTGCATTCAGTGTCATTGATCTATATGTGTATCCTTTCACCAGTACTACAGTTTGGGGAAATTGTTAGGTTAACGATGTTAAATCCATCTCATCTGTGAACATTGTAGCTCTCTCTTTTACTTAGATATACTTTAATTTCTTTTAACTGTGTTTTGCAGTTTCCAATATAAAGATCTTTTGTTAGACTTATTCATAATTTTTTGGTGCTATTGTAAGTGGAATGACTTTTAAAATTTCATTTTCCAAGTTTGCTGTTAGTATATAAAGATATATCTTTAATGTTTGCTTTTAGCAGATTCTTGTATATGAACCTGTATCCTGTGACCTTGCTAAATTTACTTAGGGGTTCTAGCTACTATTTTCTATTAATAGATTCCCTGTGATTTTTTAATCATTAATAATCATTTAATTTGCAAATAGAGAAAATTTTCTTCTTTTTTTCATCTTAACACAATTGGTTTCCTTTTCTTTCCTTCTTACTATGACTGGGACCTCTAGTACAATGTTGAATAGAAGTAGTTATAATGGTATATTTGCCTTGTTCCCATTGTAAAGGAAACAATCCTATCTTTCACCGTTAATTACGCTATAGATGCCACATATTCATCTGGGGAAGTTCCGTGCTATTTTTGGTTTGCTGGAAGTTTATGCTAGGAATAAATGTTGAATTTTGTCAAATGCTTTTTCTGTATCTGTTGAAATAATCATCTAAGTTTCTTTCTTTTGTCTGTTACTGTAGTGAATTAACAATTGATTTTAAAATTGTAAACTAATCTTGCATTACTGGGATCAATCCTACTTAGTCTTAAAGCTTTATTCTTTTTTTTTTTTTTTTAGTTTTTGTTTTATTATTAATTAGACAACAAATATTCCACGATATTGTGATGGCTTCTGCCATACACCAACATGAACCGACCCCAGGCACACACATGTCCCCCTCCTACTGAACATTCCCCTCACTTCCCTCCCCATCCCATCCCTCTAGGCTGTCACAAAGAACTGGCTTTAGGTTCCCTGCATCTCATAGCAAATTCCCACTGACCATCTATTTTACATATGGTAATGTACATTTTTCAATGCTATTCTCGCAAATCATCCCCCACCTCCTTCCCCACTGTGTCCAAAAGTCTGTTCTTTATGTCTGCATATAGGATCGTCAGTACCATCTTTCTAGATTCCATGTATATGTGTTTATATACGGTATTTGTCTTTCTCTTTCTGACTTACTTCACTCTGTGTAATAGACTTAGGTTCATCCCCCTCATTAGAACTGACTCAAATGTGTTCCTTTTTATAGCTGAGTAATAATTTGTTGTATATATGTATACTACAGCTTCTTTGTCCATTCAGCTGTCTATGGAGATCTAGGTTACTTCCTTGTTCTAGCTATTGTAAAAAAGTACTGCAGTGAACATTGACGTACATGTGTCTTTCTCAATTATGGTTTCCTCAGGATATTTGCCCAGTAGTGGAATTGCTGGATCATATGATAGTTTTATTCCTAGTGTTTTAAGGAATTTCCATGGTGGCTGTGTGAACCACTATGTTCTCCATAGTGGCTGCATCAGTTTGTACTCCCATCAACAGTACAAGAGGGTTTCCTTTTCTCCACGCCCTCTCCAGCATTTATTGTTTGTAGACTTTTTGATGGTGGCCATTGTGACTGGTGTGAGATGATACCTCATTGTAGTTTTGATTTGCATTTCTCTAATAATGAGTGATGTTAAACATCTTTTCATGTGTTTATTAGCCGTCTGTATGTTTTCTTTGGAGAAATGTCTGTTTAGGTCTTCTACCCACTTTTTGATTGGGTTGTTTTCTGGTATTGAGCTGCTTGTATATTTTGGAAGTAAATGCTTTGTCAGTTGTTTCATTTCTATTATTTTCTCCCATTCTGAGGGTTTTCTTTTCCCCCTGATTATAGTTTCCTTTGTTGTAGAAAAGCTTTTAAGCTTAATGAGGTCCCATTTGTTTATTTTTGTTTTTATTTCCATTACTCTGGGAGGTGGGTCATAAAGGATCTTGCTGTGATTTATGTCAAAGAATGTCTGCCTGTGTTTTCCTCCAAGATTTTTAGTTTCTGGTCTTACATTTAGAACACTGTGTTCTAATTTGAAGCTTTATTCTTTTTATATACTACTGACTTGACTTGTTAGTGTTTTCTTAAGAATCTTGCCTTTATATCCATGAAAAATTTTAGTCTGCAGTTTTTTATACCATCTTTGTCAGGTTTTGGTATTATGCTTATGTTGGTGTATTTGTTTGCTAAGACTGCCATAACAAAAAAAACCACAGACTGGGTTTCTTAAACAACAGAAATTTCTTTTCTCAGACTTCTGAAGGCTAGAAGTCCAAGATCAAGTGGTGAGCAGGTTTAATTTCTTCCGAGGCCTCTCTCCTTGGCTTGCAGGTGGCTGCCTTCACGTTGTGTCCTCAGATGGTCTATTCTCTGTGCAGATGCTTGCCCCTGGTGCTGCTCCCTCTTCTTTTAGGGGCAACAGTCATATTAAATGAGAGCTTTACACTAACAATATCACTTTAGCTTAATCACCTCTATAAAGCCCTTGTTTCCAAACGTGGTTATATTCTGAGGTACTGAGGGTTGGGACTGCAACATATTAATTTTCTATGGGACACAACTAGACCCATAATACTTGGCCTCATAAAATGAGATGAATAATGTTCTCTCCTCTCTTTTCTGAAAAACATTTGTATATTAATAACTTTGGTGTTTTCATCATTTAAATTATCTGGGCTTGGCGTTTTCTTTGAGGGAAGGCTTTTTGTAATAAATTTAGTGTGTTTATTAGAGGTGGACCTATTAGACTTTCTACCTTTCTTTGTGTACATTTTGATACAGTGTGTATTTTAAGAAACTTGTCTTATTTATCTGTGTTGCTGAATTTGTTGGCATAATGGCTTTCATAGAGTTCTCTTTTTATTCTTTTAATATCTGTAGAATCTATGTGACAGCCTCTTTGTTTTAAACTCTTGCTTAAAGAGTTTAAATAGGCATGTCCCAGTCATGCCAATTTAATGAACTTTAGAAGAAAAAATAAAAATTTCACATGATTATTCTGGATGCTTGGCTTTTCTGTATATAATTTTGAGTTAGTTTGTCATTTTCTACAAAAAGTCTGGGATTTTGATTGAGAGTGCATTACATTTATATGCTTGTTTGGGAAAGTTGCCATCTTAACAATATTAAATCTTTAGCTCCATCAATATAGTTTTCTTTCTGTTTATTTACATTTTTAAAATTTTCTCTCATGAGTATATTGCAGTTTTCAGGATACAAATCTTGCACAAATTTTGTTGGATTTCTTTTTAAGCACTTTATGTTTTTGAAAATGATACTGTTATTTATATTTCAACTTTCAATTGTTAGCTGCATATATTTTTATATATTAGCATGATATCCTGTGAACCTACTAAGCCCACTTATTAATTCCATGAGGTTTTTTGTAGATATTTTGAAATTTTTTAGTGAATATAATTGTCATCCGTGAATAAAACAGTTTTTTCTTTCCTATCCAGTTCATATGCTTTTTTTTTTCTTCTCTTATTACACTGGCTAGATTCTTAAGTGCAATTTTGAGTAGAAGCAATGAAAGCAGATCCTTGCTTTGTTTTCAGTCTTTGGAGGGAAAATGTTTACTCTTTTATTATTAATTATGATATTAGAAATAAGTATTTACTAGTCTTTTATCAAGTTGAGTAACTTCCCTGGTGGCTTAGATGGCAAAGCATCTGCCTACAATGTGGGAGACCCGGGTTTGATCCCTGGGTTGGGAGGATCTTCTGGAGAAGGAAATGGCAACCCACTCCAGTACTCTTGCCTGGAAAATCCTATGGACGGAGGAGTGTGGTAGGCTACTGTCCACGGGGTTGCAAAGAGTCAGACACAACTGAGAGACTCCACTTCACTTTATCAGGTTGAAAAAATTCCTTTTTGTTCCTAGGTTGCTGAGATTAATACATGTTTTCTTAACTTTGCAATTAAATGGGAAGAACACATAAACTGCTTCTGCGTATTTATGTATGATGATTGTCTCAAGAGAAAGCACTTATGCAATTGAAGTAGTTTTTTCATAGAACCCCATTTTTACTTAAAAGGACCAAGAACTAGGATTACTCAGATATTTAGTAGGTATTTTGTAAAAGAGAAAAATTGTTTTGAGTCTGCCACTGCAAAACTATATTTGTTGACATTGATAAAATTTGCATTTTCAAACAAAAATTAGAATTTTGGAATGTTTATATTCACTTAACATCTTCCTGATACTTCATGACTTTTCTCGTGAGACTGGTGGTGATATTAACAAATGTGACTTTTCTGCTGTAGTGAAGTGTGTCAATATTTGGAATATATATATATATTTAATATTTGGAATATTTTGACCAATATTTTTAGAAACTACAATTTATCAAGTTTTTATATAGTATTAAAGAAGACTGTTTATAATTTTCTGAAAAGGCTATTAGCATAATCCTTTTCTTCTCCATTATATATCTTTTTGAGGCTAAATTTTCTTCATATACTTCAGCCTAAAGCAACATACTGTAGCTGATTGAAAACAGAAACAGATATTAGAATCCAGCTGTCATCTATTAAGCCAATCTTTAAAGAGATTTGCAAAATCTAAAATAATGCTACTTCTTACTAATATGTTTGTTTAGAAAATATAGTCATCATGAAAATATGTACATTAACATGTAATGGAATTATTATTGTTACTTTTTAATTGTGGTTAAAATCTAACAAAACATAAAATTTCCCATTTTAACCATTTTTAGGTTAAGTGACCTTAAGTACATTCACGTTGTTGTGCAACCATTACCACCATTCTTTTCCAGAACTTTAAAAAAATCTTCCCAAACTGAAACTCTTTGATATTAAATAAAAACTCTCCATTTGCCTCTCCCCACTGCCTATGACAATGGCCACTTTATTTTCTGTCTCTCTGAGTTTGACTACTCTAGATACCTTCTGTATCAAACAATATTTTTCCTTTTGTGTCTAGATTGTCTCACTACTCTAATGTTTTCAGGATTTATCCATGTTACTGTTCTTTTATTTTTTTTTTTTTACTGTTCTTTTAAAAATAAATTAATACAAAATTTAAAGATCTCTCAGTGTTAATTTTTAATATGACAAATATTGATATAAGCACCCAAATAGACTAAAACAATTGTGTCTTCAATTAAGTTTTAAGAGCATAAAGGGGTCCTGAGACCAAAAAGTTTGAGAATGCACTGGGTTATTATATAATAACCAGTTAATATAATAACCACTGGTTATTATATAACCCAGTGTATATGTATTTGTATGTACCATTATTTAGCCATTTTACTGCTGAGGAATAGTTCATTTTTCTTCAGCTTTTGATTATTATTGATAAAGTTATGAATATTCTTGTACATACACTGTGGAGAACCTGTACACTACTTTCTCTCTTATGTCTAGAAGTGGTATGGCTGAATCTTTGTGCCTTTTTAAAATGGATGGTGGTAGATATGAAATATCTATTCTATTCATGTCCCACTGGATATGCATATCCAGAATATTATGTAATAGATTTATTTTAAATGCTGATATTTACAATATGTAGGATGTTTATCCTCTGCATTTGTTTAAACTTACAACAGATTTTAAATATCAGCTTAAACATGTGTGAGGGCATATGTCATTTAAATACCTTATTTTAGGAGGTAAATGAGCGAAGTGTTTTGAAGACTACTAGACAGTTTACCCTTTAGGGTTTCAGAAGAAGAGCAAGATGATTGCAGGTTGGGAGGTCTCTCTCTCTCTCTGTTTTTTCTCTCTCCCTTTGCTCTTTTCCTCCTTAATTTTCCTGTTATCTGACAAACATTAACTCAACAGCTGTTATATGCTGATCACTCTGCTAGGCATTGGGGATATGGCTCTGGACAAGACAGACAAGGATTTGGCTCACAGTCTAGTGTGGAAAACAATTCACATGAAAACAAGCAAAAACTGTGTTAAAAAAAACTGACGAAAAACTGTGTTAAATATTACATAGGAAACAAGTCTTATGATAGGGGATAGTGGTGGCACTGACTCGATGAACATGAGTTTGGGTAGGCTCTGGGAGTTAGTGATGGAAAGGGAGGCCTGGCATGCTGCGGTTCATGGGGTCGCAGAGTTGGACACAACTGAGCGACTGAACTGAACTGAACTGGCTAATGTGTCGGCTAGTTATAGTGGCCTCATGTTGGAAGAGCTCACTGTGCCTAAGAGCCAAGAGAAGAGCATTCCAGGCAGAGTCTCATACATACTAAGAGCATTAACAAGGCTTTGAACAAGAAAAAGCTTGGAATATCTCCAAAATTAAAAGCAGGCCATATGATGCAACCACAGTCAGACTTTGATTCTTTATGCAAAGAAGTTACATAGTTAATCCTTGATGATGTCTGTACACAATATCTAGTTAATATAAACTGTATAATAATGTATGATAAATAATAAATACATTTAAAAGACATAATGATGCTCATCTTTGAGAAGTGATAGAAGTGAACAAGCCTCACTTTCCTCTGAAAACAGGAGGCAAGGAAGAAAGATTTCAGGAAAAAAGAAAGCTACTCTATCTGCATCGGTACCAGCACTGCCTTCAGCTAGGCAAGAGAGTCAGAGCTTTGAGAGAAAGATTGTGTCTTGTTAATATTTGTACCTCCAGTGCCCAGCATCGTGCTTGATCTAAAATAGATGCTTAATCACAGTGTGTCATAAGGGAGGGAGAAATAGGAGCTAACTTTATTATTTAGTTCCAACCCCTGTACTGGAGTCAACTAAACAAAACTAAATAGAATACAGGGGGGAAATGCAGCATCTATAACAAACAATAGGTTGATGTGCTCAGGAGACTTTAAAAACTGGCATATAGGTTAAGAGCATACACTTGAGTGAGAAAGATATACTACAATGAAGGCAAATTAAGGATAGGGTAAGTGTTTATTTGGCCAGGGGAAGTCAAATTTAGAGAAAGAGACGGAGAGAGACAGACAGAGAATGAATGAATGAGAATGGGAATATGATAGATTTGTGATGTCTGTGAAGCTCATTCCTAATTTGGTGCTCCTAGAGCTGGCCTTCAGTTGTTTCTTTACTGTGTTTGTTCTCTTTTTCTGATCTCATCCTGAGAGTGAAGATATAAATAGAAGAGACATATCCCTTCCAAACTGTCCAGTTTCAGAGAGAATGAGTAACCTGAGAATTGATAACTCCCTGAAATGCATACTGTCTAAAACTTAGCCGGAACTTGTGCTGACACACAAGTATATTCTGTGTATTTATTACAATAATTATATTCAGTACATAATATGCTCCTCTTAATTTTGAGGAGGAAATGAACTAATTGTTGCACTACTTGTGATTTTTCCATTTTCAACCAGGCTACTTCTGACAAGTTCATTTGTTTAGCAAAATTGGGTACCTAGTATGTGCCACTGGTCTAGGTAGCAGATATAGTAGGGGTAACTAAAGCAGCTGAAGTCTATGACTTTATAGAGCTTTATTCTACATGGGAATGAGATAGGAATATAATAAAAAGATAAGGTAATAAGTATTATAACGTAATGTCACACAGTGATGGCTTTGGGGAAGAAAAATAGAAGCAAGGAAAGGAGTTCAGTTAATGTGTGACCAGTGTTGGTAGAAGCAAGGTGGAGCGAGGGTGACGGGAGAGCTCTAGTCCAGCCAAGAACCTCTCTGCTCTGAGGACTCTGCTCTTCTCATCCTCACAGTTTCCAGGCTGATTTTCACTTAATCAGTGTGAATTTGTCAGGGCAAGACTTGGAGATCGAATGGTAATAATAGATGATGTAAATGCCTGGAAGTAAGAATGTCTCAAATGTCATCAGTTTCCATCTGTGCTTTCAATTTGCTGACAAACCAACAGCTGAAGTTAAAAAACACAGTACCAAGTGGTTTATTGTAATAATGAGACGGTTTGTTTGAAGGAACAGAAGATATTTGTCTAATAAATAAGATTTGAAAAATGCAACCCTCAAAGACTAAGAGCTAGTGCTAGTTAGTGTTAAACTGGTTTTGTTTATTTCGGTGCCCTTGAAAAGTTTCTTACCGACCATGTCAACCAATGAAAAGCTAATACCACAGCCAGTGGTTAGTTCTGTCTCCTAAGCTTACTCTTTTTTTTTTTTTCTAAACTTACTCTTTTTTAAAAAAAGAAATAATTTTATTTATTTATGGCTGTGCTGGGTCTTCATTGCTGCATGGACTTTTTCTCTAGTGTGGTGGGCCAGGGGCTACTCTCTAGTTGTGGTGCTCAGGCTTCTCATTGCCATGGGTTCTCTTGATGCAGAGTACAGACTCCAGGGTGAGTGGAATTCAGTAGCTGTGGCTAGTGGGTCCAATAATTGTGGCTCCCAGGTTCTAGAGCACAGGCTCAATAGTTGTGGCACATGGGCTTAGTTGGTCCTCAGCATATGGGATCTTCCTGGATCAGGGATCAAACCCGTGTCTCCTGCATTGGCAGACAGATTCTTTACCACTGAGCCATCAGGGAAGCCCCCTAAGCTTACTCTTAGTTCATCCCAAAGCACTCTGTCCTCCCGATCTGTGCTCTCCTCTTTCCTTCCCCTCTTCTCCATTTTCGATCTAGATTTTATTACATCTCATCCAGAGCCATGACCATCTATACGCTGATAACTGTAATTTTATTCAATGTTATTTTCTCTCCTGAGCTCTATGTTAGTATATCTTATGGCTTACTTGATTTCTCCACTTTTATGTCTTTATGTCTTGTATGTCAAAATTCTTTATGACAAAACATTATTACAGCCATGCTAATTCAGCAGTCCTTGACTCTAGGATACAAGGCCAGGCAGGAAAATACATGATTAAGGGCAATTTAAGTCCTTCCCCCATTTTAGCCACTATATTAAACCAAAACTATCAGTTGCAAAACTGATTTAGGATGCATTGAAAATTCCCCTTATGACTCTTTGGAAGTAATACTAATAAATGAAGTGGCTAAAATGTAAGTAGAAGGAGGAGGTGTGAAAAGGAGAGAATGAATGTTGCATGGACACAGTCAGATATTACTCACCAGTGCTGAACTGGATGGTAAAAAGACAGACCTCACTTTGCATAGTTCTGACATGCACGATTTCCTGTTACCATGGTTTAGTTAAATAACACAGTCCTCCAACATCACAGTTCACATTTCAGTTACCATGGTTCAGTTCAGTCCGGTTATATAAAGTACAAATTTCGCTGCTAGCTCTTCAGTCCACAAAGCACTGTGTAAATAACAAATGCACACCTTGATCAGTGACCAGTTGTGGCACTTCCTTAAGTCTTGTCAGCAATTGGTCACTCTGCATCTGTTGTTCAGTTCACAGATAGTGAACTCAAGTGTGTAGTGGTGTTGTCATCTTGTCTCCCAGTGATCAATCCGTGTGACATTTTACAAAAATCAGAAGAGAGAATTGGCCAATAGAGATGAAAGTACAGCAAATAACCCAAAGTGAAGTTGCTGGAAGTGAATTCTGTCACAAACATAAGAGGAATTATGGAGTAAAATACTGACAGTGGGAATGTTGACGCTGCCACCATTTGAGGGAGTCTAGATTTTCTGCCAGACAGACTTAGTAAAGTCACATTTACCAACAAAAAGAAGAAAAGTAGTTGTGACAAAAAGGATGAAGATGTCCCAGGAGTAATACAGCCAAAATTCTCACATTAAGGGAACTTTTGCAATTATTTCACAGTATGAATGTGAAAAGATAAAATGTTTAAAGTTGATCCAAACTTAGGAAGGAGTATAGCAATTCACTAGGGCATACAAAAGATCTTTGCTCCCTATGCAGTAGGTTATCAACAAGAAGAAGGCAAGCAGTGTTCAAAATACTTGGTAGATTTTTAACAAATAGAATACTTTAACTCTCTATGTTACTTATGTCTTAAATTCCAATATACTAAATAAATAATAGGTTTACTATTTTTTTTCTGTTCTCTTCACATGTATAACTGAGTTTTAAAATTTGACAAAAAATTTAAAGATCATGAAGCAATCATCATTTTTCCATTGATTATTTAAATCATTTTGCATAATTTCAGTTTCCATGCTCATTTTTATGGTTCTACATTGCCATACCAAATAAAGATTGCCTTCAATGATTCAAGGTAAAGTGCAAATTAAATGCTCAGAAATGAAAAATAGAAAGTTCTTAACCATAGTCATGATCTGAAGAAAATTGAGAACCACTGACTGGAAATGATAAGCTATAGACATTAACCTCCCACTTGGATCAATTCCAAATCTATATCTCTAGCTTGGGTTTCCAAGTGTTTCTGGGTGTTCCACCTCACAAACAACACATCCAAAGCTGAACTTCCTCTTAACCCTGATACCTACCAGAAAGCCCCAGGTATCTTGATTCTCTCTACTGGAGTATCAGTCAGGATTAGTTTTGATGGCTGGCAACACAGACCTGAAATAATAGTAGCTTAAATAGATAAAGATTTATTTTTCTATCAAAATAAAACTTCAGAATTGGGCAACCCAGTACTAACATGGCGACTCACTAATTGCCAGGAATCCATCTTTGTCTTCTACAATCTTTATTATGAAGTGTCTAGCTTCAAGTTACCTCATGATCACAAACTGGCTGCCAGTGCTCCAGCCATCACATTCCAGGCAGAAAGAAGAAAGGTAAAGAAAAAGTGCTACCACCCTGCTGAGTCAGTGTACTTTAGAGAACTTTCACAAATGCTCCCTGCAAAGATATCTGCTTACATTTGGGGTCATTGTGTCCTATTAGACAAAATTGGTAGAGTGGATATTAGATAAGCAATTGGTGGTTTTTGTCAGACATCATTAATGGTTCAATCATTCTCCTAGTCATGAAGCCAGAAACCTAAGGATTATGTGAAACTTCTCTCTCTCTCACTGCCCATATCCAAGGTTACTTTATTATGCTTCCTAAATTTCTTTCAAATTTGTAACTCCGTTTCTTTTCTTCCAAGCTCCTTTGCCTAAATTAGTGCATGATGCACACTGCTATGTTTATAAATGTTTGTGGAATGCTAATTCAGTGACTGCTTTTCATATAATTCAGGGAAGTTATCACAATGAACTTTAAATTGGGTCTCCAGTAATATTCAGAGTATTCCTATTATATTATAAAATATAATTCCTGTAGTTCTTTAAGTCACAAAGTAATTTTCTATTTGCTAACACTAGTGGGGTTTTAATTATTCAATTTTAATGCTATGCAATTTGAGTAAACACTCTCTCTTCTCTAGTATTTAATTTTTCTTAATTGTATTATTTTGTTAACAGTGACTGTCTCTTGTACTCTCTTACAAGTGATCTCTATGAGCATGCCCACAGCACACCATATACTCACACACACACACACACACACACACACACACACGTACACACACTCACATAGAGTGATGGTCTCAAAAATCTTGTTCCTTAGCAAGTCAAATGTCAAACATTTCAGTGGCAATTATGAAAAAACAGTAAGCCTGTCCCTGCTGAGCCACCTGCTGATTATTCCATATGCCAGGTGCTAATTTTAGGAGAAAGAAAGGAAAGTTTTAAATGTATTCTCTTCTCACTGCTCCACAAGAGACTTCTTTCCTTTTCTTCTGAAGCAGCTGCAGCAAAAGCTTACATGAATGCAAAATGCAAACAGTACTAGAAACAAGTCATAGTTGAAGAGAATTCACCAGATGACAAACAAATAAACCTATTAGGTTAAGCTTATTGTTCTCAAGAGAATAAACAATGGAACTGGCCTTGATTGATGAAATTCACTGGAATAGAGCAGGACTGACAAATTGGGATAAAATATTTGGCAATTGTTCTTTATCTTGGGGCAAATGACCAACAAATTTTAAATTGATTTCCTGCAGTTGGTGAGTGGGTGGCCAGGTCTGCATCCTACCCCTTGAAGGCAAGTAGCATTTCTTGACAATGACAGGTTGGCCCCATTTGATTAGATTTTCAACAAAACAATGTACATTGCAGATCATTTTGAAAATATTTTCATTTCTCCAATTTCTGACATTCTGGTATAATTGAAGACCTCAGCAAACTCTGAACATGCTTGGAAAATGGGTTGTTTTGACAAGCTGGAGAATACACTATTTGGCAGCAATCTGCAGGCCAGAGTCTTAATAGTGGTCATATCGCAAATGCTGTTTTAGCTTCACCTATAAAATTTTTCTTTGTAGCGGTAAATATTTCAGTTGCACAAATGACTTAACACAGTAGTACTGGGATGGGACATGGAGGCAAATACACAGAGATAATTGTTGCAATTTCTTATTATGTTTGAAGTAATAATTTCATTAAGTTAGGTTTTCAGATTAAAATTTCACACCAAGTTGAAGTTGGGTCAAGATTAATATGATTCTGTTAATAAATTGGATGTGCAGAAATTCAAATATTCAGAAGATATGAAACAAGAGATCAATTAGATATACAAAGGCTAATGACTCACTTTAGAAATATTTTAGACCTCTTGCTGTGTATTAGTAACTCTGCCCCAACCCCAACTCTCATTTCCTTTAGTTGTAAAAGTTCTTGTGACTGCTTCTCTGTATGTGACAACTCCTTTTTTTTTGGAAGTCAGTGCTTCTGTGATGTTTCCCCATCACCTCCTAACATTTTTAGTTATTCATTCTAAAAACCAGAAGTTTTCACAAAATGCTAACTGATCAATTTAAAATATTGTTTATTCCTTTAGTATTTGTGCTAACAATAAATGTAAGTTCAAATCAGTTCAGTTGTTCAGTCGTGTCTGACTCTTTGAGACCTCATGGACTGCAGGACACCAGACTTCCCTGTCCATCACCAACTCCTGGAGCCTACTCAAGCTCATGACCATCATGTCGGTGATACCATCCAACCACCTCATTATCTGTCGTCCCCTTCTCCTCCTGCCTTCCATCTTTCCCAGCATCAGGGTCTTTTCCAATGAGTTGTTTCTTTGTGTCAGGTGGCCAAAGTATTGCAGTTTCAGCTTCAGCGTCAGTCCTTCCAATGAATACTCAGAACTGATTTCCTTTAGGATGGGCTGGTTGGATCTCCTTGCAGTCCAAGGGACTCACAGGAGTCTTTTCCAACACTACAGTTCAAAAGCATCGATTCTTTGGTGCTCTGCTTTCTTCACAGTCCAACTCTCACATCCATGCAAGACTATTGGAAAAACCATAGCTTTGACTAGACAGACTTTCATTGGCAAAATAATGTCTCTGCTTTTTAATATGCTGTCTAGGTTAGTCATAGATTTTCTTTTGATTTCATGGCTGCAGTCACCAATTGCAGTGATTTTGGAGCCCCCCAAAATAAAGTCTCCCACTGTTTCCATTGTTTCCCATCTCTTTGCCATAAAGTGATAGGACCAGATGCCATGATCCTAGTTTTCTGAATGTTGAGTTTTAAACCAGCTTTTTCACTCTCCTCTTTCACTTTCATCAAGAGGCTCTTTAGTTCTTCTTTGTTTTCTGCCATAAGGGTGGTGTCCTCTACCTATCTGAGGTTACTGATATCTCTCCCAGCAGTCTTGATTCCAGCTTGTGCTTCATCCAGCCTGGCATTTTGCATGATGTATTCTGCATATAAGTTAAATATGCAGGGTGACAATATTCAACCTTAGCATACTCCTTTCCCAATTTGGAACCAGTCTGTTGTTCCATGTCCAGTTCTAACTGTTGCTTCCTGACCTGCATACATATTTCTCAAGAGACAGATCAGGTGGTCTGGTATTCAAATCTCTTTTAAGAATTTTCCACAGTTTGTTGTGATCCACATAGTCAAAGGCTTTGGCATGGTCAATAAAGCAGAAGCAGATGTTTTTCTGGAACTCTCTTGCTTTTTTGATGATACAGTGGATGCTGTCAATTTGATCTCTGGTTCCTCTGCCTTTTCTAAATCCCGCTTGAACATCTGGAATTTCATGGTTCACGTACTGTTGTAGCCTGGCTTGGAGAATTTTGAGCATTACTTTGCTAGCGTGTGAGATGAGACAGGTCATGGCAGAGAGTTCTGACAAAACGTGGTCCACTGGAGAAGGGAATGGCAAACCACTTTGGTATTCTTGCCTTGAGACCCCTTGAACAGTATAAAAAGGCAAAATGGTATGACACTGAAAGATGAACTCCCCAGGCCGGTAGCTGCCCAATATGCTACTAGAGAATAGAGGAGAAATAACTCCAGAAAGAATGAAGAGACTGCATCAAAGCAAAAACAGCACCCTTTGTGAATATGACAGGTGATGGAAGTAAAGTCTGATGCTGTAAAGAGCAATATTGCATAGGAACCTGGAAAGTTAGGTCCATGAATCAAGGCAAATTGGAAGTGGTCAAACAGGAGATGGCAAGGGTGAACATTGACATTTTAGGAATCAGTGAACTAAAATGGCTTGGAATCGGTGAATTTAACTCAGATGACCATATGTCTACTAATGTGGGCAAGAATCCCTTAGAAGAAATGGAGTAGCCATCACGATCAACAAAAGAGTCCAAAATGCAGTACTTGGATGCAGCCTCAAAAATGACAGAATGTTCTCTGTTCGTTTCCAAGGCAAATCATTCAATAAATATACTTCAGGCATTTTTATTTCAATTTGGGGGCTTATTTTGGAGAACAGTTGTTTTTTTTTTTTTGTAAGAATTACATTTGGATCTTATTTATTTCTTTATTCTTAAATCTGACTTTATGATTGAAGACAGGAGGTCTTCTTAAAGGACTGCTTTTCCCGATAAACATATTTATTTTAACAAGAGCAAATAAAGATTTAAATGAGAGGAGCCTCCAGTTGACTTTCCACGGAGAGTCACAATTTTGCAAAGCAAAGGAGCCAATCAGCTCCCACTCTCTTACCTCCCATCTTTCACCCTCACTGCTGTGTGGTGTTGAACCAGTTATTTAACATCTCTGGGCCTCAGTTCCTTTATTTGTGAAATGTGGAGAGTAAAAGTACCTACTCCTACAATGGTTGTGAGGATTAAAAGAGTTAATATGTTCAAAGTCCTATGAACCATACCTAGCATATAGTAAATGTTCAGAAAATTTGAGCTATTGTTATTTTATCACTATTACCTCTATATAGGTACTTTTTCTATTCTTTCTACTTTTCTTTCTTTTCCCCCAATCTCCTTGTGAGGGAACAAGTTATTTCCAACCATGCTAGGAGATGAAGAAGTCTGATCTGGAGCTGTAGTTCCAGTCTAGTTCCTTTTATAAACCAAAATATTTGAATCCCAAAGAAGAGGAAGTCCACCAGCACTGCCATAGAGCACACCGCCAGAAGGCACCATCCACTACTCTGTGGTCAGAGTAACTGCCGTCCCTAAGGTGATGTAGTTGGAGATCCAGGCAGCTATGCATAGAAGCTCTGAGGCCCACCACTCAGTCACTTTAATTGTTTTTCTTTTCCTCACTTTTTGTATTGTTTACTTTTTCATGTATTTGTAAGTATGTACACTCACTAGATGACGCAAACACATTAAAACTTTACACACTGGTTCCCCTATACAAGTCTTATTTTTTCGTTCCGAAAGTTTTGACATTCAATTGGAAGTTGTATATATTTGTGTGCATAGAAGCTTATATTCACATCTAATATCAAGTATTAATAGTGATAAAAATATAAGTAAGAATATAAAGAGTAAGTTATATTTACTAGGATTAAAAAAAGCTCATTAGTTATAAACAGGATTGCTTTTTTCTTACTTTTACAAGATAATTACAGCTGGATTAAAGCAAAGGATTGAAATATAACTAAAACATTAAATTAATTGATCATTAAGTGATAGGGACCCATAGTATATTTCCTACCACTAAATGAAAGACATCGGCAAGCTGGGATAAGCCTGACTCACCAGATCTTTCAGTGATGTCAACATCCGTATTCTGTTGTGTCTGTAGACACTGCCAATGATTTGAGTCAATATAGCATTTTTATTATTATAAATGCTTCATTTAGTTATTTCTTTGATAGATATGAGGAAAAATTGTTCCCTGATGAACTACTTCAAGAAATATCCTTTGAATTTTGAATACTGTGACAGTTTTGTTTCAATACAATATATGACCAGTAATAGAACTATATACAGGTGGTATTGGATTTCTATGCATTCCTTATTGCCATTTGAACATCACAGATGTTTCCTTTATTCATAATGAGTTAATCCCACTGCCATTCATGCACAAGGAAAGGAGAAGGCACTCAAAGTTCTACGTAGCTAGAGGGAGTAGAAGCAGCAAAAAGCCTAACTAATCTGCAAATTTGGTATTTCACTTTTGAATAATTGAAAGTATGATGTATTTTCATTAAAAAATGTGAATCGTGGACACTAAAGTTCAACACATTCTGTGAGAAAATTGAAACAGCACTCTGATGGACTGAACCATGTTTTATGATGTGCTTTTTTTCAGTCTCTGGTATAGAATTTCCCTACTTAGGGAGGAAAAGCAACTGCAAATAAATTAAAACTGTAACCTTACCTCTAGAGCTGAATATTCCATGTGCAGTGATCTCTTCCTTCTCAAAATTACCATTCAGTTCACTTCAACAGTCATCTATTGAGTATTGTGTAGTACTATTTCTGAGAATTTAAAGACGAATAAGGCATGGTCCCTATTCTTTAGCAGTTTTCTCTCAATTCAAAGGATTGAAAGAAAGGCAGAGGATCAAGATATGGGTGCAGGAAGCCTGGAGGGATGGAGGGGGAATATTTGAGTCTTAGCAGGCCTTTTAATAATCATTGGCAGATTGTTCTTCTGACCAGATTGCCTCCCTATTTTTTTTGTTAACTCTTAGTATTGCTAATCTTTCTTGGTTTTATTTATAATTAAGATATTAATCTGATTAATATATATGGTGAATTCTTTCATACAGGTAACTTTTTGGTTTCTGTAAGAGACACATAGTGACTGTTCTCCAATAGCTCACAATATATTGATTGAGAAGCAGGTTACATGAACTAAGTCCAAAATAAGTCAAATGATGATTAATATAATCATAGAATTATGTATAGCACATAGTTGGAACACTGTGAAGTCAGGGTTTTGCATAGAGAATTAGGTTCTCATGAAGATTTTACCACTGGGGACTTCCCTGGTTAAGAATCCACCTTCCAATGCAGGGATGTGGGTTTGACCCCTGGTCTGGGAACTAAGATCCCACATGCTGCAGAGCAACTAAGCCTGTGTGCCCCAACTACTGAAGGTCGTGCACTCTGGAGTCCGCATGCCACAACTAGAGAGTCTGTGTGCTGCAACGAAATACTCTGAATGATGCAGCAAAGATCCTACATGCTGCAACTAGGACCTGATGCAGTCAAATAAATTAATAAATATTTTTTAAATAAAAAAAAAATACAACTCTGATAAGCAGCAGACCTGGGATTTGAGATCAAATTTTTCTGTCTCTAAGACCAGAGTTCTTACTGCAACACATAAAATCATAAATATCAGGGCCTCTCACAGGAGTATGCAATGTTAAAATTGTTTTCAGCATTTTATGTGGAACTTCTACTAATTATAATTTTAATCAATTGGATGTCCATCAGAGCCTTTTGCATAATTTGATTTGTTAATGAGCTGGGGAAAATCCACTGTTTCTTTATAATACAGTGGAGAAAGTAAGAATACTGAAGTATATTGTAATTTAGGTTCTCTGAGCTTCAGTTTTCTCATCTGTAATAACCTTGCAGTGTTGTGGTAGAGATGAAACAGTTAAGGTGCATGGCATAGCATTTGTCACTGTGTGGCCACTCCAGAAAGGTGAGGCATCTTCCCTTGAGTTAAGTCAATCTGAGGCGATATATTAGAGTTGGCAAGGACTGAGGGAGTATCTTGTGTAGCTCCCTTGTTGCTCAGAATGAGCAATGGAGACCCAGTACATTGACATGTTTTTCTCAAGGTGATATAGACAGGTGTAAACAGAAAAAGTTTTATGTTTCAGTTATCTTTCTGTGCCTAGAGATGGACACCCCACATCTAAGAGCACACTGGAGAACTGGCCTTGGGGGACTGTTGTCAATTTTTTATAGGATAGTGATAAGTTTATAGGGGAAATAATGTATTTCTTTAATCATTGTTGTTGTTCAGTCGCTAAGTTGTGTTTGACTCTTTGCAACCTCCATGGACTGTAGCACACCAGGCTTCCCTGTCCTTTACTATCTCCCAGAGTTAGCTCAAACTCATATTCATTGAGTCAGTGATGGCATCCAACCATCTCATCCTCTGTCACCCCTTTATCCTCCTGCCCTCAATCTTTCCCAGCATCAGGGTCTTTTCCAGTGAGTCTTTGCATCAGGTGACCTAAGTATTAGAGCTTCAACTTCAGCATCAGTCCTTCCAATGAATATGCAGGGTTGATTTCCTTTAGGATTGACTGGTTTGATCTTGCTGTCCAAGGGACTCTCAAAAGTCTTCTCCAGCACCACAATTCGAAAGCATCAGTTCTTTCATTCTCAGCCTTCTTTAATCATTAACGATGTTGAACAACTTCTCTTTTATTTATTTTTCTCACCTTTATTGAGATATAACTGACATATATGATTGACATAATTTTGTAAGTTTAAGATGTAATGTAGTGATTTTATATACGTATATATGACAAAATGATTACCAAAATAAAGTTAGTTAACATATCCATCACCTCACATAGTTACAATTTGTTTTGTGGTGGGAACTTTAAAAATCTACTCTTTCAGCAACTTTCAAATACACAGTACAGTCTTAATAACTGAAGTTACCATGCAGTACATTACATCCAGGAACTTATTCATTTTGTAAATGGCAGTTTGTATCCCTTAACCACCTTCACCTTCATTTCTTCTACTCTTGTCTCACCTCCCGAGCCACCCCTGGAAACCACTAATCCATTTTCCGTTCATGTACCTTTTGAAACTCTAATTCAAGATAATGTTTTTTTCCTCCCATGTCCTCTGCTCATTTGTTGAAAGCAATGTCCTTCCTCCAGTGAATTACCTTTGCCCTTTGTAAAATATCAGTTGCTTTTAATATGTATATATACATATATATACATGTATATATATATATGATTCTGTTTCTCGACTCTGTTACATTCCAATGATTTCTTTGTCATCTTTACACCAATGCCACAGTACATTGATTATAGTAGTGTATATAAGTGTTGAAGTCAGGTGGTATCAGCTCTCCAAATTTGTTCTGCTTTTCTTTTTTAGAGTTTATTTTCATTTTTGGCTGTGCTGGGTCTTTGTTGCTGCATGTGGGCTTTCTCTAGTTGCGGCAGAGTCTCTTCGTTGCAGGCTTCTCCTTGCAGGGCCTTCTCATTGTAGTGGCTTCTCTTGTTGTGGGCTCTAGTGGTGGCAGCGCGCAGGCTCAGTAGTTGGGGCTCATGGGCTCTAGAGCACAGGCTCAGTAGTTGTGGCACACAAGCTTAGTTGCCCCTCGGCATGTGGAATCTTCCTAGATCAGGGATTGAACCTGTGGCCCCTGCACTGGCAGTTGGATTCATAACTACTGGGCCACCGGGGAAGCCCTCATATTTTCTTTAATTAGACTTAGCAATGTTTTGAAGTTTCTAGTGTATGAATCTCTCCTATCTTTTGTCAGAGTTATCCCTAGATATTTCATATTTTTATGCTATTATAATGTTATTTTATTATTTTTCCAATTGTTCATTGCTAGTATATAAAAATATGATAGATTTTTATATATTGATCTTATATCCTAAAGGTTTGCTAATCACAAACTTACTGGTTTTAGTATCTTTTTTTCCTTGAGGTTTTCTACATAGACAATCATGTCATACAAATAATGGGTTTTAATTATTCCTTTCCAATTTGGGTGGCGTTAGTGTCTTTTTTCTTGCCTTACTGCATTGGCTAAACTCCCCAATAAAATGTTTAGTAGAGATGGTGAAAGCAGTCATCCTTGTCTTCTTCCCAATCTTAAGGGAAAGGATTCTGTTTTTACTTTTAAGTGTGATGCTAACTGTAAGGTTTTTTTGTAGATGCCCTTTATAGGTTGATGAAGTTCTCTTTTATTCCTAGTTTGCTGAGAGTATTTATTAGGACTTGATGTTGGATTTTTTTCAAAGGCATTTTCTCTGTCTGTTGAGATGATCAGATGGTTTCCTTTTAAGATTATGTTAATATAGTGAATTATAGCATTTGATTTTTAAATATAAAATACCTTGTATGTCTAAGGTAAACCCAACTTGGTCATAATGTTTTATCCTTTTTACAAGTGGTTGGAGTCAATTTGCTTAATTTTATGTAGAATTTTGCATCTCTGTTCATGAAAAATATTGATTTGTAATTTTCTTTTTTCATAATGTCTTTGTCTGGTGGGACTCAGATTAAGTTGCAAAGTTTTCCTCTTCTTTAATTTTTTGGGAAGAGTTTGTATAGAATTAGTGTTATTTCTTCCTTAAATGATCTGTGGAACTCATCAGTAAGCCACTTAGATCTGGAAGGGAAAATTTATGGGAAGAATTTAACCAAAAACAATTTCTTTAGTAAGTAATCTTATGTTTAGATTATCTACTTCTTCCTGAGTGAGCCTTGGTAGCTTGTATCTTTCATGGCTTTATCTATTTCATTTGAATTGTCAAATTTGTTGGTTTAAGTTATTCATAATATTCTTTTATTACCCCTTTTCTGTGGAATCTATACTGATGTCGCTTATCAATTCCTGATATTGATAACTTGTGTTTTCTCTTTTTTTTCCTGATCAAGTTAGAGATTTATCAATTTTGTTAATCTTTTCAGTGCACTAGCTCTTAGTTTCACTGATTTTGTCTATGATTTCTCAGGTTTTTATTTCTTTGATTTCTGCTTTTATCTTTATATCTTTTCTTTTGCTTATTTTGAGTTTAACTTGACCATTTTTCTAGTTTCTTGAGATAGAAGCTGAAATCATCATTTTGAGATCTTTCTTCTTTTCTGATAACTTTAATGCTATGAATTTCTCCCAAGTGCTGCCTTAATAAAGATTACAAAGCTTTATATGTTTGTTTTTACTTTATTTCAGTATATAATGATTTGTATTTTTCTTGGAATTATTGCTTTAATCCATGTGTTACTTGTATGAGTTTTATTTTGTATCCAAATATTTGGAGATATTCCAGAGATCTTCATTTATTGATTTCTAATTTAATTTCTCTGTTTTCTCATTTATGTATATACTCATATGTACTATATATTACTTGAATATTGTTGTATTTACTGGAACATGTTTTATGAGAGAATATGGCCTACCTTGGTAAAATATTGTGTATGCACTTGAAAAGAATGTGTATTCTTCTTTTGTTGGATGGAGTTTTCTACATATGTCGATTAGGTCAACCTAGTTGATAGTGTTACTGATTTTCTACTATTTTGTTACTGATTTTCTGTCTACTTGTACTATTAATTATTGAAAAAGTGTTATTGAAGTCATGTGGACTTTCTATTTCTCCTTGTAGTTCTATTAATTTTCGCTTCATATATTTTATAACTCTCTTATTAGGTGAATAAGTGTCTTTAGAGTGTTAAATTCTCCTGATTAATTGACTCATCATTTAAAAATAATGACCTTGTAAAATCTCTGGTAACATTCTTTGCTCTGTAATCTATTTTGCTGGTATATATTTTCTGCTCTTTTACTTTTAATGTATTGATGTTTTGTCTATGAAGTATATTTCTTATAGACAGCATATAATTATCTTGCTTTTTTACCCAATCTGACATTTCTGTCTTTTGATTGGGTGTGTTTAGACCATTTACATTTAGTGTTATTTTAGACTGAAACTCTTTTTGCATTTTTTAATACTTAGGATTTATAGTATACATTTAAAATTCTTTCAGTTACTTTTAAGGGATATTATACATTTAAGGGATTTATAAGGGATATTATTATAAAATACTTAGGGTTTATAGTATATATTTAAAATTCTTTCAGTTACTTTTAAGGGATATTAAGAGCCTGTGTATATTAATATTGTTTCCATACTTTTACATATATTACAAATCCCACAATATATTGTTATTATTTTTGTTTAATCTTTTAGAGGGAATTAAATTTTAAATTTGTTCATATTTATCCAAGAATTATGATTTTCATTGCTCTGCATTTCCTTGTGTAGATATCTATTTCCATTTGGTATTATTTTTCTTCTGCTTTAAGAATCTCCATTAGTGCAGGTCTACTCATAAAGAATGTTTTCACATTTTGTACATCCAAAAAAGTCTGTATTTAACTTTTCGTCCATTAAAAAATATTTCTTTATTTACTTTTGGATCTGCTGGGTCTTTGTTGCTATGCATGTACTTCCTCTGGTTGCAGTGAGTGGGGGCTACTCTTCATTGCAGTGTGAGGGTTTCTTATTGCAGTGGCTTCTGTTGCTTTGGAGCATGGGCTCTGAAGTGTGTGAGTTTCAGTAGTTGAGGCTTGCCAGCTCTAGAGCATGTGCTCAGCTGTTGTGGGGTACAGACTTCATGGCAACTAAGGCCTGGAAAAAGTCAGTTTTCATTCCAATCCCAAAGAAGAGCAATGCCAAAGAATGTTAAAGCTACTGTACAGCTGCGCTCATTTCACATAAAACAAGGTTATGTTCAAAATCCTTCAATCTAGGCTTCAGCAGTATGTGAACCAAGAATTTGCAGGTGTAAAGCTGGGTTTGTTTGTTTTTTTTAATTGAAGGATAATTGCTTTCCAGTATTTTGTGGTTTTCTGTCATACAACAAGAATCGGCCATAAGTGCACTCATGTCCCTTCCCTCCCAAACCTCTCTCCCATCTCCCTCCCCATCCCACCCTTCCAAATTGTCACAGAGCCCCTGTTTGAGGTACCTGAGTCATGCAGCAAATTCCCATTGCTGTCTATTTTACATATGCTATTGTAAATTTCCATGTTACTCTCCTTATATCTCACCCTCAACCTCCTCCCCTCTCCCCATGTCCATAGGTCTGTTCTATATGTCTGTTTCTCCTGCTGCCCTGAAAATAAATTCATCAGTACCATCTTTTTAGATTCCATATATATGTGTCAGTACACGATATTTATAATTCTCTTTTGACTTACTTCACTCTGTATAATAAGCTCTAGGTTCGTCCACCTGATTAGAACTGACTCAAATGCATTCCTTTTTTTGGCTGAGTAGTATTCCTTTGTATATGTGTACCATAGTAAATCTGGGCTTTGAAGAGGCAGAGGAACCAGAGGTCAAATTGCCAACATTTGTTGGATCATGAAGAAAGCAAAGGAGTTCCAGAAAAACATCTACTTCTGCTTGATTGACTATGCTAAAGCCTTTGGCTGTGTGGATCATAACAAACTGTGAAAAATTCTTAAAGAGATGGATCTACAAGACCACCTTATCTGGCTCCTAAGATACCTCTATGCAGATCAAAAAGCAACAGTTAGAATCAGCCATGGAACAACTGACTAGTTCCAAATTGGGAAAAGAGTATGATAAGGCTGTGTATTGTCACCCTGATTATTTAACTTGTATGCAGAATATATCATGCAAAATGCCAGACCAGATGAATCACAAGCTGGAATCAAGATTGCAGGGAGAAATATCAACAATCTCAGATATACAGAAGATACCACTCTAATGGCAGAAAGTGAAGTGGGAATAAAGCACCTCTTGGTTTGAGGAGAGTGAAAAAAACTGACTTGAAGCTCAGCATTCAAAAAAATAAGATTATGGGATCCAGTCCCATCACTTCATGTTAAATAGGGGAAGCAATGACAGATTTTATTTTCTTGGGCTCCAAAATCACTGCAGCCATGAAATTAAAAGATGCTTGCTCCCTAGAAGGAAAGCTATGACAAACCTAGAGAGCATATTAAAAACTAAAGACATCACTTTGCTGACAAAGGTCCATATAGTCAAAAGTATGGTTTTGCCTGTAGTCATGTACAGATGTGAGAGTTGGATCATAAAGAAGACTTAAAAGTGAAAGTGAAAATCAGTCAGTTGTAACCGACTTTTTGTGACCCCATGGTCTATACAGTCCATGGAATTCTCCAGGCCAGAGTACTGTAGTGGGTAGCCTTTCCCTTCTCCAAGGGATCTTCCCAACCCAGGGATCAAACCCAGGTCTCCCACATTGCTGGCAGATTCTTTACCAGCTGAGTCATAAGAGAAGCCCAAGGATACTGGAGTGGGTAGCCTATCCCTTCTCTGGTGGATCTTCCCGACTCAGGAATTGAACCGGAGTCTTCTATATTGCAGGCAGATTCTTCACCAACCGAGCTATCAGGGAAGGCTGAGTGCTGAAGAAGTGATACCTTTGAATTGTGGTGCTGGAGAAGACTCTTGAGAGTCCTGGCATGCTGTACTCCATGAGGTAGCAAAGAACTGGACACAACTTAGTGACTGAACAATAACAACAATGTGGGATCTTCCTGGACCAGGATTAAACCCCTGTGTCCTAAATGGGCGGGTGGTTTCTTAATAACTGGACCAATAGGGAAGTCCATAGCTTTGTTTTTGAGAAATGTTTTTGTTAGGTATAGAATTCTAGGTTGACAGTGTTTCCTTTTACTGCTTTAACAGTGTTGCATCACTGTCTTTTCTATTGCATTGTGTTTGGGGGAAAAAAGAAAAAGCAAAACCCTGCTGTTATCCATGTCTGTATTTCCTTCTACATTATGTGTTTCTTTTTTCCACTTGGCTACTTTTTATATTTCTCTTTTTCACTGTTTTTGAGCAATTTGATTATGATATGCCTTGGTGTAGTTTTTCTCAAGTTTCTTATTCTGGAAGTAGTTAGGCTTCTTGATGTGTGGGTTTATAATTTTCATCAGGTTTGAAAACTTTTAGACTTTTATTTCTTCCGATATGTTCCTGTCTCTCTCTGTTTCCTCTTTTTTTAGGACTCTGGTTACACATATATTAGATACTTGGAATTATTCTTTGGGTGACTTATGCTCTGTTCACTTTCAGAGTTAATCTTTTAATATTTAGTTTTGGGTACTTTCTACTGCTAAATGCTCAAGCTCATTATTGTTTCTTCTACCATGTCAAATCTGCTGTTAATATAATTCAATGCTTTTCATTTTACCCATTCTAATTTTCTTCTCTAAGATTTTCAGTAGATCTTTTTCATATCTTCCATATTTTTACTGAAAATGGAACATGTGGCATACAGTTTTAATGTATTTGTCTACTAACGCTTTCATCTCTTTTAATTCTCACTTCAGTTCAGTTCAGTTGCTCAGTCATGTCTGACTCTTTGTGACCCCATGGACTGCCAGGCCTCCCTGTCCATCACCAACTCCTGGAGTTTACTCAAACCCATTGAGTCTGTGATGCCATCCAACCATCTCATCCTCTTGTCATCCCCTTCTCCTGCCTTCAATCTTTCCCAGCATCAGGGTCTTTTCAAATGAGTCAACTCTTTGCATCAGGTGACCATAGTATTGGAGTTTCAGCCTCAGCATCAGTCCTTCCAATGAATATTCAGGACTTATTTCCTTTAGGATGCACTGGTTGGATCTCCTTGCAGTTCAAGGGACTCTCAAGAGTTTTCTCCAACACCACAGTTCAAAAGTATCAATTCTTCAGTGCTCAGCTTTCTTTATACTCCAACTCTCACATCCATACATGACTACTGGAAAAACCATAACCTTGACTAGACGGACCTTTGTTGGCAAAGTAATGTCTCTGCTTTTTAATATGCTGTTTAGGCTGGTCATAACTCTTCTTCCAACGAGCAAGCGTCTTTTAATTTCATGGCTGCAGTCATCATCTGCAGTGATTTTGGAGCCAAAAAAAAAATAGTCTTTCACTGTTTCTGTTGTTTCCTCTTTCTTTGCCATGAAGTGATGGAATCAGATCTTTGTTTTCTGAATGTTGAATTTTAAGTCAACTTTTTCACTCTCCTCTTTCACTTTCATCAAGAGGCTCTTTAGTTCTTCTTCGTTTTCTACCATAAGGGTGGTGTCATCTGCATATCTGAGGTTATTGATGTTTCTCTTGGCAATCTTGATTCTAGCTTCATCCAGCCCAGCGTTTCTCATGGTGTCCTCTGCATATAAGTTAAATAAGCAGGGTGACAATATACAGCCATATATACTCCATTCCCAATGTGGAACCAGTTGTTCCATGTTTTCCTATGGAACAACAATTTGTTATTCCATGTCCAGTTCTAACTGTTGCTTCCTGATCTGCATACAGGTTTCTCAAGAGGTAGGTCAGGTGGTATGGTATTCCCATCTCTTCAAGAATTTTCCACAGATTATTGTGATCCACACAGTCAAAGGCTTTGGTGTACTCAATAAAGCAGAAGTAGATGTTTTTCTGGAACTCACTTGCTTTTTCCATGATCCAGCAGATGTTGGCAATTTGATCTCTGGTTACTCTGCCTATTCTAAATCCAGCTTGAACATCTGGAAGTTCGTGGTTCATGTAATGTTGAAGCCTGGCTTGGAGAATTTTGAGCATTAACTCTTGGTTGGTTTCTATGGATTGGATTTTTCATCATTATGAACCATATTTTTTCTCTCTGCTGTTTTGCATGTCTGACAAGTTTTGATTGGAGCCTGGTCATTGGGAATTTTACTTTGTTGGATGCTGGATGTTTTTGTATTACTATAAATATTCTTGTATTTTGTCCTTGGACACAGTTAAGTCAGTGCGAAATAGTTTGATCCTTTCTGATCTTGGTTTTAAGATTTGTTAGGAAGGATTGAAGTAAGGCTTAATTTGTAGCCAACCATCCCCTACTTTAGAAGCATGATCCTCAGTGTACTCTACCTAATGCCTGTGATTCATTAAGTTTTCTAGTATGGCTGATGGAATGCTCTTTTGTGTCTGTTTGTCTCAATTTTGCATTATGTCTGTAAAGTTTCATCCATTTTGTTTCATGTGTCGGTAATTTATTGTTTATTTATTGATGTTTAGCATTCTAATGCATGGATAAACTATAACTTATTTATCAATTTTATTACTGGTGGGTTTTTAGGTTATTTAGGGTTTTTGTTATTATGAACCAAACTTCTATGAACATTCCTATGCAGAATGGTTTGACAGGTGCTGTCACAACGTATATACTAGATGCTGTGGCATCACAAATGGTTATTTCTGGAATAGGCAAATGTTGAACTGAGTTTTTAGGGAAGAAAGAGATGACTAGATGATAAACCAAAAGAGAAGCTTCTAAACGGAAGGAAAGGATTGGAAAGAGAATTAGCAAGAAATTGTAGAAAAATGGACAGAGAGGAGACCAAAGTAATAGGTAGACATTGCCATGATAAATTAGAAGATCCAAACACCACTCTGAAGTGTTTCAAATATGTAGTCACATAATCAAAAAATTTTTTTAAGAAAAATATCTCTGATCACAATGTGGAGAATGGATTGAATGTAGGTCAGATTGAAGATTTGGAAACATGATGTGAGGTTATTGCAGTAATTCAGTTCATAAGCGGTGAGGCCTGAACTAAGGCCATGATTGTGGGAACAGTGAAAAGAGAAAAACTTTGAGAATTTAAGGAGATAAACTACTGGAGAGAGAAAGGAAAGGTGATTTAACATGGTAGTCCATTCACAACATTTTGAAAAGGAGGAGAAGCAATTTTCATTGAAATCTGGTAAATTAAATAGGAAATGCAAAAAGTGAAGGCATAAAAAAAAAGAGTGTTGAGAATGGGCTTGCCATACGATAGCAAAAATATTATGTTATAAGCTATAGCAGTTAAGTAAGTCTCCAAATTAAGTAGTCTACAGAAAAAGACATTTTTTATTTTCAAATTTGCATATGGTGAAAAATACCATAAACAGTGTTAAGGAACAAATAACAAACTGTGGAGAAAATGTTTCAACATATTTAGTAGGAGAAAAGGTAACTACCTATGATATATCAATAATTCCTTCAGATAAATGAGAAAAAGACAAAAAAGCTAATAGGAAAATAGGCAGAGGATATAAAGGGGAACATACAGATGAAATACAAATGGCCAGTGATTATAAGAAACTGTCAAACCACTGCCCAAGGGGTTATGCTTAAAATTCAAATAGTGAGGTAGAATTTTAACATCTTAGCATGGCAAAGGTAAAAATATGTAGGATATCAAATGCTGGCTTGAGAATAGGAAAACATTCACAAGTGAAGAGAATGTAAATTGGTACAATCTTTTGGAAAGCATTTTGGCACATATCTTGTGACCTTGAATTTGTTATAGGACTTTATCCCTCAGAAATATTTGCACTACAAAACAAAGATATACTTCCAAGGAGACTCATTTCACTGGAGCTTAAAATAGTGAAAAACTGGGATAATCTAAGTAGGAGGCTGATAAATTATGTTTCACTGGTACAATAGAATACCATTCATATTTTTTAAAAATGAAGCTGATCTATATATACAAAGAATAGAAAGATATGTACAATTCATTGGAAGAAAAGCTCACATTTCAGAAACTAATGTCATGTATGATACCATTTTTACAAATAAATATATATTAAAGGCAGTATATACCAGGAACTGGGCCATTAACCAGGAATTCAGGAAAGAACAAGATAAAAGCCCTGCAGTTGTGGACATAAAAGGTTGTTAACAATGATTACCACTGGGAAATAAGACAGTGGCAGTGGGGGTGGGGTAGGAAGGATGTTTACTTCTTACACGTTTGAACTGTTAAATTTTTGCCAAAAAGCAACTTTTGCTCTTGTAATTTAAAAACTAAACTTTAAAGGAAGTTATACAATTTTAAATTATATTTTCAAATATTTAAAACAGGGATAAACTAATTAATGTTTTTAAGAGTGTGAAAAATAAGTGCTCTCATACTTTCCTGGTGAGAGCATATATTTGCTTTAACATTTTGGAGGATACTTTGGTAATATGCTTTTTTTTTTTTAATATTACAAGTTTGCTGTGATGCAAAAACTCTACTTCTAAGAATTATCTTAAGGAAAAATTAAGGAATATGAAAGAGCTACAGGTATGTTCATTGCAGCCTTCTGTATAACAATGTAAAATTAGCAACAACACTAATTGCCTTCCACATGGCTTTTTTTTTTTAATTAGAAGATAATTGCCCCCACAACATTGTGTTGGTTTCTGCCTACACCAACATGAGTCAGCCACAGGTATTACACATGTCCCCTCCCTTCTGAACCTACTCCCCTCCCCCACCCTATCCCACCCCTCTAGGTTGTCACAGAGCACTGGGTTGAGCTCCTTATGTCACATGGCAAATTCCCAGTGGCTATCTATTTTACATACAGTCGTGTATATGTTTCCACACTATTCTCTCCATTTGTCCCACCCACTCCTTCCCTTACCATGTCCACAAGTCTGTTCTCTGTGTCTGTGTCTCCATTGCTGCCCTGCAAATAGGTTCATCAGTACCATCTTTCTACATTCCATATGCATGTGTTAATATACAATATTTGTCTTTCTCTCTCTGACTTACTTCACTCTCTATAATAGGCTCTAGGTTCATCCACCTCATTCGAACTGACTAGAATGTGTTCCTTTTTTATAGCTGAGTAATATTCCATTGTATACATGTACCACAATTTCTGTATCCGTTCATCTGTTGATGGACATCTAGGTTGCTTCCTACATGGATTTCTTAATTAAATCATGCTATATACGTACAATTTTAAATGGTTGTTGGTATCATATTGGATGCCACCCTAACAGTCATTTTCATTTTCTTCATTGCTGATGGAATTGCCTAGTTGTTTTTTTCTAGCTGTTAAGTGGTAATAGATCAGGCAGGAAAGTCATAGTCCAGGAATGAATTGTGATGATGATGGTTGTGTGTTTGTGTGCAAAGTCACTACAGTCGTGTCTGACTCTTTGTGACCCCATGTTCTATAGCCCACCAGGCTCTTCTGTCTATGGGATTCTCCAGGCAAGAATACTGGAGTGGATTGTCATGCTCTCCTCCAGGGGAATCTTCTTTTCAAAGAGATCAAACCCAGGTCTCTTATGTCTCCTTCATTGGCAGGTTCTTTACCACTAGTGTCACCTAGTTCCAAAACATTTTCATCACCCCAAAAGAAAACCCTGTATACATCGAGCAGTCATTCCTCATTCTACCCTCCCACCAGTCCCTGGCAACCACAACTCACTTTCTGTCTATGTGAATTTATCTGTTACAGACTTTTCATGCTACTGGCATATGTGACTTTTTGTGTCTGGCTTCTTTCACTTAGCATAATGTTTTTGAAGTTCAACCATATTACAGCAGTTATCAGTAATTCATTCCTTTTTATGGTTAAGCAATATTCTATTATATATATAATTATATACATATATTTTTAAATATTTATATGTGATATACTTATGTATATATATCACATGTTGTTTATCCATTCATCTGTTGATGGACTTTAGACTGTTTCTACTTTTTGACTATTGTGAATAATGCTGCAATGAGTGTTGCCACCAGCATACAACTCTCTGTTTGAGTCCTTATTTTCAATTCTTTTGGGTATATAACTAGGATGGAATTGCTGGGTCATGTGGCAATTGTTTGTTTAACTGTGTTTGGAATTACCAAACTTCTTCCACAGTAAGTTCATCATTTTATGTTCCCACTAGCAACGTATAGTGGTTCCAGTTTCTCCACATTGTTACCAACGGTTATGTTCTGTTTTTGTTTTATTATTACAGTTGTCCTAGTGGGTGTGACGGAGAAGGCAATGGCACCCCACTCCAGTACTCTTGCCTGGAAAATCCCATGGACGGAGGAGCCTGATGGGCTGCAGTCCACGGGGTCGCTAAGAGTCAGACACGACTGAGTGACTTCACTTTCACTTTTCACTTTCATGCATTGGAGAAGGAAATGGCAACCCACTCTAGTGTTCTTGCCTGGAGAATCCCAGGGACGGGAGAACCTGGTGGGCTGCCATCTATGGGGTCGCACAGAGTCGGACATGACTGAAGCGACTTAGCAGTAGCAGCAGTGGGTGTGAAGTGATATCTCATTGTGGTTTTGATATTGATTTCTCTAGTGACTAGTGATGCAGAGTAGTTTTTCATTTGCTTGCTTACCATTTGTATATTCTTCTTAGGAAAAATGTGTATTCAAGTCCTTTGTCTGTTTTTTAATTTGGTTGTTTGTCTTTTTGTTGTCAAGTTATTAGAGTTTTTATATATTTGGGACACTAGATGTTTATCAGATATATTTTGCAAATAGTTTGTTTTTCATTTTGAGGTTGTCTTTTTTTTTAACAATATCCTTTGGTATATAGAAGTTCTTAATTTCGATAAAGTCAAATTTATTAATTTTTTTTGTTGTTTATACTTTTAGTGGCTAATGTAAGAATCCATTGCCCAAGTATGTGAAGTTTTACTCCTAAAACTTTTCTTTTAAATATGTTTCCTTCTAAGAGTTTTATATTTTAGTTCTTGCATTTGGGTCTTTGACCCACTCTGAGTTAATTTTTCTGTGTACTGTAAGAGTCCAACTTCATTGTTTGGCATGTGACTATCCGTTTACTGAAAAGGTGTTCTTTCCCCTATCAAATAATTTTGGCAGACTCAATAGAGGAATATTTTATTGAGGCCACTGCATGCCAAGCTTGTCTGAGTGCTGGGGCCCTGGGAAAATCAGATTGTTTTTGCTGCGTAGGACCCATAACTGAGGGGAGACATAAGCACCTATAAGGACGATGTAGGGTGGAACGAAGTGACTCTGTTCTAAGTCAGATACTTTCTTTTATAGGCTCATTCTTTGGCTATATTTTCTTCTATTTCATTAAATACATTAAATGTGTTTATTTTATATTTTATATTCCACACTAATAATTCTTATAACTGATGTTTTTTGTGAGTCTTATCCTGAAATTTGCTCTGATGGTATTCACAGTAACCTACTTTTCATGTCTCATCAGGTTGTAGTATGGGTTTACGTTTCTTGAAATTTTATTAGTGGTTTAATTAATTTTTTTGAAGTTTAAATTGAAGTTGAATTTCTTGAGAGAGATTTGTTTTACATTTTGCTAAATGTTTGTGGACACTGCCAACCTAGGACTGATTTGAATGAAAATGTCTCCTTGTGTTTTGAGGACTATTCCGATTCTATAAATTCTGTCACCAAAATCATTTGAGGGTGGACTTATAGTCTTGAATAGCCAAGAATGACTTATTTTTTGCCTCCATTTATAGCCAAGACTGAGACAGAAAATTTTCTTTAACATTTTCCTCTGTCAGATGAATTGTTTTTTAGCTTGCTCACCAAGGATATTGCCTTTTGGGGACTCCTTGCTTTATGCAAAGTCCAATAAATAGCCTACCTTCCTTGGGCCCACATTATCTCTTGTCTGCCATGCTCATTGTCTTTTAAAACTAAAGCTCTAGAGTACCAAAGGTTGACAGAGACCACAGGTAAAACCTGACTTTGGATCTCGAATCTCTCTGGTTTCATGATCCCTTCCCCACTGCTGTTTATTTTGGCTTCTGAGGATCTCTTTTGCATGCTTGGTTAATCAGCCATGCATCTGCATTTTTAAAAACAATATTTAACCAGAATTTTAATGATGTTTTCCACTAAGCATTTAAAATTTTTTTGATAGCTAGTCTGCCAAAACTATAATCTTTTTTTTTCCCAAAACTATAATCTTATATTGCTTCTAAGTGAGGATAATCTGTACTGTATTTGTCTTAATCTTTCCCCTGCTCTTAAATGGTTTTGTTGTTTTAGTTTTTTTCTTTATTAAGTATAATAGTGGGGTGAACATCTTTGTTCTTTATTTGTTTTATTAATATATAGATTATTTCCTTGGAATAGTTTTTGAGTAGAATTCCTGGATGAGAAAAATGACCATTGATTTGAAAGAAGTTTACGAAGTAGAATCAATAAGTCTTGCATGTAGGAGGGGAAGCAGAGGAAGGAATCTAGTATGAGACTTATGTTTTTGGCTTACACAACTGGGTAGATGATGATGTCAGTAACTAAGATTGGGAATACAGGTTAAGGTAGGTGTGTGCGTGGGGAATGATAACAATGCATGTAGGTAGAGACATTTTTATTAGGCAGTTGGAAATACAGGGCAGAGGCCCAAGAGAGGGTTTGGGGCTATAGATACAAAACTGAGATTCACAAAATTAGAGTTCCTGGATACCTGGAATCTGTCAAATATAGTCTCAGGGGTCTCTGTGTTCACTAAATTGCTTTTTATATTCATGTTTTCATTTCAACAAATCTGGATCACCTGGATGACCATCTTGTAAGAAGTGTTACCAACTTAACTTCAGTGTCTGCATTTGTATTTATGTTTATAATCTTGCTGATGCCAAGTATCACAGAGCTCGGCTTACTATGTAAATGATGCAACAGGTCAGGTGAAGATGAATTGGTGTCATCGTGTGCTTGTCCATATGAATGAAGGTTTCATAGTAGTTTAAACAGAGAAAAGTGGTGGGAGATCTGAATCATCATATGATAAACAGTTCTGTTTAAATTAAAAAGAACCCTATGCTTTAGGAGCCAGCCCCATTTTCACATTTTGAGTTGGTAGTAGATTTCAAGAAAATACAATCATCCACATATTAATGTTTATTTTATGAATTTTTTTACATTTTAGTTTAATTTGAATTCATTCTATAAAGTACTTGGTTGTATACTTGTGTCAGAACTATAAACATAAGGGATTTATATTTAGTTTTGTATTTTATTGAGTGAGTATTATAAATAATTTCAATCAACATTGAAAACTTAAGAGAATTTTTTTCTTTAAAAGTTTTCTGTACATTATACAAATTTGTAGATGAGAGCTGAGCCATGGGTTTAAGTGAGACTTCTCCAGAGAAAGAGTACAGAATGAGAAAGAAAGGGTGCTGAGAAACAGAACCTTGAGATGCAAGAGTAATTAGGGAATGAATGAAGGGAAAGAGAAAAAACTTGGAAACTCAAAGTTAAGAGTAGAATAAGGAAGCCCAAAAGAAGAGAGTTCTTAAAAGGAGGAAATTGAAATGTCCTTAAAAGGCCCTGATGGTCTTTGTCCAAATATTTTCAGTTGAACGATAGTATCAGCAGTCATAATTTTGAAAGTAAAGGAGTGAATAGGAGGCAAGATTGTAGGAACAGTGAGAGGAGACCTTTCTTAAAATAAGTTTGGTTATGATGAAAAGAAAAAAAAAATGTTTCTGGAATGGGACATAAAGTCACTGTAAATACATGTCCCTGAGGATATTTTTGTACTAAAAAGAAGGGGATAATGGAAATAGGGTTCTCATACACAGGAGAAAAAATAATTAACAGAAAAAAAGTCTCAAAGGAGATGAAACTCAATATGATACAGATAACAAATGGCAGAATCACCCTTGAAACAGTAAAGATGATGTTGCTTTGAGGTGAGATGTGAGGAAGTTAAAAGCAGAACTGGAGTCATGCTTGTTGGCTTTTAATTTTCTATGAAGGAAGGGCTAGATTGATGGGGTGAGAGTAGTAGTTTAAGGCTTTGGAAAACACTGGTGAAGATTTGTGATAACTGTTATGAGAAATAAACTGGCCCCTTTTATCAGCAATACTGAAAGCTTTGCTGAGACCTGGCCTGTAGTTTTGGCTTTGTCCCCTACTAACTCTGTCAACTGGGCAAGTAATATACCCTGTCTGAATATCTGTAGAATGAGTAATTAGACGAGATAAATTTCAAAGAGTTTTCTAGTCCCCAGATGATTTAATTTAGAAGTTGAGCTCTAAATCCCTTATAATAAATAATCTGACACAAAAATATTTTATTTTCCCCTTTTTACTAGTTACCTTGGGAGCAAAAAAAAAAAAAAAAAAAAAGACTGTTTTAGACTACATTTAATTAAAAAGCCAATTAGAATAGGAAGGAAAAAGGAATGAAAGGGCTTTTTTTTTTTCTCCTTTTCAAACACACCAGTAATCCACTGAAGCCAAACAACACTCGCAGAAAGATGCAGGAACTAGGATAAGAAAATAAGGAGAATGAGATTGTTGTCAGTATCATCTTAGCCTCTAGCTCTTAAGAATTTGTAAGTGAATTCCAGCTATGGATTAAGTTTTTGTGAAATTCCAGTGAAGAACAGGAAAATGAGGCAGCCTGCAGGAATTTCTTGTAACAAAATCCACTCTGAAGACCTAGCTGCTGTACTTATTTAAGGAAGGAGTGACTCCAAATAAACAGGGACTTCACAATGACTGAAAGTGTAAATTTAGAGCGTCCCCTCTCTGTGCTCTCAAGAATTTTGTTCATAATTAAACTTAAAAACTTAAATTTAATTTACAATTTGGAATATGAACCAAAAAAAAAGTAGCTTTCTGAAGATTATATCTGGCCTTGTAAAATTATATCTGGCCTTGTAAAAGGAATTAAGACTACATTCATCAACCATGGGATACTTAATTCTTTATTTTTCCCTTGAGAAAGTTCTTTACATAAAAAAGAAAAAGCAGCTGTGAGTTGTGCCTGAAATGCCAGAAAATCCAGGACTACTTGATTCCCTGAGCACCTTCACCTGGAATACTTAGGAGCTGCTTTAATGGAGATGTGTGCACCTACCCTGTTCATTGCGTCCAGCTCTAGGCTAAAAGTGCCCCTGAGAAAGAGACCTCCTGTGAAAGGAAGGCTTCCAGTCCTGCCACCTCTTAACACTGTTTACCTGTTTACAGTTCTGCTTCTCTCACCAGAATGTGAATTCCTGGAGGGCAGAGAAATTGTCTAATTCATCTTTTTATCCGTAGAGCCTCTAACAGTTACTTGCACATAACAATTTTCTGTTGTATGCTTATCAGATAAATGGATAATGTAAATCTATGATTTAGTGTTCTAAATAGTTAAAGGCAGAGTATATACAATAATTTTCAAACTTCTTAAGGTATAGGCAATAGTAATTCTTTTCAATTGTTTTAACACCAAAAGAAGTGGTATCTGGCACCTCTGAAAATTAAGGAGACCACATAAGCATATATGGGCTTCCCTGATGGCTCAGCACACACTGCCTGCAATGTAGGAGATGCAAGAGATGAGGATTCAATCCCTGGTTCAGGAAGATCCCTTGAAGGGGAAAATGGCAACCCATTCCAATATTCTTGCCTGAAAAGTCCCATAGACAGAGGAGCCTGGTGGGCTGCAGTCCATGGGGTTGCAAAGAGTTGGACACAACTGTGTGACTAAGCACATAAACATATATATGGATATATATATTCCTGAATACATGTATGAACATATGTTGTTTTGATTATTTCCACACATCTCTTGTCAGGCAAACTTTTCTAGAACACCATCTTTATTTTGTTATTCCCCTTATTAAGGACCCATGATGGCTTCTAGTTGCGTAATGTATTGGTTTGGAGCCTTAGAACAATCTAATGAAAAGCAGAGTTTTCAATTAAGTCCAAGATTTCATCAGCATTGTGTAATGGAAACTATATAGAATTATGTTATGTGGGCATAATTATTAATCAGTTCTATTTGAATATAAGGGTCAGAAATTCAACTTAAATTAGTTTAAGAAAAAAAGAAGAGAGGAAGGAAGAAAGAAGATATTTCTTTGAATAAATGGGAAGTCCAGCAGATTGTATCTAGCTATAGGGCATGGCTGTTTCCAGAGGTTCAAACAATGTTGTCAGGACTCTGTGTCTTTATCTCTCAAGTTCACTTATTTCTTTTTGGCTTCATTCTTCAGTAGGATTTCTCTATGAAGGCAACATGGCCTCCGGCTGCCTTGGGTTCTCATTCTTCAAGTTTAGCAATCTTCAAAGTAGGAGAAATCTTCTCAATCAACTCTAGAGGAAAAGTTATGGGGAGGACTATGCTTGGAGTCATGTACCCATTTCTCAATCAGTTATTGTGGTGAAAGAATGGGCTGCTTTGACTGGCTAAATATGGATCACATGTTCCAGCCTTGTAGCCACGGGAAGATGGTGTCACATGATGGTCATTTCCTTCAAGAGCTACTTGGGATAGGGTAGGGCACTTCTCCAAAGGAAAACATGTGGCTATTACCAGATGGGAAATGTATGGACAAAAGCGGCTTAACAATCCACTACAGCAGAGCTGAGATGTAGCCTGTATGTGCAGGTTGGATGAACCAGCTGGCATCCATCCAGATAGCTCAGGGGTCCATTCTGAATGGCTGGTGTACATGCTGTACCATTGTTAACTATATTGAGTATCATCTCTGCATGACAGCATTTCACCACTTACGAGTTAAAAATAACATATGTAATGCAATATGAGCACTGTTGAACACATAAAAAGTCATTTATCTTTATGGAACAAAAATTACTTTGCACTTAAAATTATTTTGGCAGGGAATTTTTCAGAGTTTGATCAGCTTTGGAGCAGTGACAGTGAATTGGTGAAACCAAATGAATACCCTTTGTTTCTTCTTAAGAAAAAAATTAATAACCTGTATATATAGTCTTTCATGAAGCATTTATATCATATTATCACTCTCCCCAGTATCTGAAAGAGGTTTGACTTTCTGATAACAAGACTGAATACTCCTGTCAGTAGGGAGCTTAGGGAAACATGCACCAAAGCAAAGTTAAGTCCCAAGTCCCCAACATGCCCTTCAAAAGCAGTCATCCATTTAATTTGATCTATTAAACAAACTTAGCAGTTGGGATGCCCACACAGTGAGAAAAGATGCTTAGAGATGGAATTTTGGCTTTAATTGGAATCTTCTGTCCTTTATTAGACAACCATAAGCTTTCGATTATACACACCATCTTCATTCAGATGTGGATTTATAAAACCTTATGCATTTTCATCCTTAGCAACAGATTTAGGAATAAAAACAAGCTCCTGCCATGAACAAATATGAGAAATTTTCTTTTCTCTTTCTTCCTTTTTTTTTTTTGCCATATCCCAAAAAGTCATTGATAGTTGACCAGATGCCCACTGTGTATCTAGAGCTGTGTTAGCTACTTGAAGCTATTAAAAGGACATTTGAAAAATAATCCCTGTCCTTGAAGAATTTAGGTAACACATCTCAGGAGAAAAAATTAACATACCTGGAGCAACCAGGTAACACTTAAATAGCCACTTTGCTATTTCTAGTAATGATGTAATACTTCCATTTCAGCCTGCTGAAATTTTACGCATTCCTCAAAGTCTGTCTAGTTTTACCTGATTGCTTCAATGTAAGGTGGGACCCACATTCCATTGAAATATTCACTTAAAATTTCTTCAGTAGCTCTTCATGATCTACAGGATGCTGTCCAGCCTCTGTAACCTAGTAAGGAGCCCCTGACTACTTCTGTTGCATTATCTTCCCTTTCTCTTCTATTTGTACACAGCTTCAAAAGCAAAGCAAATCCTGGTACCACACCCAAACCTGGCTTAATGAACAAAACAAAATGAAAGTTACCAAATAATATGGATTCCCATATCCTATCTTCTCTGCTTAGAATAGCCCTTCCCTCCAATTTAGATCTGATAAACTCCCACTAATTCATTAACTTAGCTCAGATACCAGTCTCTTCATGAGATCTCTTCCTTTTCCATCCTCTGCTGTGCTCTCTTTTTATCAACTAAATAACAACCACAACCTGTTGTTAAGATTCTAGGTGGTAGTGGTTTGCTCTAATGTCTGCATTCCCCTTCTAGACTCTTAGCACCTTGAGGGCAGACAATGCCTTACTAATTTTGGAATCATGAGTGTCCTGTAAAAGTGCCTGGCGGTCAGCAGGTTCTTCATAAAACTGTATTGAAATGAATTGGATTGCATTGAATTAAATGGAAGTGTAGAGAAGACTTGAGGTAGTTGGAGATCTTAGGATTTTAGGTCAATGAAACCTGAGTTTTCTGTCAGTGTTGAAAAGGGGAAAAAAAACATAGAGAAGGGGGAAATGATAGGATCAATAGGTCAGAGGTGAGAATGAACCTGGTGAAAGATGGCGACTGTGAATTATCTTATGTTTGCTGGAATGGAGGCTGTAGAGTGTGTAGGGTTTGGAAATAAGGTCAGAAAGGCCAGGCAGGGGATGTTACGGAAGACTTTGAATGTCAGTCAGAGGAGATGAAACATGATGCAATACATACTGCAATTCAAGAAAAGAAAAATTTAGAGATATTCTAAATATCTGTGTACAAAATGAGCTTATCACTTTTGTATTTCTTTGTTTGGTTCTTATCATATTGTTACTGTTGGTATGTCACTGGTTCCAGCTGACCTTGAGTCATCTGTACATAGCAGAGTGATGGTTTGAAGCAGTGTGATGTGTTGGATATCAGAAGCCCAGAAGTTGAATTTCCGCTCTGACACCAATTTGTTACCTGATACGGTGAAATCGCTTTACTGCTCTAATCCCCAGTGTTCTTTATCTGTAAAATGAAGGCAGAAGGTGGGCGACATGATTCATGAGGTCCCTTTGATCTCTAGGAGTCTGTATGTAGCAAGGTAAGTAATTCTTAGCTAATTTATTAATCAGTCTCTGCCTCTTGGTTTTGTTTGTTTATTTACCTGTCTTCTCGGTATCAGAGTTGCTTCATTAGGCTGTCTCTGACAGTCCCACAATCTGCTCTGCTGAGACCAGTCTCTGAGGTTTTGACCATCTTGTCACACCTACAAAGCCCTTCCCAGCCCCTCCTGGGTGTGTGCATGCTAAGTTGCTGCACAGTCGTGTCCGACTGTTTGCGACCCCATGGACTATAGCCCGTCAGGCTCCTCCGTCCATGAGATTCTCCAGGCAAGAATACTGGAGTGGGTTACCATGCCCTCCTCCAGGGGATCTTCTCAACCCAGGGATTGAGCCAGCTGAGTCTCTTATGTCTCCTTCATTGGCCCGCGGGTTCTTCACCACTAGCGCCACCTAGGAAGCCCTTCCAACACTTCACCCTTCCTTAAAAACTCTGCTCCAGTCCAACATTTTTCTTAAAGCTTTCCCTAACTTCTCCACGTCTCTGATATTTACCCCTTGCTTTTGGTGTTTAAAGATATTTTGTCTTGAGTTATTGTTTTATATTGACTTTTTTCTGTCCAATTAGTTTGTAAGCTTTTAAAATTTGTTAATCTCCCCTATCCAGCTCCACTCCAGGTCAAAGCTAAGCATAAAATAGCTATTTAACAAGGTTCTTGAATATTGAACTGAGTGATGTACAAGAATATTACTAAAGATAGAAAAACCAAAAAACATCAAAAAGACGTCTATAGAGCTTGAGGTAATGCAGTATATCAGTGATTTTGTAGATAGTATTTTGTATCTAGCAAAAAGCTAGGGGTGCTTTTGATTGTTTTTTTGTTTTTCTTTTAAAATTAATTTTTGTTGGAGTTTAATTGCTTTACAATGCTGCGTTAGTTTCTACTAGCAAAATGAATCAGGCCATACATATACATGCATCCCCTCGCTTTTGGACTTCCTTCCTATTCAGGTCACCCCGGTGCATTAAGTACAGTTCATTGTGCTATACGGTATGTTCTCATCATCTGTTTTATATGTAATATCAATATGTGTCAATATATAGATGTGTCAATCCTAATCGTTCAATTCCTCCCATCCCCCCTCCCCCTTGGTATCTATATATTTGTTACCTACGTCTGTGCCTCTATTTCTGCTTTGCAAATAAGGTCATCTATACCATTTTTCTAGATTCCACATATATGTGTTAGTATATGATATTTGTAAAAGATTGTTTAAGACAGGGTGATCTGTGAAGTTTCTGGTCTGTAGGCTTGTCTTGAATTAAAGAGTGGGCGATACTAGGACCTAGAGATACTCCAGCCAACTCAAGGAAAAGAGAAAATAGAGAACTGTTTACTGAGTGACTTTGCTGTTGGACATGTCCCAGCTGCAGCTTGAGAACATCGGGCAGAGTTACCACCCTGCTGCCACAACCTCTGCCAACTTGGATAAGAAGCAGTGAAGTTGACCTGTCTTTTGGCTCTGAAACAAGGCGAGGGAGCGCGCCATCAGGCATGGGAAGGAAGAAGTTGTGAAACGAAAAGACATCAAAAAAAGATGACTGACTGTGATCCTCTCTCCTCCTTTCCCCTATTACCCTGAGTCTCTCTCCTGCCTGCTTGACACCTGTATAATGGTAAAAACCAGATCCTTGAACTCAAGTTGGGGTACAGGGCCCTAGGAGTTGAGCTTGGGGCAACAGAAGACAGTGTTGTGAATCAGTTGTTTTGGGTTGTTTTGTTTCCTACACAAAAAAGTTTGAATATCATTACTTAGGTAATTAGCTTTTAAACAACCCAATGCTTTTAAAACTCAATGCGAAACACAAGAGGAAAGTTCAGTGTTAGAAGCAGTTGAATTTTAGATCTGGCAGTGTCAGACTCTCTTGATTGAAAATTAGCTCATGGAAATAAAACGTCTGAGGTTAGGAGCTTCAAATCCTGCTTTTGCTCTGATTGCCTCAGGCTGGCTCTGGTTGGAAAGTCTAGAACTGTGGATTCATTACACGTCACCCCCTTTCCCCATCTTTCTGACATGTCCCTAAGCTGTTGGTGTTTATAGCAGGCAAAGTCAGCATTGTGTTGATTTGTCTTCTGTGTGCGGAAAATGTAGGAATAACTCCCACGTGTCATCAACTATTTAGTCAGCACTCAGTTCCTTAGCAGGGGAAATGGTAAGATTTATTAGGGAAAGTTTCCGTCATCCCATATAAATAGATGCACAGTTAAAGCAGATGCAGAAGGCAGGGTGTATATTTCTGTGTGACTGATCATAAGGAACTTATTACCAAGAACTCTTCGGAAAAATCGATCATTTGGGAAGATGGCAAACATAAGAATACACTTATATTTTTATACAAAATAGTCCTCAGAACACTAATTTCGACTTCGAGTGCATTATTGGGGTAGGAATCATTGTAATCAAAAGCTCTTTTTTTTGCTTTAGTTTTTTACTTTTGAGAAAATATATGCAAGTGATAAAAGCAGCCCAATAGTAGAAAAAGGTATATAAAGTGGGTCACTTTCCTACTACTGACTCCAGTTTTCCTGTCTACTCCCTGCATAGGCTCAATGTTGGCAGTTTATGTGTATCATTCAGAAATGTTACAAACCAAAACGCAGATTCTTTCTCCCTTTTAGCTTTTACACACATGGCAATTCACTGTCAATATTCTTCTGCAGCTTACTTTTTTCCTCAACAATATATTCTGGAAATCATTTCTTATCAGACTGCACATATGTGCCAGGCTCATTGTTTTTAACAGATATAACTCATGTTGATATCTTGTCATAATGGCTTTAGGGGTTTTTGTTTTGTTTCAGCTTAGGAGATAGACTTCCACCACACCCCTACTGCCCAGTTCCGTTGTTCTCTGTCCAAAGGTAATCACTATACTGAAATTAGCATGTATCCTTTCTGCCTGGTTTTTATATAATTTAGTGCATATGTATTTAGTATTTCATTTGTGTGACTCTGGTACCATTTATTTATCCGCAATTTTACTTTTGAAGGTTTTGGTTTTCCCAGTTTTTTTACTGTTAAAAACAACGCCACAGGTTAACACTTTGTTTCATGCCTCCTTGGGCACATTGATATGAATATTTAGAGTATATTCCCACAAGTTAATTGCTAGGTCCTAGGGTCTGTGCTCGCCAATTACTTTTCAAAGTACCTCACCTTTTTTTCCATATTCTTACCAACACTTGGGCTTCTCAGACTTCTAAAATATTACCAATCTGATAAATGTGAAATAGTACCTCATTATAGTTTCAGTTATATATTTTTTCTTGTTTTTTTGGCCATTTAGTTCCCTCTAATAACCTTTGTCAGTTTTTCTACCACATTACTTGTTTTTCCTTGTTGATTGATAGCGATCTGTTTAGATTCTAGTACTATTCCTATACCCAGTAATATGTATTCTAAATAACTTCTTCTAGTCTGTGACTTGCATTTGAACTGTTTATATTATCTTTTCTGTCTAATGGAATTTTTTTATTTTAACGTATTCAAATTCTCATTGTTGTCATTTGTGTTTTGATGTTATGCTTAAGAAACGCAAAGAAATATAATGAAGATATTCTCCTATACTTTCTAACTTTTATGATTTCCTCCATACATACAAGTTTTTAATTCATATGGAATATATTTTTGTTTTGGCATGAAGTGAAGATTTGTATTTTTTCCCTTCGTATATATACTGGCTATGGCCAGTTGTCTTAGCACCATTTATCTAATGGTTGCGGCTCCCTGCTGACATGTACAGCTATCTTTGTCTCATACCAAGTTTCCATATGTGTGTATGTCAGTATCAACTTATTTTGTTCCTTTGGCCTATTTTTATATCCTTGTACCAATACCACACTGCTTAAATAGTTATATCCTTATAATTAGCCTCATAGGGCAAGATTCCAGGCCTTACCCTTCTGTTTTGATAAGTTTCTTTCTTAGTTTTATCTCTTTAATCTTCCATATGAACTTTAGATAGGTTTATTAAATTCCTTGAAAACTCTTTTTGGGATTCTGAATGGAGTTATAATGATTCATAGATCCATTATAAACTTATGCCGGGAACTAGTGGAGTTACACAGTTATATCTTTTAATCCCTTGGTGACTCATCATTTCTCCAGTGCATCTTTTATGTGATGTTTTGTTTGGTTCAATTCAGTCACTCAGTCATGTCTGACTCTTTGAGACCCCATGGACTGCAGTGTGCCAGGCTTCCCTGTCTATCTCCAACTCCTGAAACTTGCTAAAACTCATGTCCATTGAGTCAGTGATGCCATCCAACCATCTCATCCTCTGTCATCCCCTTCTCCTCCTGCCTTCAATCTTTCCTAGCATCAGGGTCTTTTCCAATGAGTCAGTTCTTCGCATTGGGTGGCCAAAGTACTGCCGTTTCAGCTTCAGCATCAGTCCTTCCAGTGAATATTCAGGACTGATTTCCTCTAGGACCGATTGGTTTGATCTCCTTGCTGTCCTAGGGACTCTGAAGAGTCTTCTCCAACACCATAGTTCAAAAGCATCAATTCTTTAAAAAAAAAAAAAAAAAAAGCATCAATTCTTTGGTGCTCAGCTTTTTTTATGGTCCAGCTCTCACATCCATACAACACTACTGGAAAAACCATAGCTTTCACTAGACAGACCTCTGTTGGCAAAGTAACATCTCTGCTTTTTAATATGCTATCTAGGTTGGTCATAGCTTTCCTTCCAAGGAGCAAGCATCTTTTGATTTCATGACTGCAGTCACCATCTGGAGTGATCTTGGAGCCCAAGAAAATAAAGTTTCCCACTGTTTCCATTGTTTCCACATCTATTTGCCATGAAGTGATGGGACCAGATGCCATAATCTTAGATTTTTTAATGTTGAGTTTTAAGCCAACTTTTTCACTCTCCTCTTTTACTTTCATCAAGATTCTCTTTAGTTCCTCTTTTCTTTCTGCTATGAGGGTGGTGTCATCTGCCAGAAATCTGATTCTAACTTATACTTCATCCAGCCTGACATTTTGCATGATGCACTCTCCATATAAGTTAAATGAACAGGGTGACAATATACAGACTTGGTGTAGCTCTTTCCCAATTTGGAACCAATCCATTGTTCCATGTCCAGTTCTAACTGTTGCTTCTTGACCTGCATACAGATTTCTCAAGAGGCAGGTAAGTGGTCTGATATTCCCATCTCTTGAAGAATTTTCCACAGTTTGTGGTGATCCACACAGTCAAAGACTTTGGCATAGTCAGTAAAGCAGAAGAAGATGTCTTTCTGGAACTCTCTTGCTTTTTCTATGATCCAGTGGATCTTGGCAGTTTGATCTCTGGTTCCTCTGCCTTTTCTAAATCCAGCTTGAACATTCAGAAGTTCACAGTTCACTTACTATTGAAGCTTGGCTTGAAGAATTTTGAGCATTACTTTGCTAGTGTGTGAGATGAGTGCAATTGTGCAGTAGTTTGAGCATTCTTTGGCATTGCCTTTCTTTGGGATTGGAATGAAAACTGACCTTTTCCAGTCCTGTGGCCACTGCTGAGTTTTCCAAATTTGCTGGCATATTGAATGCAACACTTTAACAGCATCATCTTTTAGCATTTGAAATAGCTCAACTGGAATTCCATTACCTCCACTAGCTTTGTTTATCATGATGCTTCCAACGGCCCACTTGACTTCTCACTCCAAGATGTCTGGCTCTAGGTGAGTGATCGCACCAGTGTGGTTATCTGGGTTATTAAGATCTTTTTTGTGTAGTTCTATGTATTTTTGCCACCTCTTCTTAATATCTTCTGCTTTTGTTAGGTTCATACCATTTCTGTTCTTTATTGTATCCATCTTTGTTCTCTAAACAGGTCGTGTATGTATTTTATTTGATTTTTGCCTAGGTATCTCCTATAAATTAGATATTATATTTGTATATATATATGTGTGTGTATATATATATGTTTCTCTTACACCCTGAACGTGGATCCTAAATGCTGAATTCTCTTATGTGTTTGAATTATTTGTCCACAAATTCTCTTGCAGTTTTCTATGTAAATAATTTTAGAGCCTGAAAGTAAGGATAGTTTTCTTTATTCTAATTTTTGATCTTTTAAAAAGTGTTTCATTGGCTAGGACTGTATACATTAGAGAATTAAGAGAAGCTGTGATATTGGTACTCTTGACTTGTTCCTGACTCTAAACAGCACACTTCTAACATTTTACCCCTAAGTGTTAATAAAATATTGAGGTTTATGGTGGCTCAGTTGGTAAAGAATCCTTATGCAATGCAGGAGACGCAAGTTTGATTCCTGAGTTGGGAAGATCCACTGGAGAAGCTGTAGACTTTCCACTCCAGTATTCTTGGGCTTCCCTTGTGGCTCAGCTGATAAAGAATCCACCTGCAATTCGAGAGACCTGGGTTCGATCCCTGAGTTGGAAAGTTTTACCACAAAGTATTAATAAAACATGGAGGTTTGTGGTAGATACCATCATAGACTGATGACCCCCCTATTACACCCCAAGTTGATTCTCTCCTTTTTCCTTGGTAAATTTTTATCTGGAGACATGGGTGTCAAGAAAAATGCTTACATTCCCCAGCGACCTCCACCTAGGTGAGGGCACATAACTTAAAAGTCATATACACAAATTCCAGTCTTATCCCTAAAGGGAAAACATAACTACTTCCCCTTTCTCTCCTTCCTGCCACCTGGAATGCAGATGTGATGACTAGAATTGGAGCAATCATATTGGACTTGAAGTGATCTTAAGGAATAAAGATCACAAAAAACATAACAAAATGATAGTAAAAACTTGGCTCTGGGCTACCCAACCAATCTTTTACATGCAAGAGAAATAAAAAAAAATTCGAGGTAGTTCAAGTTTTCGTGAGTCATAGCCAAGTCCAGTCTTACAGCACTCTTTATCAAGGTAATGAGTAATAAATTCCCAATTTGCCAGTAGTTTTTGTTTTTTTCATAAATTGTGTTTTTATAAGTTGCTGGTCTGTGTTAAAGAAAATTATATTGATAGATTTTTTAATGTTCAGTCATCCTTGGGATTCTGTCATGATACATCCTTAGAGTTTGCAGATGTCCAAATATTCTTTTTCCAGAGTTTTAATATGAAAACATTTAAACACACAGAAAAGTTGCTCTGTACAGTGAATATCCATGTATCCACCACCCAGATTCTACAATTAACATTTTATTGCATTTGCTTTGTGTCTTATTTGTTATGATATGCTTATTCATTTAGCTAATGTTTTCAAGTATTTGTATTTATGTGTTCAAAAGTGAGAATAACCAGTATTTTCTTTTCTCATACTATCTTTGTCTGATTTGAGTATCACAAATATACTTACCTCATTAAAGTGAAGTAAAGAGCTCTTCCATTTTTGTCTTCATTGAAAAAGTCTCACCAATATAAGAAATAATCTCTGAAGATTTGATAAGACTCATCTCTTTAAGTAATATTTGGTTAGCATCATGCTTTTTTAATGGATATACTTTTTTAAAATTACAGAGTCCATTCATTTAATGGTTATACATAAATATATAGATAGACCTTTCTTTTTCAAATCAGTTTTAGTGATTTATTTATTTGTACAGGACTATTTCATTAAATTGTCAAATTTATTAGTGTAATGATATTCATAGTGCTTTTAAAAATCTTGACTCTGTTTGTAATTATGTCATTTTCCTATTTTTCTCTCAATCAGTTTTACTAGGTTTGTCGGTTTTATTAGCTTTCTGAAAGAACTAGCTTTTGGATCTGTTGATTCCTTATTGATTTCTCCCCCCTTCCATCTAGTTCTTTTCTATTGTTACTGTTTCTTCCCTTCTGCTTTCTCTGTTCTGAATGACTTTCCTCTGTAAGCTACCTTCTCTTCTACTATATGCTTTTGAGTCTTTGAATTTACTTCTAAATACTGTTTAGATTGCATATCACACATTTTAGTACTAGTGTTTTCATTGTCTGAATGAAATGCTAAACATTTGGTAATTTCTATTAGTTTTTCTCTCTTCATAATTATTAGAAATTTCTAAAATGAATAGGATAGTATACCTGTTATATGGGTTTCTAATTTTATTGCATTGTTGTTATAGAACATGTTTTAAGTGACTTTGATTCATTGATACTTGAAATTTGCTTTTTGACAGTTTTTTTTAAAAAGGGAATTCAATGGATAATCTTTTCTTTTTTATCATCTTATTATAGTTTTTTTTTACAATGTGTTAGATTCAGATGTACTGCAAAGTGATTCAATTATACATATGTACGTGTGTGTATGTATATATTTGTATGTATGTATATATTCTTTTTTAGATTCTTTTCCATTTTAAATTATTACAAGATATTTATTATACTTTCCTGTGTTGTACAGTAGGTCCTTGTTGGTTATCTATATGATATCCAGTAGTGTGTATATTTTAATTCCAAACTCCAAATTCATCTGTCCCCTCTTCTTTTCCCCTTTGGTAATGGCATAGTCAGTTTTTAAAAAATATTTCATGTGTGCTAGGATGAATATATTTCTTGTCATTCAGAGTATAGGATTACTTACATTATTTGCATCTTTTACAAATGTGATGGTACATTTACCATCACATACACACACAGACACCTATATATAGATATATATGAGGTGAAAATTACGGTTTCTTTGATGTGAATTATTCTACTTATTCTCATGTTCTGTTTGCCTTGAAGTTTTAAAAATTTGATGTCAATATTGTTAAATTATCAGTTTAATTTTAATATTTTTCTAGTATATTTTGTCCATCTGTTTACATAATGACCTCTTTGTCATCACTTTTAGGTGTGTCTCTTATAATCAATACATGGTTGATTTTTTAAAAATCCTTCCAAGAATGGGTGTCTTTAAGTAGGCAAGTTCAAAATATTAATATTTGTATGTGCTTTGGTTATTGACCTACTTGGACTTATTTTGAGCATTTAAGTTTTCTATTTACCATTATTTAACTTTTGATTCCTTTTTTCCTTCTCTATATTAGGTTGATATAAGTTTTAAAATTTATTCTCTCTTTTCTTCTCTCCTGAAAGTTTGCTATCTGTCTAAGGTTAGATTTAAAATTAAAATGTCCCCTGTGAGAAATTACAGCGCCAAGCTTGGTACTTCCCTGGTGGTCCAGTCATTAAGAATCTGCCCTCCACTCCAGGGGATGCAAGTTCAACCCCTGTTTGGGGAACTAGGATCACACATGGCGTGGGACAACTAGGTCCGTGTACCGCAACTAGCGAAGCCCGTGAGCTGCAGTGACGACCTGGTACAGACAAAAAAAAAAAAGAATAAAACAAAACCCCAGGCTTTCATACTGCTTTCCCAAGCTTGGGGGTTAGACTTCTCTACTTCTCTTTTCATGGGAGGGGTAGGCCCCTTCAAGGGTCTTCCTCCAAGGACATCTCTTGGGTCCCCAGAATCTGTCTTAGGGAGCTAAGGGTGATCCTTTATGCAGTTTCTGAAGTTGAACCTCAAAGAAGGTGGTCACGAAGATGGGTGACCAGTGCCAGGCCTTCGCTGCTCTTAGCTGGTGGTGGGATGAGCGACAAAGGCGCCTGAAGAAAACCCCGAAGAGCTAATTGGGCCATCGAATGAATCAGAGGGTTAACTCAGACTGAATTCACTGTAGCTTTGTTTTCTGTCTTTACTCTGTAGTCTTTTTTTTCCATTTGAGCTTAGCTGTTTATTAAAAAATTATTTTCATTGCATATTAAGCTGCATTTCCATGTGTAGGGGCCAGTCTGCTATACTCTAAAAAGCTATGGAACTTAATTTACTTATATTACAGGATGTCTACAGGTTCCAAGTCTCATCTTCCACCTTGGATCTTTTTGTTTTTAGTCTGTTTTCCTCAGTTTCTGTTTGGCCATCTTACAAGTAGATACTTTTTTCTCTGTCTTGCTCCGTGGCGTTGATGATTCATTTTGAAGTTCTGAATGGCTATTGTTCTGGCCTTCCCTCATATCACCTGTCTCTCAGACTGAGGAAGTAAACCCTCCCCTGTGCACAAATCCCTGGATACCAGGCTCTGTTTATGTCCACAGTCCAGGTGGGAAAACTGGACGAACTTCTGTCCTGAAGTTCCTGGGTGCGCTGCCTTTTCCCTGTCCGCCAGCAGTTTCTGAAATGATGGCCCTGCAGCTCTCTGCCTTCCTGGCCGGTCATGCTCCTGGCATTGATGGAAACATACCCAGCTGGAAGCAGCTGGCATGCTCAGGCCTTCTAGCATTGAGCTCTCCAATATAACATGTGGGGGCCCTTTATTGCCTGACACTTCTTTTTGGCTAGGTGGCTCCCTCTGGCCACAGGCATTCCCTGGGCAGTTGTCTGAGTTAACATCCGAGCTTGGCTAGCACCAGGGCAGCTGTGGGGCCTGGCATCACCACTCACGGTAAATTCCCCAGGGAGTCCACAGACCTGCCTTGACTTCTCTTTCAGGTACACTTATCTTGGGACAAAGCTGTCTTCATAGGTGTGAGACCTATGCAGCCCCACACTCAGAAAGGTCAGTACTTGGATTAATACTCTGCTGCTGCTGTCTTGAAATTTTAAGTAAACTTTGAATAAAAAATTTCAAAATTTTGAATTTGTACTAGGCTCTGTAAACTATTTAGCATCTCCTTAGTAGAAACAGAGAACATTACTGAGTCTTAGAAAAGTGGGTGGGACTTACTGACTAACCCATCTTCTTAAGAGTCCAGGACAACAACCATGAGGAGTAATTGTTTTAAAATTTTTTTTTACATATTTTTGAGCTTCACTATTCAAAACTTATTCTTATGGGAAGCTTCCCTCTAAATAAAGCATTTAGGGTTTCAGGAAAGTGAGAGAGTACAGTTCTAGTATAGCTGTCTAATAGAATTTTCTGCAGTGATGTTAATGTTCTATATCTTTGTTGTGGCCACCAGTCTCATGTGGCTACTGAGAATTTGAAATGTGGCTGATATGACTGAGGACCTGAATTTCTGAATTTTAATTATATAAAATTTAAAATTAAATAGCCATATGGGAAGACCCAGAAAGCCAATCTGGAAGACCCAGCAATGGCCACGGGACTGGGAAAGGCCAATCCTCATCCCAGTTCCTAAGAGGCCTAGTACTACAGAATGCTCTAACTGTTGGACAGTTGCGCTCATCTCCCATGCTAGTAAGGTCATGCTTTAAATCTTGCGTGCTAGGCTTCAGCATTATCTGAAACATTTACTGGATCATAGAGAAAGCTAGGGAATTGCAGAAAAACATCTATCTCTGTTTCATCAACTACACCAAAGCCTTTGACAGTGTGGATCATAATAAACTGTGGAAAGCTCTGAAAGAGATGGGAATATCAGTTCACCTTACCTGTCTCCTAAGAAGCCTGTACGCAGATCAAGAAACAACAGTTAGAACCCTGTATGGAACAACTGATTGGTTCAAGATTGAGAAAGGAGTACAACAGGGCTGTTTGTTTAACCTATATGTTGAGCACATCAGGAGAAATTCCAGGCTGGATGGGTTACAAGCTGGAATCAAGATAGGTGGGAGAAACATCAACAACCTCAGATATGTGGATGATACCAATCTAATGGCAGAAAGCAAAGAGGAACCAAAGAGCCTCTTGATGAGGATGAAGGAGGAGAGTGAAAGAGCTGGCTTAAAACTAAATATTAAGTAAACTAAGATCTTGGCATCTGGCTGCATTACTTCATGGCAAACAGAGGGGGAAAAGGTGGAAGTAATGACAGATTTCCTCTTATTGGACTCTAAAATCACTGTGGATGGTGACTGCAGCCATGAAATCAGAAGAGGATTGCTTCTTGGCAGGAAAACTATGACAAATATAGACAGTGTGTTGAAAAACAGAGATGTTACTCTGTCAACAAAGGTCCATAGAGTCAAGGCTATGGTCTTCCCAGTGATCACATACAATTGTGAGAGCTGGACTGTAAAGAAGGCAGAATGTCAGAGAATTGATGCCTTTGAACTGTGGTACTGGAGAAGACTCCTGAGAGTCCCTTGGATAGCAAGGAGATCAAACCAGCCAATCTTAAGGGAAATCATTGGAAGGACTGATGCTGAAGCTGAAACTCCAGTATTTTGGTCATCTGATGTAAACAGCCGACTCATTGGAAAAATCTTTGACACTGGGAAAGATTGAGGGCAGAAGGAGAAGAGGGAGTCAGAGGATGAGATGGCTGGATGGCGTTATCAATGAGATTGATGTGAACTTGGGCAAACTTCAGGAGATCGTGAGGGACAGAAAGGCCTGGTGTGCTGCAGTCCATGGGGTTACAAAGAGTTGGACATGATTGGGCGACTGAACAACAGCAAGTCGTATTGGACAGTGTAGGCAGGCAACAACAGGCAACCATATTGGACAGTGTAGATCTAGAACAACAAAGTAATTTCTGATGTTTTGATTTTATTTTGCATTGATTTTATATCAAGAGTTAAAGTTAGTCTTTGCACAGAAAGGATTTTCTAAATTCAGATTTAAGGCATATCAAGAACTAGATGGAGAAACTGAAATCAATTTTTTCCCATAATTATAGAGAAGATCTTTTCCACCCAAGAAAGCTAGTTCATGAGGCTCTTTGCTGTAACCTACAAGGGAGTTTATTGTGTGGACAAATAAATTGCTTAAAGACTGCCCCTTCCAGTTCTAAGTGACTATGGAAGAAATAAGGGAGACAAAGAAGAGGCAAGGTTAAGGGCCAGAGTCTTGGCAAGGAGTGATGGTGAGGAGGTGTAGTGGGTGGTGAATTAATTGGTGAGCTTAAGCCATCCCTCCTGTGCCTGCATGACCTGGGTATACAAGTGACCCAGCAAATCTCATGTGTTTTGATGAGACACAGAGGTCTTGACAGCACAGAGATCTGTCAGAGGGCTCTAGTTAAAACAAAGATGTAGCTGCATAGGACATTTGAGAAGGCCAGAACTACAAACTTCAGAACTAGATAGTACTTCATCTAAAAAGTCACAGCAGAAAAACTATACTTCAGTGGTTACCAGTCCAGAGAACAGAAAATCCAGTTGCTCACTGTCCACAAGTGAAGATCTGAATAATACCACCCCTGCTGCCACAGATCATCTAAACTTTTTCAGACCCCAAAATGATAGAGAGAAAATTAGAAAGTCTTAACATTTTCCCTAAAGAAACAAAGAGAGTTAATATAAAGGAATTGTCTGAACTATTGAACTGAACTAAGTTTAACTGAATGGTTTTCTATGGATGAGCAGATGAGTTACGGAGAAATAAAGAAACTGCGTTTTCTCTGTGCATCTAAGCGCACAGTGAATGAATTTGTGACCCCACTACAAATATGTCTGGCTTCTTGCCCAGCCAGTTTTTAACAGCAGTCCTATTCATAAGCTTTAGCAGAGGTGAAATACGTGACAGAAGTTGGGGTGGGGATGCTACCCTGCTGTGTTGAGCCTCAGAGCCAGCATCATGACAGAATTGGCTACTTAACTTGTAGATGCCCTTTCTTCAAAGGCACTAGCTATCTCACATGGGAAGGTCATTTGGGGCTTATTTGGAAGGCAGTTTTTCTCTTATCACCTGCCTGGACATGAAGAAGGTTGTACCTACTCCAGCCTACTGGTCCAAGAGCTTTGAAATCAATGGGAGAGGGCCAGTCCGGCAAATTGCAGTGTCATTTTGCCTGTGCAGTGCCCTACTCATTTTGTGCTGAATGAATCACATCTGGGATGAAAGAGGCCAGATCTACTTGGACAAAATCCTAATACATTATCTTGGTCTAGCATCCCATCAGTCCCTTGTCCGTACAGTCCTCTGTGGGCTACACCACCACCTGCAGGCCAATTCTGAAATGTACATGTCCAAAAAAATGAAGGGATTCTTGGACTGTATTCTGTAAAGTTATGATATCTGCATTATGCTTCAAGTGCTGATAGTCTTAGAGTTAGAACCCCATGGCTCAGCAAATATATTTAGAATTCCTGGGGTTTACTACAAAGTTCATTATACATTTCTTCTCCTTGGATGTTATAAAAACTAATATTCTCCAAAGGGTAGGAGGTTTTTTGTTTGTTGTTTTTGGCTCTCAGAGGCAGATGTTGCCTTCCAATAATGCTTGCTTAATTTTTCCAACTTCCCCTAACCTACTTGACCTAGCCCAGCCCACATAAATGTCTCCATCCGTATAGATGATAAACATTAGACCCCAGGAATACTGAAACTCAGCTCTTGTGCCTCCATATCTTGGGTTTCCTTCTTTGGGAAATTGGCTTTTGGAAAAATTCAATTGCTTATCCTTTTAGGAAACAAGAATCACTTGTCAAAGAGGCTAGAGTGGCTAAGGTAGATTCAGAAACTCAGTTTGCACTAGGGTCACCTTTTTCGAATATTTTGGGTTTGTCATTTCACACCCAATCCTGGAAGCCATAGGACCCCAAGGGAAGACTCATTACCAGTCCTGCAAATCATCTGGCTGAGAGTTCTGAGGATATCCAGTCCTAGCCATCACCAATGGATAATCAGACACAGATAGCACCTACACAATTGGGTTTTTATTATATCTAAGTATAAAGAAGGATAAAATGGTTTAAGTTTGTATCCTGGACTGTCGTAGTCCATTCTGGCTGCTCTAACAAAATACCACAGACTATCTTATACAAAACAGAAACTTATTGCTCACAGTTTTGGACCCCGAAAGTCTGAGATCATGGTGCCGGCATAATCACCTTCTGAATAGGAACTCTTTCTGGTTTATAGTCAGCTGGCACATTCTCACTATATCTATCCTCATGCAGTCAAAGAGGTTACGGATCTCTTTGGACCTCTTTTGTGAAGCCACTAAACCCATTCATGAGTGTTCTGTCCTCAAGACCTAAATACCTCCTACCAGGCAATACCTGCCAATACCATTGCCTTTGGGGTTTAGACTTTTACACATAAGATCAAGTTCTATTTTAAAATGTTCAACTTGAAATACTTCTTAGATATCTAATGGAAAGTTCTGGTAGGTAACAGGATGTTTGTTAGGTCTGGACCTCAGGAGAAGTGCCAGGGCTGAAGATCATGCAGATCTGGGAGCTATTGACAGGGAGATTTTTATATAGCCACGTGACTAGATAAGGTCTCCTTCAAAGTGAGTGAATATATTTATGAGCAGAAGTGGTTTAAACAGATTAAAATTTTGGGAATAAGAGGAAGAAGCCAGCCAGGGATGTAGGGAAAAGACCAAGGTGGAACATTGACCAAGAAACTAAGTGGCTGACTGAGTCAAGTGCTGCTGAGAGGTCAAGTGAGAGGAGGACTGGGGATTGTTTAGAGGATTTGGAAAGATGGAGCTCATTGGTGATCTTGAGAAGAATGGCTTCTCTGGGTTGCAGCAAAGAAAACATGATTGGAGAAGACTAAAAAGAGACTATAAAGTGAGGAAGAGGACACCTTGAATATTGACAAGTCATTTTAGAAATGGTAGAACAAGTGGACTTGAGAAGTAGGAGTGGGTGGTTGGAGGTGGGCATAGATTTTAGAGAGGACAGATTTCTTTTCAAGATAGAAGATATTATAGTATGTTTATATGCTGGTGGGAATGTTCTAATATAAAAGGGAAATGTGGAAATGCTGGAGAGCGTAGACGATGGAAAGCCTTCAAATAGATAAGAGAGGATCCAGGGCTTAAGTTGTGACGTCTAAAAGGACCTCCACTACAGGACAGTTCTTCCAGCATAAAGGGAGAAAAGGCAAAAATTAGTAAATGTGCCGAAGGGGAACTGCCACAACTGTCTTCTGGTTGTTCCTACTTTGTTAGTAAAAGTAGAGTGGAGTCTGTTTCCACCGGTTTCTACAAATCCAGCTTACTCAGACTCTGCTGTCAACCTAGAACCCCATCAACTCACCGTGACAACTGAGTTAGAAGAGCCCAGTTACCACTCACAGACAAAAAACAAATGTGGTTACCTAAGGGGAAAGAGGGCATGGCGGAGGGATAAATTAGGAGACTGGGATTAATATATACACACTATAATAAAATAGAGCTTCCCCGATGGCTCAGTGGTAAACCCAACAAGGAACTACTGCATAGCACAGGATCTATCCAGTAGGTATATACACCATCTTATGTAATAACTTATAAGGGAAAAGAACATTTTAGATTCTTTATATAAGTATAAAGAATATATATGTATATATATGTTCATATATATGTGCGTGTGTGTATATATATATATATGTATGTATATATATATATATGTATAACTGAATCACTGTGCTGTATCCCTGAAACTTGCTTGATATTGTAAATCCACTATACTTCAATTAAAAAATTTTAGAAAAGACAAGCCCTCCTGTGATAGATTCTGGATCCCTAGCAGTGCCACAGCCAGCTCTGGTACTTTGTTCCTTAGAAAACATACCAGTTAGAGAAGCAGAAGCATGATACTATCTTGTTTGAACTCAGAATGCACTGAGCATAGGCTTTTCAGCTTCCCAAATTGTCATGCAATCTAGTGGAGTGTGAAGTGGAGGAGGAGCAAGTTATGGTTAAAATGTTCACCATCGTTAGGCGGGGACTACTGGCACCCTATAAAAAAATGAAGAAAACAGCCTTACATGTTTTAAGCTTATAATTTTTTTTTCAGTGGTTTTCTCGGTTTCTCTTCATATTTGGATGCTTTGGCATTAAGTGGGTTTTAATTCAGCTTCTCCCTAAATTGCTTCCTCTTGAACGTCCCCCTCTTTAGCTTCAGCAAGCCTCAGCCATCACAGGCTCCCAGTTACCATTTCTGCTCCCTGCCTGGTTACAGCTTCTTAGGGAGGGAGGTCCTCACACAAATGTGAGAACATATAAAATAGATTTTATACTTAACTTTTTTTTTTTAACAATTCTTTAAAAAAAATTATTTATTTTTGGCTGCCGTGGGTCTTCCGTGCCATGCACTGGGTTCTCTGGTTGCAGCAAGTTGGGGGCTACTGTTCATTGTAGTGCATGCGCTTCTCATTGCAGTGGCTTTTCTTGTTGAGGTGCATGGGCTCTAGGGTGAGCAGGCTTCAGTAGTTGTGGCACGTGGGCTCAGTAGTTGCAGCTGGTAGGCTCTAGAGCACAAGTTCAGTAGTTGTGATGCATGGGCCTAGTTATTACCCCGTGGCATGTGGAATCTTCTCGGACCAAGGATCAAACCCTTATTTCCGGCATTTGGACCACCAGGGAAGCCCCTGAAATAGATTTTAAAAGGATAAACTAATATCACCATAAGCTGATTAATCAAGCCACAGCATCAATAGTAGAACTTTCTGAACAAGATTTTGCCATTTAATCTTTTTTCATCCATCTTTAGTTCTAAAGGAAAAAAAAAAAAAAAGCAACTTTCTAAAGGAGCATGGCCCCACCCATCAGAACAAGACCCAGTTTCTCTCTCAGTCAGTCCCTCCCATAAGGAAGCTTCCATAAGCCTCTTATCCTTCTCCATCAGTGGGCAGACAGACTGAAAACCACAATCTCAGAAAACTAACCAATCTGATCACATGGACCACAGCCTTGTCTAACTCGGTGAAGCTATGAGCCATGCCATGTAGGACCACCCAAGATGGACGGGTCTTGGTGGAGAGTTCTGACAAAATGTGACCCACTGGAGAAGGAAATGGCAAGCCACCTCAGTATTCTTGCCTTGAGAACCCCATAAACAGTATGAAAAGGCAAAAAGATAGGACACTGAAAGATGAACTCCCCAGCTCAGTAGGTGCCCAATATGCTACTGGAGATCACTGGAGAAATGACTCCAGAAAGAATGAAGAGATGGGGTCAAAGCAAAAACAACACCTACTTGTGAATGTGATTGGTGATAGAGGCAAAAAGTCCAATGCTGTAAGGAGCAATATTGCATAGGAACCTGGCATGTCAGGTCCATGAATCAAGGCAAATTAGTTCAGTTCAGTTCACTCAGTTGTGTCCGACTCCTTGCGACCCCGTGGACTGCAGCACGCCAGGCCTCCCTATCCATCACCATCTCCCAGAGTTTGCTCAAACTCATGTCCATAGAGTCGGTGATGCCATCCAACCATGTCATCCTGTCATCCCCTTCTCCTCCCTCCTCCAATCTTTCCCAGCATCAGGGTCTTTTCAAATGAGTCAGCTCTTTGAATCAGGTGGCCAAAGTATTGGAGTTTCAATTCAGCATCAGTTCTTCCAATGAAAATTCAGAACTGATTTCCTTTACGATGGACTGGTTGGATCTCCTTGCTGTCCAAGGGACTCTCAAGAGTCTTCTCCAACACCACAGTTCAAAAGCATCAATTCTTCAGCACTCAACTTTCTTTATAGTCCAACTCTCACATCCATACATGACTTCTGAAAAAACAATAGCCTTGACTAAACTGATCTTGGTTGGCAAAGTAATGTCCCTGCTTTTTAATATGCTGTCTAGGTTAGTCATGGCTTTTCTTCCAAGTAGCAAAGTGTCTTTTAATTTCATGGCTTCAGTCTCCATCTGCAGTGATTTTGGAGCCCCCCAAAAATAGTCTGCCACTGTTTCCACTGTTTCCCCATCTATCTGCCATGAAGTGATGGGACCAGATGCCATGATCTTAGTTTTCTGAATGTTGAGTTTTAAGCCAACATTTTCACTCTTCTCTTTGACTTTCATCAAGAGGCTCTTCTGCCCTAAGGGTGGTGTCATCTGCATATCTGAGGTTATTGATATTTCACCAAGTCAGCAGAGATAGATTTTTTTTTTCTGGAACCCTCTTGCTTTTTTGATGGTCCAACAGATGTTGGCAGTTTGACCTCTGGTTCCTCTCACTTTCAAGGCAAACTGGAAGTGGTCAAACAGGAGATGGCAAGAGTAATCATTGATTTTAGGAATCAGTGAACTAAAATGGACTGGAATGGGCGAATTTAACTCATATGACCATTATATCTACTACTGTGGGCAAGAATCGCTTAGAAGAAATGGGTAGCCATCATTGTCAACAAAAGAGTCTAAAATGCAGTACTTGGGTGCAATCTCAAAAAGGACAGAATGATCTCTCTTTGCTTCCAAGGCAAACCATTCAATGTCACAGTAATTCAAGTCTATGCTCCGACCACTAATGCTGAAGAAGCTGAAGTTGAACAGTTCTATGAAGACCTACAAGACCTTGTAGAACTAACACCCAAAAAAAGATGTCCTTTTCATTACAGGGGACTGGAATGCAAAAGTAGAAAGTCAGGAAACACCTGGAGTAACTGAAAAATTTGGCCTTGGAGTACGGGATGAAGCAGGGCAAAAAAAGGCTAATAGAGTTATGCCAAGAGAACACACTGTTCATAGCAAACACCCTCTTCCAACAACACAAGAGAAGACTCTACATGTGGACATCACCAGATGGTCAATACTGAAATTGGATTGATTATATTCTTTGCAGCCAAAGGTGGAGAAGCTCTATACAGTCAGCAAAAACAAGACTAGGAGCTGACTGTGGCTCAGATCATAAACTTCTTATTGCCAAATTCAGACTTAAATTGAAGGAAGTAGGGAAAACCACTAGGTCATTCAGATATGACCTAAATCAAATCCCTTATGATTATACAGTGGATGTGAGAAATAGATTGAAGGGATTAGATCTGATAAACAGAGTGCCTGAAGAACTATGGATGGAGATTTGTGACATTGTACAGGAGACAGGAATCAAGACCATCCCCAAGAAAAAGAAATGCAAAAAAGCAAAATGGTTGTCTGAAGAGGCCTTACAAATAGCTGTGAAAAGAAGAGAAGCAAAAAGCAAAGGAGAAAAGGAAAGATATACCCATTTGAATTCAGAGTTCCAAAGAATAGCAAGGAGTGATAAGAAAGCCTTCCTCAGTGATCAGTGCAAAGAAATAGAGGAAAACAATAGAATGGGAAAGACTAGAGATCTCTTCAAAAAAATTAGAGATACCAAGGGAACGTTGAATGGGCACAATAAAGGATAGAAATACTATGGACCTAACAGAAGCAGAAGATGTTAAGAAGAGGTGGTAAGAATACACAGAAGAACTGTACAAAAAAGATCTTCATGACCCAGATAATCACAATGGTGTGATCACTCATCTAGAGCCAGGCATCCTGGAATGCAAAGTCAAGCGGGCCTTAGGAAGCATCACTACAAACAAAGTTAGTGTAGGTGATGGAATTCCAGTGGAGCTATTTCAACTCCTAAAAGATGATGCTGTGAAAGTGCTGCACTCAGTATGTCAGCAAACTTGGAAAACTCAGCAGTGTCCACAGGACTGGAAAAGGTCAGTTTTCATTCCAATCCCAAAGAAAGACAATGCCAAAGAATGCTCAAACTACCACACTATTGTGTTCATCTCACATGGTAGTAAAGTAATGCTCAAAATTCTCCAAGCCAGGCTTCAACAATATGTGAACCATGAACTTCCAGATGTTCAAGCTGAATTTAGAAAAGGCAGAGGAACCAGAGATCAAATTGCCAACATCTGTTGGATCATCAAAAAGGCAAGAGAGTTCCAGAAGAACATCTATTTCTGCTTTATTGACTATGCCAAAGCCTTTGACTGTGTGAATCACAATAAACTGTGGAAAATTCTGGAGGAGATGGGAATACCAGACCACCCGACCTGCTTCTTGAGAAATCTGTATGCAGGTCAGGAAGCAACAGTTAGAACTGGGCATGGAACAACAGACTGGTTCCAAATAGGAAAAGGAGTACGTCAAGGCTCTATATTGTCACCCTGCTTACTTAACTTATATGCATCATGAGAAATGCTGGGCTAAAGGAAGCACAAGTTGGAATCAAGATTGCTGGGAGAAATATCAAAAACCTCAGATATGCAGATGACACCACCCTTATGGCAGAAAGTGAAGAAGAACTAAAGAACCTCTTGATGAAAGTGAAAGAGGAGAGTGAAAATGTTGGCTTAAAATTCAACATTAAGAAAACTAAGATCATGGCATTTGGTCCTATCACTTCATGGCAAATAGATGGGGGAACAGTAGAAACAGTGACAGACTTTTTTTGGGGGGGCTTCAAAATCACTGAAGATGGTGACTACAGTCATGAAATTAAAAGACACTCCTTGGAAGAAAAGCTATGACTAACCTAGACAGCATATTAAAAAGCAGAGATATTCCTTTGCCAACCAAGGTCTGTCTAGTGAAAGCTATGGTTTTTCCAGTGGTCATGTATGGATGTGAGAGTTGGACTATAAAGAAAGTTGAGTGCTGAAGAATTGATGCTTTTGAGCTGTGGTGTTGGAGAAGACTCTTGAGAGTCCCTTGGACAGCAAGGAGATCCAACCAATCCATCCTAAAAGGAAATCAGTCCTGAATTTTCATTGGAAGGACTGATGCTGAAGCTGAAACTCCAATACTTTGGCCACCTGATGCAACGAGCTGACTCATTTGAAAAGACCCTGATGCTGGGAAGATTGAAGACAGGAGGAGAAGGGGACAGCAGAGGATGAGATGGTTGGATGGCATCACTGACTCGATGGACATGAGTTTGAATAAATTCCGGGTGTTGGTGATGGACACGGAGTCCTGGCATGCTGCAGTCTGTGGGGTCACAAAGAATTGGACACGACTGAGCGACTGAACCTACCTGAACTGAAAGGAACAGCACACCCAGGAATTAGGTTTGAGAGAAGATGAGGATAAAGAAGATTTCTTCCCCATTGAAGAGCACATACACACACACACTCAGAAACACACACTTTGGTTACTCGTACACATAGTAACTATGTTTATTGTAGCTTACAGATGAATGAATAGCAAATTTAAATTTTTCTTTTTTCCAGTAAGAACTTTGTAGCAAAGCAAAGAGGTATATTAATATAAAAAAGACAGCATGCACAATTGTACACAAATATCTCAATTTTGTAAACAAACTTTCTTCAGTCCAACGTTAGTAGAGAGGTGTTTGGACCTCATGGTTGAAGTGAAATATCTGAGTAAACGTACTTCTAACTAAACAGGAGTCAGGATGAATGTTTATTTTCTTACAGAATATGGGACTAAATAAATTAGGCTTTAAAAAAAAAAAAAACCCTATTAATTGAAAGCCAGATACCTAGTTTGTCATGTGCCATGACTCCAAATGATCTGGGAACTTTCCTTTGGAAATACCTTCAGAGTTCTTTTTACAAGTAGGGTGACCAACCGTCTCTGTTTTTCCAGGACTGTAGGGTTTCACAGGGTGTTGGACTTTCAAAACTAAGCAGCCTTGGATAAACTTTCCTGGTTTATCTGGGTCTGAGAGAGATTTTCAGTTATAAAACTTAGAGTGCCAGGCAAAATGGGTTGAGTTTGGTCCCTCCATGAGCTATACAAGAATTACCAGCTGTTGCTTTACAGTTACAACTATGTTATTCAATTAGATTGATCCCCTTCTCATTTTTAAGACTTGACCCAAAATACCTTTGGTTGTTTCAGAAGATCAATTTTACCCGCACCATGTCCCCAACCAAATATGTGGCAGCACTCAGGATAGTCTTCGTTCACAGGAAATTTTACAAACCTCTCCTTCCTTCCTTCCTTTCCTTTCTTACCTTTTCATATTTGGGTCACTGCATGTAAAAGTATCTAGTAGGGTATGTGACAGACTTTCTCCTTGACCATACCACAGTCAACTTCTCTGAGCCCTCTTCTCTGCTAGGTCTTGACTTTGGCTCATATCTAGTCTTTGGCCTGTCTAGCCCCGTTTTAGCAAGAGTCCTTCTAAGTCAGCTTAACAAGAATCCCACTACCTTTGATATCTGAATATTTTAAATATCTGATCAGTTTTCTCATTTTCTACTCTTGATATCTGATTTTTTGTTGTTCAGTCAATAAGTCATGTCTGACTCTTTGTGACCCAGTGGACTGCAGTATGCCAAGCTCCTCTGTCCTCCACTATCTCCCAGAGCTTGCTCAAATTCGTGTCCATTGAGTTGGTGATGCTATGTGATCATCTTATTCTCTGCCACCCCTTTCTCCTTTTGCCTTCAATCTTTCCCAGCATCAGGATCTTTTCCAGTGAGTTGGCTCTTCGCATCAAGTGGCCAAAGTTTTGGAGGTTTAGCTTCAGCATCAGTCCTTCTAATGAATATTCATGGTTGATTTCCTTTAGGATTGACTGGTTTGATCTCCTTGGAGTTCTAGGGACTCTCAACAGTCTTCTCCAGCACAATTCAAAAGCATCAATTCTTTAGTGCTCAGCCTTCTTTATAGTCCAACTCTCACATTTGTATGTGACTACTGGAAAAACCTTAGCTTTGGCTATACAGACCCTTGTCTGCAAAGTGATGTCTCTGCTTTTTAATACACCATCTAGGTTTGTCATAGCTTTCCTTCCAAGGAACAAGTATCTTTTAATTTCATGGCTGTAGTCACCGTTTGCAAAGATTTTGGAGCCCAAGAAAATAAAATCTGTTACTGCTTTCACTTTTTTCTCTTCTATTTGCCATGAAGTGATGGGACCAGATTCCAGGATCTTAGTCTTTTGAAAGCTGAGTTTCATGCCAGCTTTTTCACTCTCCTCTTTCACCCTTATCAAGAGGCTGATTAGTTCCTCTTCACTTTCTGCCATTAGAGTGGTATCATCTGCATATCTGAGCCTGTTGATATTTTTCCTGGCAATCTTGATTCTGGCTTGTGATTCATCTACCCCAGCATTTCTCATGATGTACTCTGCATAGAGTACATATGTAGGGTTATAATATACAGCCTTGACATACTCCTTTCCCAATTTTGAACTAGTCATTTGTCCCATATCCAATTCTGTTGCTTCTTGACCTGCATACAGGTTTCTCAGGAGACAGGACGGGTGGTCTGGTACTTTCATCTCTTTAAGAATTTTCCACAGTTTGTTGTGATCCACACAGTCAAAGGCTTTAACGTATCAATGAAGCAGAAGTAGTTGTTTTTCTGGAACTCCCTTTCTTTCTCTATAATCCCATGAATGTTGGCAGTTTGATCTATGTTATTCTGAGTTTTCTAAACCCAACTAACACATCTGAAAGTTCTCAGTTCATTTACTCCTGAAGCCTAGCTTGGACGATTTTGAGCATAACCTTTCTAGTTTGTGAAATGAGTACAATTGTATGGTAGTTTGAACACTCTTTGGCACTGCCCTTCTTTGGGATTGGAATGAAAACAGCTTTTTCAGTCCTGTGGCCATTGCTGAGTTTTCCAAATTTGCTGATATATTAAGTGCAGCACTTTAACAGCATTATCTTTTAGGATTTTAAATAGCTCAGTTGGAATTCCATCACCTCTACTAGCTTTGTTTGTAGTAATGCTTCCCAAGGCCCACTTGACTTTACATTCCAGGATGTCTGGCTCTAGGTGAGTGACCACATCATCGTGGTTACCCAGGTCAGTAAGCCCTTTTTATATAGTTCTTCTGTGTATTCTTGCCACCTCTTCTTAACCTCTTCTGCTTCTGTTAGGTCCTCACTATTTCTGTCCTTTATCCTGCCTATCCTTGCATGAAGTATTCCCTTGATATCTCTAGTGTTCTTGAGATCTCTAGTCTTTCTCATTCTATTGTTTTCCTCTATTTCTTTGCCTTGTCCATTTAAGGCCTTCTTATCCCTCTTTGTTATTCTCTGGAACTCTGCATTCAGTTGGGTATATCTTTCTCTTTTTCTCCCCTGCTTTTTGCTTCTCTTCTTTCCTCAGGTATTTGTAAAACCTTCCCAGACAGCCATTTTGCTTTTTTTCATTTCTTTTTCTTGGAGATGGTTTTGATCACCACTTCCTGTACAGTGTTACGAATCTCCATCCATAGTTCTTCAGGCGCTCTGTCTACCAGATCTAATCCCTTGAATCTATTCATCACCCACACTGTATAATCATAAGGGATTTGATTTGCCCACAGTTGTAGATCTAATGGTCATCTGAGTTAAATTCGCCCATCTCTGTCCATTTTAGTTCACTGATTCCTAAGATGTCGATGTTCACTCTTGCCATCTCCTGCTTGACCGCATCCAAGTTATCTTGATTAATGGACCTTACATTCCAGGTTCATATGCAATACTGTTCTTTACAGCACTGGACTTTACTTTCACCACCAGACACATACACATCTGAGTGTCGTTTCTGTTTTGTCTCAGTGGCTTCATTCTTTCCGGCGCTTTTAGTAATTGCCCTCCACTCTTCTTCTGTAGCATATTGGACACCTTCTGACTTGGGGGGCTCATCTTCTGGTGTCATATCTTTTTGCCTTTTCATACTGTTTATGGGGTTCTCAGCAGCAAGAATACTAGAGTGGTTTGCCATTTCTTCCTGCAGTGGACCACGTTTTGTCAGGCCTCTCACTACAACCTGTCCATCTTGTGTGTCCTGGAATAGCATGGCTCATAGCTTCACTGAGTTACACAAGCCCCTTCACCATGACAACGCTGTGATCTTTAAGGGGTTGTGATATCTGATCACAACCTGGCCTAGCATACTATTAAGTGGATTTAGTAAAAATCCCCTTATCCTTGATATTTCCTTTTAGTCATTTTCCTCCTCTCATCCCATCACTCCATTCATTGGCTATAAGTCCTTGGCTTTCTTTACTGTAATCTTTCCCCTACCGTGATACTCTTATTACAATTGTTCTGAATAAAGTCTTTCTTACCAATGTGTTAAGTATCTGAATGACTTTTTCTTTTACAGTTATGGTTTACTGACTCAGACAGGATTGAATTCATCATTGGATCCCTGAACATCTCATCCAGGACCCCAAGTGTGCACTTTTGAAGACTTTGTTTCATTCCTGGCTAATTCAGGCTCCATTTGTAAGTCCAACTCTTGAGCCAGTGCTCTGGGTGACAGTCTGTTGAGGCCTGGTAAGGACAGATTTTCATTCTTAAGATTCTCAGTGTATTCTCTGAGGCTGGGTTAGAGTCCCAGCTTTTTTGAAAGGTATCTGTTTGAACAAGCATCTTCCTAGATGGAAGTCTTCTTGCATGATTTTGTTAGGTAGTTAGAAAAGGAAAAAGGAGTCCAGGATGGTGGTGGCTAAAAGATAAGGAAGGGAAAAGCCCGTGAAAACAGAACAAAGGAGGGTCTGAGGACCAGAGTGAGGACCTCAGGTAGAACAAACAGCACCCCTGGCTAGCCCAGTTTACATAGGGCAGGCCCAGGGGGAGGAGAAAAAACATAAAAAGAGGAGTCAAAGGGCCAGGGGTCTCTGTCTGTCTCTCCCCCTCCCCTTGCTTCCCCCTCACTTTCCCCTCCCCGCCTTCCATCCCTCCTCTCTCTTCGCGACTTTTGGGTCAGCATGCCCTCATGCCTCAAGGATGTATTTTCCTTTATTTTCTAAATAAAACTGAGCTGTAACATGGAGCAGTAACACTGTTCCATCCGAGAGCTGGTCCGTCACTTCAAATTTTTGTTGTGACAAGACAGAACCAAGGAAATTACACACTCCCCCAACATCTATGGTGCCCTTACTCCGATTTAACCCGGCTGAAACAACCTGCAAGGAGAAAGCGAAGCACAGCAGGAACCCAATTCAGCAAAAGCTCCCGTGGTGGGAGCTGAAGGCAAAGAAAACCCAGCGCAGGGGAAGTGACAAGAAGCCCAACATGCTGGAAACTGGGACAGCGAAAAACGAACTCTGCAGAAAGTTCACAAGGCTCAGTCTCAGATTCCAGAAGACCTCCAGCTAAGGTCTTTGCTCCTATGGCTGAAGGGACATATGCCTAACAATATCTTAATTCCGATACAATCTCTCGTTTCTTGTTTCCTTGAACCCCCCCACCCCCACCCCGCCCCTTGAGCAGGCGAGTGGCAGGGGGTGCAATTGAGGGACTCTGGAGAGGCTACTCCTCAGTGTGTCCCAAAGGCTCCACTATCTGCTGGCCCCAGTAGCTGTTACCCAAGCGGGTGGGGGTTCTTCTGTCCTTAATCTTCTTTGTGCCAAGGATCAGGCGAATGAAAACTGAGCACAGGTCAGGTATTTAGCAGATTTCCCGGCAGGTTATGAAGGAATTCCTTGGCACGTTTTTCCCAGTTTCTTCCTCCCTTCCTTTAGCTCCTCTTTCCTGGGACTTGAGCCCAACCAAAACCCATGATGCCTGACTTCGGGACGTAATGAAGCTCAGGCTCTGAAGTCTCATTGCAAAAATTCAGTGAGAGACACAACGATAGGTAAGAGGTGGATTTGTTCGGATTCAGAGAGAAGCACACTGCACAGGGTGTGGGCCATTGCAGAGGGCAAGTGCTTTGACCATGGAATGTGGTGTGGCTAGTTTTTGCAAGCTGGGTGAATTCATAAGCTAATGAGTGGGAGGATCATCCCAACCATTGGGGAACCACCCTCTCCTCCCGTCTTTTGACAGTGACTTGGAACTGTCCTGCTTCCTGGGTGTGTCATTTAGCTTGCAGTTTGGGGATTAAGGTTTATTTGAATTTGACTTGTCATCCTGGATCCAGTTGATTTTAATCGGTTTATGTCATGCCCTTGTACTATGTCATTCTTTCAAAAATTGTTCCCTGCCCCCGTCACTCCTGTTTCATGCTCTTTTCCTGAGCCCCGTCCAGGCCCACAATGTTGCCTCTACAAACTTCTAGAGGGGCAACCAGAAAATAGCTGGCCCTTGGGAGGGAAATACTGTATAATATCGAATCCCTCTAGATATTCAGGCCTTCACCTTCCATGTTTCCTACAACATGTGCAACAACAGCATCTCTCAGTGAATCCACTAGGGTGGGAGACAGGCACACAGTGACTGCTAGAAGTCCATCTGCTGGCATTTCTTTAAAGGCAATTGGGCTTCCAGGGATAATGTTTGCCACTTTGGGAGTTAGCCCTGCAGGCTGTTTGGGCCTAAACCCTTCTCCTAAAGTTACAAACATACCCCAGGATCAAATCTCCTCTCCACTTTTATGGAACATCTGGTCTGTTGCCTCTTTCCAATTTGTTCTTAAGCCAATTACTAACTCCTACAACCAGGACCCTGCCCCCTTGTAGGCAACATTGCTCCACCCCACTTATTATTAGAATACTCTAAATTCCCTTAACAGGGCCAGATAACCTACTCCTTTGTCATTACTTCTGTTATTACCTAAAGTGGGTCTATGACAAGAAATGTTTACCATTGGAAACAGCCTAAAGCTGCTCTTATGGAGGACTAGGGGAGGAAATCAGTGACTTAGAATCTCTTAGAGCAGTAAGAGGATAAGGCTTAAGACTGTTTCACCAGGTTCCCAGTCTCAGGGCACAGGCTTGGATTGCATTACATCATATCTGTTCCCATCTGCGGTAAGCAAACTGGCAATGAGTTAAAATTACGCCCAACACAAGTCATGCAGGAGACCTTGGGGATGCCCAACTCCAGTCTGGGGGTCCCAGGAGGTCGACCTGCCTTGACCTGCCTAGAGATCTGGTCCTCAAAAGGTTGTCACACCTCAACCTGCTCGGGGATCTGCCAGTCCAGGGGTCCCAGGAAGTCATCACACCTTGACCTGCCCAGGGACCCAATTCTCAGGAGGCCGACCTGCCTTGACCTGCCTGGGGATTCGATCTCCAGGAAGCTGTCATGTCTCAGCTTGCCTGGGGATCTGCACCCTGACCCGGGGATGCCTGGCTCTCAGGTTGCAACAGTACTGGGTAGGATAAGCTTCAGGGAGACTCACCCCTAAGGAAGTTCACCCATGGAAATAGAAGGAAGCCTATTACTTGTGAGTCTGTGCCCAGTCTCAGCAATAACTCAGGAGCCCATTGAGAACCCCATTACCTTTCTGGAAAGGCTAAAAGAGGCCCTCCAAAAGTTTACCAATCTGGACTTAGACTATTATGAGGGACAGGTGACTTTAAAGGACAAGTTCCTGTCCCAGTGTGCATCAGACATCAGGATAAAGTTACAACAACTACAGCAGCAGGACCCTGCTGCCTCTTTGGATGAGATGGTCTAGACAGCCACCAATACCTTTTATAACATAGAACAGGAGAGGGAGGCCAAGGCCCAGGAAATGGAGAAAAGGAAAGAGACAAGGCATGCCCAGTTGCTGGCCATGCAACAAGGAAGCCCTATGGCAAACCCCGAGTCCTTGAAGGACAAGGCAACAGGCAAATGCCTAATCTGTAGACAGGCGCGGCATTGAGCCAAAGAGTGTCCAAACTGTGACAAGTCTCCTAAAATGGCTTGCTACAAATGCCATTGATTGGGACTTCGGACTGCAGTCTGCCCTCATGACCCAAGAACCTCAAGGTCAAGTGTCAAGCCTTCCCTCACGATGGTTCAACAGGACTGAAGCAGCCCACTCCAGCCAACCCGCCTGTCACAGATAACCATCACGGGGCTGGAGCCAAGGGTGCAACTGGATGTGGCAGGTAGGTCCGAGAATTTCTTTCTTGACACAGAGGCTGCCTACTCTGTCCTGGCCTCCTACTCCAGAGCCTTCTCCTCCCAAACCTGTACCATTTTGGGTGCTACAGGAAAACTAACTATTTTTACCAGCCACCCAGTGAAACAACTTCTAAATGGGAGAGGCCATTTATGGATGTCTAATCAAAGAATCCTCAGATGTCAAGTAGTGCTGATGGAAAATCCAGGCCTTGCTATATCCCCTTGTTCTTGCTATATCCCTGGTTCTTAACCCAGCCACCCTCCTGCCTACCCCCGAGGGCTCTCTCCCCTTTCACTCTTGCCTAGAAACCTCGGACCACTGGACAAAACCCCGAGAGGGATTGTCGGAAGATCCTCTGACCAACCCTGAGGAAATGTGGTACACTGATGGAAGCAGCTTTGTCTTAGACAGATAAAGAAGAGCCAGATATGCAGTAGTCTCCAATTTTGAGACCATAGAGGCTAAATCTTTGCCACCAGGTACTTCAGCCCAGTTAGCTGAGCTCATAGCCCTGACTGGAGCTTTAGAGCTGGGAAAATGAAAAAGAGTAGCCATTTACACTGACTCGAAGTATGCCTTTTTGGTGCTACATGCACATGCTACTATTTGGAAAGAAAGAGGCCACTTGACCACCCAAGGGTCCCCAATCAAATATGGTGATCAAATCCTTAGACTCTTAGAGGCAGTCCATCTGCCGACTGAGGTTTCAGTCTCCCACTGTAAAGGACACCAAAAAGGGAGTACAAAAGTGGCAAGAGGGAGCCAAGCAGCTGATCAGGCAGCTAAGAGAGCAGCGTTACAGAACCATGACCTAATAGGGATTGCCACCTTAGTTCCACAAACTAATTTGCCAGAAACTCCTTCATATACTGAAGGTGAGACTCTTAAAGCAACGAGTGAAGGCTTTCAAGATCATATGGGGTGCTTCCAAAAGGAAGGACTCCTTTTTCTGCCTGGGAACCTCCAGTGGAAGTTGGTTAACTTCTTACATGTCACCACTCATTTAGGAGAAAAGGCCCTCCAAAGATTGCTAGAAAGGTCCTTCAGAGTAACAGGCCTCCAAATGACTATAAGGCAAGTGGTCTTCTCTTGTCCCACTTGCCAGTTAAACAACCCTCAAGGAACTTGGAGACCCCAGCTGGCCCAGCCTGTGCAATGACATGGGACCTACCCAGGAGAGGACTAGCAGATGGACTTCACCCAGATGCAGGTTTCTCAAGGATGTAAATACCTATTAGTCATGATACATACATTCACAGGATGGATTGAAGGCTTCCCTACCCAGACTGAGAAAGCTGAGGAGGTGGTAAAAAGACTGCTCTCTGAAATGATTTCAAGATTTGGTCTGCCCAGGTCTTTACAAAGTGACAATGGGACATCATTTACTTCTAAGGTCACCCAATGGGTCTACAAAGCTTTGGACATTACGTATTATCCCACTGTGTCTGGAGGCCTCAGTCTTCAGGAAAACTAGAAAGAGCCAACCAATTCTTAAAATCAGTGATAAAAAAGATAACCCAGGAGACCTCCCTGGGATGGAAGGAGGCTTTACCAATAGATCTCCTCTGCACCCATATTCACAAAACATCTATTTCTGCTTTATTGACTACACCAAAGCCTTTGACCGTGTGGATCACAATAAACTGTGGAAACTTCTGAAAGAGATGGAAATACCAGACCACCTGCCTCTTGAGAAACCTGTATGCAGGTCAGGAAGCAACAGTTAGAACTGGACATGGAACAACAGACTGGTTCCAAATAGGGAAAGGAGTATGCCAAGGCTGTATATTGTCACCCTGCTTATTTAACTTATACGCACAGTACATCATGAGAAATGCTGGGCTAAATGAAGCACAAGTTGGAATCAAGATTGCTGGGAGAAATATCAATAACCTCAGATATGCATATGACACCCCCCTTATGTCAGAAAGAGAAGAACTAAAAATCTTCTTGATGAAAGAGGAGAGTGAAAATGTTGGCTTAAAACTCAACATTAAGAAAACTAAGATCATGGCATTTGGTCCTATCACTTCATGGCAAATAGATGGGGAAACAGTGGAAACAGTGGCTGACTTTATTTTGGGGGGCTCCAAAATCACTGCAGATGGTGATTGCAGCCATGAAATTAAAAGACGCTTACTCCTTGGAAGGAAAGTTATGACCAATCTAGACAGCATATTAAAAAACAGCCATTACTTTGTCAACAAAAGTCCATCTAGTCAGGGCTATGGTTTTTCCAGTAGTCATGTATGGATGTGAGAGTTGGACTATAAAGAAAGCTGAGTGCAGAAGAATTAATGCTTTTGAACTGTGGTGTTGGAGAAGACTCTTGAGAGTCCCTTGGACTGAAAGGAGATCCAACCAGTGCATCCTAAAGGAAATCAGTCCTGAGTGTTCATTGGAAGGACTGATACTGAAGCTGAAACTCCAATATTTTGGCCACCTGATGTGGAGAGCTGACTCATTTGAAGAGACCCTGATGTTGGGGAAGATTGAAGGCAGGAGGAGAAGGGAACGACAGAGGTTGAGATGGTTAGATGGCATCACTGATTCAATAGACTTGAGTTTGGGTAAAATCCGGGAGTTGGTGATGGACAGGGGGGCCTGGCGTGCTGTGGTTCATAGGGTCACAAAGAGTCGGACACGACTGAGTGGCTGAACTGAACTGAACTGAACTGAACTCCACCCATATTGCCCCTAAGGAACAGGTTGGTCTTAATTCTTATGAGAAGCTATATGGGAGACATTTTGTTTATGTCAACGACCTCTTCCTAGATCCAGAGGCTCAGACCCTCCAGTCTTAAACCATGGCCATTGGGCAATTCCAACAGGATATATGCTTGTGGGGTGTCAAACAGGACCCAAAAGATTCTAAGGAGTCACCACTATATGCTCCAGGGACTCAAGTCCTAATTAAAGTCTGGAAAGATGGGTCCCCAAAGGCTCAACTCAAGCCCACGTGGAAGGACCCCTACCCTGTAATACTTTCTACCCCCACAGCAGTCAAGATACCAGGACATGACTCCTGGATTCACTACTCACGAGTCAAACTGTGGAAGAAAACAGAAGAGGACACTCAATACACCTGTGAGCCCCTGGGAGATTTCAGATACCTATTCAGAACTACAAATGAGTGACATTCTAATGAACAAAATCTAGTCTGGGGATACGATTTCTCAGGACAGCTCTAAAGAGCCAACACAGTTTGGCAGGGGTTGTACTCCAAAACAGACAGGAGAGAGATCTTCTGATCCCTGAACGAGGAGGGACTTCAGCCATCCTGGCAGTGGGAATTTGGAGTTGGCTAATGCCCCTACTAGTCCTTGTTTGGCCATATTGATGCTGCTTATGATTGCTCCATGTATTATCAATTGTGTAATCCTCTTTGTCTCTGCCCAGGTCAACAAGCTACAACATGCAGTGCCAACTCAACAAGGATATATGAAACTACAGCTGACCATGGAAAATAGCACTTACCCTTAGATGGACACCGCTATAAGGACTCTGAGGCCTGAGACTAGCAAGAGGGGGAGGCCCAATGCCCCTCACCAGCCCAGTTCAGCAGGAAGTAGCCAGAAAGACCTTGACGCCCCTGTTCCCAAAGAATTGGTCCTCCCATCTCTTGAGGGGGAAATGTTAAGTAGTTAGAATAGGAAACAGGAGTCCAGAATGGTGGTGGCTAAAAGACCTGGAAGGGAAAAGCCCGCGAAAATAGAACAACGGAAGGTCCGAGGACCGGAGTGAGAACCTCAGGTAAAACAAACAACACTCCTGGCTGGCCCAATTTACATAAGACAGGCCCAGGGAGAGAGAAACATATAAATAGAGGAGCCAAAGCCCTCTTTTCTCTCTCTCTCTCTCTCTCACGATGGGGCGCTCTTCTCTTCGCGTCTTCGGGTCAACGTGCCCTCACGCCTCAAAGATGAATTTTCCTGCTATTATCTAAATAAAATAGAGCTGTAACACTGATTTATTTAAGAGCTATAACACGGTCTGTTCAAGACCTGAGAGCTAAAACACGGTCTGTCCTCCGAGAGCTGTGACCTGCCAAGGGGGCGTTAATGTCCGTCACTCCAAATCTTTGTTGTGATGAGACAAAGAACTGAGAAGCATACACTTGCCTGACACATACATGACTACTGAAAAAACCATAGCTTTGACTAGACGGACCTTTGTTGGCAAAGTAATGTCTCTGCTTTTTAAAATGCTGTCTAGGTTAGTCATAACTGTTCTTCCAAGAGTCATAACTTTCCCAAGGGTCATAACTTTTCTTCCAAGAGGCTCAGAGACCCTCCAAAAGAAACTACATATCAGGATAAAAGACTATTTTATAAGTCTCCCCCACAAATATTGGTAAAAAGCATTAGCCCTCTTATTGAGCAGGTAAGCTTAACTTGTTCTGTAAGAACAAGAACATCTGTAAGAAATACAATTTGGGTAAAAATATAAAGTGGAGCAAAGACAAGGGACAACTATTATCTATAAACCACTGAGTTTTACATTACTATGTTTACCTGACTCATGGCTAAAATTTTACAAGGAAAGCTCCAAGGTCTATATTTGCATCTGTCTGTATGTTTATACATGAATGCTTCTATATGTGTGTTTATATATATACATAGTATTTTGCTACTTCTAGATGGTATTACCAAAGTAATTTATAAAATTGCATATAAGAGCTCTATTCTGATTGACTTAGAGATAAATGATTATATAAATTAAATATTTCTAAAATTCCCAGAAATATAAGTGAAAGTGAAGTTGCTCATTTGTTTCCAACTCTTTGCAACCCATGATCTGTAGCCTGCACCAGCCTTCTCTGTCTATGGGATTTTTCAGGCAAGAGTAACAGAGTGGGTTGCCAAACTCACCCAGATGCTTTTTTAGTTTGTGTGATTTGGAAAAATCTTAGATAAATAAGACTAGTTTAATATTATAAACTAGTTAAATAAGGAGAGGTATGTCTTCTGAGTTATCAGTATTGTGTAATAACAGCACATATTTTGCTGTTTTTCCATAGTTAACTCTTTTTATGTTTCTTTGCTTTTATAATTTTTTTTGGATACTTGCCTAACAGCATGTACTGTAAAAATAGTTAATAGAGAAATAGCTTGAGATGATAGCATTGTTTAATGTTATAATGTATGTCCCTAAAAGTAGTTTCCAGAATCTTTGTGGTAACTTGCAACCTTAGAGTGGTGCTAAGTTAAATAATAGATATTCATTGAATATCTAGATTACTTCTAAGTGAGAAAAAATTACTAAACCTTTACTAAGCACAAGTTTAAGTTTATATACTTTTGCCTTCTTATTTTTGTATGGTACAGAGAACCTAAACATATTTAAGTCTGTTAATAAATATCTTTTTGACACATTGAAAAATTGTACTATCAGGAAACCTATAAACACTAACATTGTATATTCATAAAATTTGCTAGTCTGGTGTAGAATGCTGGTATAGGACACAATTGTTTCTCTGCAGTTTTCTCTGTTTAAAAAAGATTACTAATGGTTAAAAATTAGAGTCAATGTATGTAAATGAAGCTACTAGAAACAATAATGGCCAGGAGAAACAACTTTGTATGAAAGGTATGCAAAGAAAGTAGATTGTACTTTTGATAAGGAAAAGTATTCAAGTTATGTAGGATGGGTTTTTGTTAAATGAACAAGACAGTAATTTTGTCCTAAAGTAAAAGAGGAAAATAAAGGATGAAAACTGAATGAATGTAAAAAGTTGTAGAAGGTTTGTAGAAAAGGAATTTTGGAAAAGGAATATTATCCCATGTGGTCAAAGTTGGTTAAGATTAGATAAATTTTTTACAGGGTTTAAAAAAACTCATATCAAAAACACACTGATATGTAACTAGAATTTGATTCTCTCTCTGTTGAAATAACAAAGTTTTGGCTTTTTTGGAATCTGCTATTATTAAGAGATTGTAAAAGATTTTTTTTAAGTAATCCCCCTAGGAAACAAAGATATTATATCTTGTCAGAATAATTAACTGTGCTTTATTTAACCTTTATCATGTCTTTAATTATTTAAGAGAAGCAAATCTTCTCACTTTTAAAAGAGCTAACTTTTTGTTGTTAAATGTATTTTAACATCATCTCTTGTATTTACTTTTGATTTCTTTTATCCTCAATTCGCTTAAATAGGTGGCCAAGTAACAGTAACCTGGGATTGTATATAGCCAAATGTTCAAAACTTTTGACATTTTGGACAGTTTTGCCTTCTCAGAATCAGATTCTAAATAAAAGTTTGATTTTGAACTCACCTTGAGATTTCTCAGATGGCTTTTGGAAAATCTCAAAGGATTTTTTCTTTTATCTTGTAAAAAGAGAGATGCCAAAAAGCAATTTATTTTATTTGATTTGTTCTGTTGCATGAAAAACATTGTCAAATAAGAGATGCTTTAACCTTCTGCAGGTTATGTTTGCATGGATAAAATGTTATTAATCTAAGGCTTTAAGATATTATATGAAATTTATCAATACCCTCACTGTCTATGCTATATTCTGGTATGAAATTATCAGTCATAATTCCAGTTATTATTTTAAATGCTTTATGCCATATAAATAACTAAATCCCCTTTCAACTGCATCATTTTTTATAGTGAACTGTCATCAAAGCTTTAAACACTGCCATTTTAATTCTTTCATCATCAACAGATAGTTTTTATTTTGCTGATTCTTCTCTGAAAGCATTTGTAATCAGCTGTAGCCCAGAGTGCTTCATCTTCAACAAAAAGGGATTGTCTTTGAGACCCATGGAAAGGACTGACAGGTCTCTGGGATAAAGTCTTCTGATGGCATTATTTAAATAACTTTGAGACCATACCACTCAACTGAGAAAAGATTTTCAGAACTTAAGAAGCTGATGGGTTCATATAACTGCTAACCCAAGACCAAATAGAATGAGAATTAATTGTATGAGACTGGATGAACTGATGGAGGGTGATGATAGCCTTTGTTTGGAAATATTGCTGCTGGATTTAAGGAACCTCTTTCCCTTTTCTCTTAAGTTACCACTCACAACAGTTTAGAGGATAATACTTTTATATACAGAAGTGAAACATATATCTTTTTCCCTTCCTGATCCCTCCAGAATTCAGAAACTCATATTGAGTATTCTCATTTTAATGACAGTATAATTATTTGCATAAGTTCATTAAGAACCTGTCCTCCTTGGACGGAACTTAATTGGAAACATTGGTTATATAACCAAGACTTTTACTGGGATGTCGTATTTGAGAATATTGTTCATAGAATCATGTATGAACAGATAATTTTAAGGAACTAAGGCTGACTTTATGGAGCCACTGTTTACAAAGCCCTTTTGGGACAATTGGGCTGATACCTGGTTTACAAAATTTCAAGCCTTACAGATGAATAAGAAAGGTTACCTCCTGGCAAACCCAGGAAGCTTAGGATATTTGGGGGACCTAGAGAAGAGAGAAATTTACCTAAATCTATATGTTCTGGTAAAACCAGGTGGCAAGTTCTTGGTGTAGCTTTCTAGACTTGAAAGTCTTTTAAAATCTAATTTGAGATTACTTTTGAAGAATTGCAGCAAAGCAAACTCTCATAGATCTATGCAGTTGATTACTATTCTTGCTACATTTATATAAATAATAGGCCAAATCTAAGAAGACGAGATTTAAGAATAATTAAAAAAGGGTGGGAGGAGAGAGAAATTTTATGTGTCATTGTAAAACTATGGAGTAGCCTTGTGGATTATCAGACTCTAGTTCTATTCATTATCTTTGAGCTTTTATTATCCACTTATAAATTGAACTGAATCCTGCCATCTTGCACTTTTTGTAATTCCTTACCCAATTCTAGATTCTTACATTTCCTCCAGTATCTGGAACAGATCTTCAAAATAAGGTTTCCAACTCTTCTTCCACTTTCCCAACGTGGTGTCACTGAGAATCCAAACCTGTTTGCCCAGTTCCTTACTGGAACTCTAGGTTATCTTGCAAGCTGAAGTTGGATGACAGGCAATCTTCATACCTGGAGCTGCTGCTGTGTAGGCCACTTGGGAAGTTTACTGCAAGCTCCACATCTTCTGTGCTCTGTGCTGGAAAATAACCATGACTGTGGCCCTGATGTCTGTGCCATTACCAAAGATATTCAAACGGGAAACCAGGAAATTCATCAGATTGCTACTATTGTTCACACCATACTATCTAAAGATTCTTCAAGCCCAACATTTAGAAATCTCAACTAGCTTTCCTCTGCACTCAGAAACTGGTTTTATAGTCTGTTCCAACCTTTAATCTTTACTTTTCCTTTTTATTTTCATAGAAATTCCCCTTATTAAATGCCTGATGATTTGATTTGCACTATCCAGCAAATATACTCTACTACCAAGTCCCAATAGATGGTTCAGTTTGTCCCCAAGAAGAGGGACTGGCAGACTCTCATACCATCATCACAGACTGTCTTGTCTTTGTCATGCTGCATTTTAACAAGAATGCTAAGTAAGTTTAGGACAGCAGCCCCCCTCCAATCCCCCGCTCACTGCTATCAATATCTGATCATTCTCCATACCTGGTCAAATCCCTCATCACTCTCCTTCACCTGCCATTTGCAGGAATCTTGTTAAAATATGACCTCTTTATCCTTGATGTCTCCTCTAGCTAATTTTCAATCCACTGATCCTAACTTTGCTTGTGTAAGTGTAAAATTGCCACTTGTCCTGCTATATTGGAAGTTGAGCCCCATCTCTCTCTCCTATTGCAATCAATCGGCAATGTCATTTAGTTTCTCCATCTTGTCTGATTCTTTTACTACCCCATGGACTGCCAGACTCTTCTATCCATTGGATTTCCCAGGTAAGAATACTGGGTAGTCTTGAGTAAAATCTTCTTTACTGTTTTAATATTTGTCAAAATAATTTTTTCTTTAACAGACACATCAGGAAAAGGGGTTTCTTAGTAAATAAGCCATGAAAAGCATTAGAATCAGCATCTCCTCTTTAAAGGTCATTTTGTCCTATCTCCCACCCAGTTTTGGCATCCCTCAACCCCTAACTTGTAGCTCAGCATATCATCCCTTCCCCTTACTTTTGGCTGCTTAACACATTTCATGGTAATCACTAATTCATCACATGGAACTGAATAAGAACCATTTAATATGATTATCTTCTCCATTAAAGCTGTCATCATAATTAGAGCTGCAGTGAACTGTTTGCCAGGAATTATAACTTCTGCCAAGAAAAACTTGGGTGTCATTTTAGAAAAATTCTTAGGTGGGGGAGGAGGAGATCAGGACCATCTGTGTCAGGATCCAAAGCAGAATAATGAGAAATAAAGCCCCTTTCCCCCTACTATCTACTAGACTCTGCCCAGCCCTCTCCCTGGATCTTCCAAAGACTTTAGAATAAATCAGCTTCCCAGGTAGTCTGAAGAGCACACCTTCTCCAGAAATGACAGCCTTAGAAAAATCATTTTTAAAGAAGAGAAAACAGGCAGCAGCAAATAGAAACTAGGGCCCCATGCATAAGGCTTCCTAAAAGTTGTTCCACATGGTTTTGTTTGCCACCCCACGGTTTCCAGGGCAACCACCTAAGCCAGGACTGAAGTAGAAGGAGACGGGTGGCTAGAATGGGACCACCCACTGCAATTCTCATTTCATTCTGATGGCAAGAACCTTTATGTCGATTCAAAGTATTTGTCAGGCCTCTCGCTGTGAATCACTAGAATAACATTTTGCCCTGATGGGAGTGTGTCACAGGCTGCTGCTCCCACATCCCCCCATACTGAGGTGTTTTTAAATGGAACCAAATATCCCAGGGGAATTTTCTCTGCACTACTAGCATTGCTTTGTCACACATTTTTAGATTACACACTGTAAATTATAGATAAAATACATTATGCTAATTTTCTCCTGCATATCTTCTAGTTATTTTTAGGGAAAATGTCTCTGCAATTCAGCTTCTCAGATAAATGTTTAAAATGAAGGAAAAAAAAAAACAAAACACCAAGGCATAGAGCTGCTCAAGACAGAGACTGCAGCCACATCACAGTCTGGCACTCTGCGGTGAGCATAACTCGTGTCCAGCATGGATTTTAGTGGCAGACGGTGGAAGAAATTCTTCACCAGGCATCATTAGACTTGGGCGTGCCTTCTGGCTCTGCAGGTTTTCGGATATGTGAATTTGGAGGAATTTATGTCGTTTCTGTAAGTCTTTGTTTTATCACCTATGTTGTGAGAAATGTTTACCGAGATATCTCAGGTGCGTCCACTTCTCATACCCTGTGCTAAACTGGGGGAAATGCCCTCAAATCCTATAAGGCAGATGATATTGACCTTCTTTAAAAACAATGAATGAAGTCAACCTGAGAGCATTAAAAAATTCAGTGGCACCAAAACCCTTCAACTTAATTCTTTTTTTTGCCACACCTCAGGGTTTATGGGACTTAATCCCCTGACCTGGGATTGAACCCTGGCCTTAGGCAGTATAAGCAAAGAATCCTAACCACTGGACCACCAGGCAATTCCCTCAGCCTATATTCTTTATGATCTCTTACTACACTGGGGTTGTTGATTTTTCACTTGCTATGCTGGAAACCTCCCATTTGCTCCCCAAATTGGCAGTACATTGTTCTCCGCCCCAGGAGGTTGTCTTGCATAGCAACCAGGCACAGCACAGGCTCCTGTTCTCTGACTTCTAGGTGGTTCAGCAACTGGGCAGGCCTTTGATAGAGGGGTGGAGTGGGAGGTTTTGCCCTCTTCATTCTCCCTGCCTGTGAGAGCTTGCCATGAACTAGCTGCATCCCTCACCACAGGTCCACAGCTCCTGGAAGGCATCCTCTCTCCATCACTGTCTCCAGGCTTCCCTAATGACTCTTAGTCAGTTCAGACTGTGTTAGGCTAGGTGACTTATAAACAGTAGACATTTATTTCTCACATTCTAAGAGCTGGATCAGGGTGCAGGTAGATTCAATGTCTGATGAGAGCCCACTTTCTGATCATAGATTGTCAACTTTTTTTGCTGTATTCTCATGAGATGGAAGGGCTTCTCAGGTGGCTCAGTGGTAAAGAATCTGCCTGCCAATGAAGAAGATGCAGGTTCGAGCCCTGGGTTGGGAAGATACCCTGGAGTAGGGAGTTGCAACTTACTCCAGTATTCTTGCCTGGAGAATTCCATGGACAGAGGAGCCTGGTGGGCTGTAGTTCATGGGGTCACAAAGAGTCAGACACGACTGAAGTGATTAAGCACAGCATGAGATGGAAAAAGGGCTAGAGAGTTCTCCAGGCCCTCTTTTATTAGGGTACCAATCCCAATCATGGGGGCTCTACCCTCATGATCTAATTACCTCACAAAGGGCACACTTTCTAATGCCATCACACTGGGGGTTGGAATTTCAGCATAAGAATTTTGGGGAGACACAACCATTTAATTCATAATAGGCTCTTTCTTCTTACTATTTCAGGTCTAGGGGTATTGCATAACCCCTGTGGTTCTCTATGCTCTGTGCTTATCTTTAAAATTTAATCTTTATTCAAGTCTCTCCAAATGTTCCAGTTTGAATGAGCCATCTATTGCTTGCCTGTTCCCTACCAGATAAATTCAGTTTCTTGAGATACAAATGTGGCAAGATTGGAAAGATCAGGGTACTTATTATTATTTCTGTATATCAATTTACCTCTAATATATACTTTTCCCCTTAATTGTGACTCTGAGAAAACATGAGAATCTCTCTGCAATGCTCTTTGGCAATATAGTACCTGACCTCTGTACATGCTTATATTAGATAGGATTTGGAAGCAAATAAAAACAGGTTTAGTCATTTAAACAGGAAAGGGTGGGATGCAAGGGATGAGATGCTCATGGTTAGGAGGGGCTCTAGGCTGGGTCTCCAGGAATGACCTCCAGAATACCACCCAGAGAAACATCTCTGCTTAGAGAACCATCTCTGCAGCAGTCTGGAAGCTGGAGAATCGAGAAGCCGGTGTGCCACCTGCCAGCTCCAAGGTCGCACTGCTTTTGCTGTAATTCAGGAATCAGAAAGTTGTAGCCTCAGTTGTTTGCCTGAAACCATATGTACCTGATTTGTACCATCAAAATGAAGGCCTTCTTTATTTCCTGCTTGACTCAGCTCTAAATTTAATTTTTGCACAAGTGCATCTAATTGGTGAAGCCTAAATCATATTCCTAGCTCTAAATGAGTCTGAAAAATGTCATTTTTAGCTTTTCAGCCTCTATAGTATGGGAAAGGGTGAAGGAACTGGCAACCCACTCCGGTATTCTTGCCTGGAGAATCCCAGGGATGGAGGAGCCTGGTGGGTTGCCGTCTATGGGGTCGCACAGTCAGGCATGACTGAAGTGACTTAGCAGCAGCAGCAGCAGTATGAGAAGGGCCACTGGAAGGAGATGGGGATGAAATTGGAGCAAGTCACTCTACTCTGTCACAAGATTATTTCTGAAAGCATGTTTCAAGTGGCATACTAAAAAACACAAACTTTGGAAATTAGAGAGAGAGACTAGAACTCAAATCTCTGCTTTAGGATTTACTCACTGTGTGGCCTTGGGCAGGATGCACTTAATATTCCTGGACCTATTTTTCATCTGTGTAAGGGGAATAATAATGCCTACTTCATAGAACTGTCATTTATTTATTCATATAACAGATTTTTACTGATTATAATATTAGCACCAGAAGCTTTAGTTGCTGGTGACAAATCTAATTGATTGGTTAATCAGAAGAGAAATGTATTAAAGGATATTTGGTAGGTCACAGAATCGCCAGATGGGCTTGAGAGTCAGGTTCAAGGCTGAACTTCCAGCACACCCCTAGAAAAGGCATCAGAACTAGCCCAAGGGCACCACTGCTGCCTCCAAAAGCCCCTCGTGGAACTCAGTGCTACATTTTCTACTGCCAGCAGGAACTTGACTTTACTGATGCCGTTGCTGCTGCCAGCTGTGTTACCAGGCATTCAACAATTCCACCTCTGAAGGCCAAGTGGCAGCGGTGTCCCTCTCACTGGTGGAAATGGATTCCATGTGGCTTTTCTTCCTCATTTGGGTCTCTTCTGAAAGGAAGTTTTACAAGGGTGACTGGGGGGGTCTGGGTCACATGCTTGTGCTCAGCTACACGCGGCACTAGGGAGGCATGATTTCTGACTTTAACTTGGGGAGGAAGGAAACTCCCTATCCAGAGGAAGTGTTCACAAAATGCTGGGCTACAGACAAATGCCCACTTACTCCTCCGAATGGCTAAGCAGAAGGGACATTGATTGACTCTCATTCTCACTCTACTTTTCTCTGCCCAAGTGCCATTCTACTCCAAATAGTGGTATGCTGGTCCCTGAGAGCTACAAATTTACCTGCTAGCATCCAAGCAGACCTTGTGTAAAAATTTTCTCTTTCCCAATGATTCCATCAAAAATCTAGAGTTGAATTTTTTAAATTAATTTATTTTAATTGGAGGCTAATTACTTTACAATATTGTAGTGGTTTTATTAAAAGACGCTTACTCCTTGGAAGGAAAGTTATGACCAACCTAGATAGCATATTAAAAAGCAGAGACATTACTTTGCCAACAAAGGTCTGTCTGGTCAAGGCTATGGTTTTTCCAGTGGTCATGTATGGATGTGAGAGTTGGACTGTGAAGAAAGCTGAGCACCGAAAAATTGATGCTTTTGAACTGTGGTATTGGAGAAGACTCTTGAGAGTCCCTTGGACTGCAAGGAGATCCAACCAGTCCATCCTGAAGGAGATCAGTCCTGGATGTTCATTGGAAGGACTGATGCTGAAACTGAAACTCCAATACTTTGGCCAACTCGTGCAAAGAGTTGACTCATTGGAAAAGACCCTGATGCTGGGAGGGATTGGGGGCAGGAGGAGAAGGGGACGACAGAGGATGAGATGGCTGAATGGCATCACCGACTCGATGGGCATGAGTTTGAGTAAACTCCGAGAGTTGGTGATGGACAGGGAGGCCTGGCGAGCTGCGATTCATGGGGTCGCAAAGAGTCGGACATGACTGAGCGACTGAACGGAACTGAACTGAGTGATTTTTCCCATACATTGACACGAATCAGCCTTGGGTGTACATGTGTTCCCTATCCTGAACCTCCCTCCCCATCCCATCCCTCAGGGTCATCCCAGTGCACCAGCCCTGAGCATCCTGTCTCATGCATTGAACTGGCAATCTATTTCACATATGATAATATACATGTTTCAATGCCGTTCTCTCAAATCATCCCACCCTCGCCTTTCCCCACAGAGTCCAAAAGTCTATTCTTTACATCTGTGTCTCTTTGGAGTTGAATTTATTGATCTAACTTGGATTGCATGAGTTTTCCTAAATCATTCATTGAGCAAGGGAGATGGAATAAGTTAACACCCTAGGTCTGGATTACATACCAGCTGAACTAGTGAACCATAGGATCAAACCTTCTAGAACTGTTTGAAGTATTGAGTAAGAAGGGTTTTATAAAGGAAAACTGGGATGCAGGGCAGGCAAAAACAATAGCTTTCTGCTATTTGACAGTTCAATGTCCATACTGTTCCTCTGCTGCCTACAGTGTCATATGTGTTCCTATCCACAATAGTGCACCTCTTCCATGTATACTCCAAAGCTCCCTTCCTCCGCAGACTATGCCAGTTATTGCATCCTGCTCTAGCATCTCTCAGCAATGTGCATTTGATGTTTAATTTTATGTATCAGTTTGACTAGGCTGAGGCATTCCCAGGTAGCTGGTGAAACATTATTTATGGATGTATCTGGGTGTATCTGATGAGAGTGTTTCTGAAAAATGTTAGTGTTTGAATCAGTACACTGAGTATGTAAAGAAGATCTCCCTTACCAATGCAGGTGGACAGCATCCAATCCATCAAGGGCCTGAATAAAACAAAAAGGCAGAGAAAGAGGGGGTTTGTTCTTGCTGCCTAAACTGGCAATGCTATCTTTTTCTGTTCTTGAATATCAGGACTCCTAGTTCTCAGGCCTTTAGACTTGCATTTGGACTTGCACCATTGGCTCTCCAGGTTCTCAGACCTTTGAGTTTGAACTGGAACTGTACCACTGGCTTTCCTGGGCCTCCCATTTGCAGACAACAGATTGTGGAACTCCTTAGCCTCCATAGTCACATTGAACCAATCCCTAATAATGCATCCCTTTCTATATATCTTATTGGTTTCTATATATCCTATATGGTTTGGTTTCTCTGGAGAACCCTGATTAATACAGTGTTTTGCTCTCAAGTTGGTCCAGAATATCTCCTATATATTGGCAACCTATGGGTAAATGGGGGTTTCCCTGATAACTCAGTTGGTAAAGAATCTGCCTGCAATGCAGGAGACCCTGGTTTGACTCCTGGATCAGGAAGCTCCTCTGAAGAAGTGATAAACTACCCATTCCTGTATTTTTGGGCTTCCCTTGTGGCTCAGCTGGTAAAGAATTCACCTGCAATGTGGGAGACCTGGGTTCGATCCCTGAGTTGGGAAGATCCCCTGGAGAAGGGAAAGTCTACCCATTCCAGTATTCTGACCTGGAGAATTCCATGGACTATACAGTTCCTGGAGTCACAAAGAGTTGGACATGACTGAGTGACTTTCACTTATGGGTAAGTGATAATTTTTTTTTACGTTTTTAAGAAAATTTTTAATTGGAAGAGATAAATGATAAGTTTCACCTAGGCTACAGTTGTGCAAAAAAATCAAGATACCTTAATTTTTAAAAAGTCCTATGTGGAAAAGAGAAGATGAGCAAACAGAATGGTTGCCATCCTATAGCATCAATCACATCCTTCTTCCTAGGAATAAAAAGCACTCCCTACCCCAGCAATGGGCTTCCCAGGTGGTTCAGTGATAGAGGCTGCCTGCCAATGTAGGAGATGTGGGATGCAGTTTCAATCCCTGGGTCAGGAAGGTTCCCTGAAGGAGGAAATGGCAACCCACTCCAGTATTCGTGCTGGGAAAACCCCCATGGACAGAGGAGCCTGGTGGGCTATAGTCTGTGGCGTCACAAAGAATCAGACATAACTGAACATGCATGCACACACCCCAACAATAGAGTGAATTCCTTGGTCAGTCAAAGTAGCTGACTCTGTCTCTCTCCTCTGGGAACAGAAATGTCCAGGGTTTTGAGAAGAACAATGGGGAGGAGTCCCTTGTGGGGCTAAAGAGACTTTGGAGCCTATTTTCTATTGAGCAGAGTTCAGGAACCTGGAGATTGTCTTAGGTTGGTCAGCATTTTTCTATGACTACAATTTATTTCGATACATAGGTTTTCAGTTTATATCTAACACTGAGATGATGTCCTTTCTCGTAGCAACAGGCCGTAGGGCTCTACCCTTCTCTCCAGCCCTAAACTATAATGCCTCCATTTTGTATATATCCTGAGGGCAAAGACAATCAATAGCTAAAGCTGGAAGAGACAAGACCAACTGTGGCTCCCCAGCCCATGTTTTTCAGTGTTTGGGTTCTACAGAAAAGCTAAATGAAGACATTAGCAGGCAAGGAAGACCCAGAAAGAAGTTCTCAGTAGAGTTTTTCCTGCGTACCATCTTTTCTCCTTTTAGGTTTCCAGCATCTTGAACTCTGCTTCCACTAACTTTACCTTGGGAGAGAGAATTTGCTTTGCTAAATGAGCAAACCTGAAATTTATCTGGTTACTAACTCTCTTAGGTCACAGGCCATAGTCAGAATGGGTTCCCGTTAGCAGTTTCTGTTCTGTCTCTGATTTCTAATGAGTCAGTTGTGCCTTACTTCTAATAACTTATCCCAGCCTGAAAAAAACAAATCCAACCCAATCTAAGCAGATGACATTTTTCTACCGACTTTCCTAAATCTCCAGCCTGGGTAGACACATTGCTCAAGTCTCCACATACAACATGATTGTAAAGGGAGCCATCCTTTCCCACCGCCTCCTCCCTCACCATAATGCTTCCAACTTCACACTGTCATTCCAAGTGTCAGTTGTAACACGCACTTCTAGGAACTACTTTTATTTCAGGTTATTTCTATTTTTCCATAAATGGAAGAAACTTTGGCTATCATAAGCAAAACAGTGAATATGCTCAAGGATGTACAAAACCCAGAGTATTAAAAGAAAAGCTAAACACCAGGATGTGAAAAAGACAGGACTCAAAATAGTTCTAAGAATCCAAGTAACAGAAACTAATGGCCAGTCCTTCTGATAAGATGTTCTTACCAGTAAAGATGGAGTGGATGCCAGGCAGACAGAACTCAGTAATGTTCACTGTTTGCTCACTAGATGCCAAGCACTGTGCTACTGTCTCTAGATCCAAAGATAAGTAATGACATTGACTAATGTGTACTGATCATTTAGTTAATACCAGGAACTTCTTATGCATTATTTAAGATATACTTTATAATAAATACTGTAAAGTAGATACTTATATCTATATCAGTATTGTGGGATTAATTGTATCCCTTCCTATATATATCCCCTCCCAAAATCATATATTGAAGTCCTACCCTCAGAATATGACCTTATGTCGAAATAGGGTCATTGCAGATGTGGGTAGTTAAAATGATGTCGTTAGAGTGGGCCCTGACCCAATATGACTGGTATCTTTTTCTTTTAATCACTTACAGTTTATTGGCTTTTAATACACAACATGTGCAATGATTACCATTATCTAGTTACAGAACATTTTCATTATCCCAAAAGGAAGCCTCATATCCATTAAGGAGTTAGTCCTCATTCCCCACTCTACTCAGCCTCTTGCAACTGCTGAGCTATTTCCTGTCTCTATGCTTTTGCCTTTTCTGTTTATTTCATGTAATTGAAACTATATAATTATGTGGCATTCTGTGTCTGATTTCTTAGTATGACTGGTATCTTTATAAAAAAGGGAAATTCCGACACAGAGACACACACAGGGAGGATGCCATGTCAGGATGAAGGCAGAGATTGAAGTGATGTTTCTACAAGCCAAGGATTACTAACAATTGCCAATAAACCACCAGGAGCTAGGGGAAAGGCATGGAACAGATCTTCCTCATAGCCCTTTGAAGGAACCATTGCTATCAATACCTTGATCTTGGATTTCTAGTCTCCAGAACTGTGAACAAGTTTCTCTTGTTTAAGCTACTAAGTTCATGGGACTTTATTATGGTAGCCCTTAAAACTAATGCACTTGAGTTTTTAGAAATAGAGCCTGAAATGAAATTCTTATGCAAAAGATCTATTGAAGGATTGTCTTTCTAGATTTCTCCTATCTTTTCCAAAATGGCCACAGCATTATTTCTAGTCCTATATACCCTTCATATTTCTTCTCAAATCACCACTCCTCCATCAAGAAGTGGAGTCTTTGAGCTTGGAAGGACCTTATGAGTGTCTTGACTAGTAGAATAAGGCAGAAATAATACTATATGACTGTCAATTTTAGGTCACCAAAAACAATCCAGCTGTCATCTAGCTCATGCTTTTTCAGGATACCCTCTTTTAGAATCCAGCCACTATGCTATGAGGAAGATGAAATTAGTACATTCAGAGAGACCACAAAGAGGGACTGAGGTTCCTAGTCAATGATTTATATTCACTGCCAGATGTGAGTAGTGAGACTTCAGATGATTCCAGTCCCCAACCTCCAAGTCTTCCATCTCACAAATATTATAAAACAGAAACCAACAACTCCCACAAAGTTCCTGACCTACAGAAGCCATAAATATAATAAATGCTTGTTTTAAACCACTGGGTTCAGGAGTAGTTTATTTTGCAGTTATAGCAACTGGAACAGACTTTGGTACTTGGTAAAAGTTGCTATAACAAAATCCTGAGAATGTGGCAGTGGCTTTGGGACTTTGTGGCAGCAGATGGAAGGTGAAGGGTCCTTGATGATACTGGTGGCAGGGTCTGATGACCCTCAAGAGGGCTCCCAGAAAAAGCTTTAAAAAAGTAAGGAAAATGTTATTGGAGATTGGAGAAAGGATCCTTGTTTTTTATGTAGTGACAAAATGTTTAGCACCATTGTAACCTTGGATAAAGTAGAAACTAGAAAATATACCTGGGAATTCCTTGGTAGTCCAGGGAATGAAGTAGTAGGTAGAAGGGGTTTGCTGTAACAAAACCCTGAAAATGTGGCAGTGGCTTTAGGACTTTGTGGCAGCAGATAGGTGAAAGGTCCTTGATGATACTGGTGGTTCAGTAATTAAGATTCTGCACTTTACTGCTGAGGGCCCAGGTGCAATGCTTGGTCAGGGAACTAAGATCCCACAAGTTGTGTGGTGTGGTTAAGAAAAATTTAAAAAGGAGAATATCCCTAATGATCTGGTGTTTCTCATCCTTCTAGAAGGATGTTGAAGATGCCACCTGACTTTTTCTTCTTGTTTATAGTAAAATGTGAGAAGAAAGAAATAAACCAAATAAAGAACTGAACGTGAAAATAAAACTATGATTTCCAGACTCTCCAAAATCCTTAATTAAGAAAAAAGTCCTCATAGCAAAGATCAAATCCAGAGAAAAATGAGATCCATTTTTATGATCTCAGAAAAATTCAAACTATGGTTCCTTTAGTCAGACAAAAAGTACTCCAAACAAACAAAAAGGGGCCTCAGAGTTCTACAAATCTTATAGGTGCTATTCCTCGGGAGCCAATAGGAATACCAGAGTAAGAGAAGGGCTTATCTCAAAGAGACTTTCACGTATAGATTTTGTTTAATGAAGCGGATTATAAATCAATTATTAAAAAAACCCACAAAGTTTTAAGATAATTATATCAACTTGGACTGAAAGACCCAGAGATGATACAAAATGGAAAGAGCTCTTTGGATTCCCCATTTCTATAGGCAGAAGCAAGTTGAAAAAATGACTCAGCTGCTACTGAAGATTATTTTCTGTGGCGAATGAAGAAATGAGGAATACAGAGAATAGAACCAAGAGCCATGGTCAATTGTTCCCAGACAGCAGGACTGATCCTCTAGTCAGGGAAGTGGCAACATATATCCAGCTGGATTTACAGTATTGTTATGGACCAGTGGTTCTGGTGTGCTTTTTTTTTTTGCCCCACTTTTTGAATGGCAGTGTCTATTACAGTTATTTTGTGCCTATCCCATCACTGTATGTTGGGAATGTGCAGAGATGTTTTGTCTCTTTAGTTCACAGGTCTTTAAAGCAAAAGGAACTATTGCCTGGGTGCTGGGAGGAAACATATTCAAGGAGACTTGCTTATTTTTTTCTTTGCTGTGTCAGGTCTTAGTTGCAATTGCCCAGGCAGCGTGTAGGATCTTGGTTCCCTAACCAAGGATCCAACCTGCATCCCCTGCATTGTAAGGTGGATTCTTAACCACTGGACCACCAGGGAAATCCTCAAGACTTAACTTTTCACCTACACCTAATCTAAGTGACAGTATTTTCCTTTTCCCCCTAAGCACTCACATAATTCCTGACATATAGAAAGTGCTTAGAAAACATTTGGTAAATGATTGTATGAATAAAAGACTATGTTTTTCATCATACTGGAAAAATAGACACTGCGGTTAGGAAAATAGTGATTTAGTATCTTAGTGATAGATGTATAGAATTGAGAGTTCAGAATTAAGCCCATACCTTCATAGGTAATTGACTTTTGACAAGGATACCAAGACAAGTCAACAGGGATAAGAATAGTGTCTTTTAAGAATTGGTGCTGAGAGAACTGGATATCCATGTACAAAAGAATGAAGTTGTACTGCTATCTCATACCATATACAAACATTAACTCAAAATGAACCAAAGACCTAAATGTACAAGTTAAAACTGTAAAACTTCTAGAAGGAAACATAGGTATAAATCTTTGTGACCATGGATCAGACTAAGATTTATTAGATATGACACTGAAGCATGAGCAACTAAAGAAAAAAAGAACACTGGACTTCATCAAAGTTAAACATTTTTATCTTCATAGGATACTATCAAGAAAGTGAAAAGACAGCTCAAAGAATGGGAGAAAATATTTGCCCTCCTTCACAAACTCCCCTGATATAGCTTGTAAATTCTCCTAATGCTTAACTATCACCTGTACTTGTTTCAGTGGCTTACCTGACGATATGAATAAAACCCACACTGCTAAGGGATTTGAATCACATTTGACTTTGATTACTAGTTCATGAAGGTGACAAAATGTAAAACATATGGGTAATATAAAAGACCTTTTTAAGAGCTTCTATAGATTTTTAATAATTTTTATTTATTTATTTTATTCTTGGTTTTGCTGAGTCTTCGTTGCTGAGGACTCTTCTCTAGTTGCAGTGGTAGGGGCTACTCTCTAGTTCCAGTGCACAGGCTTCTTATTACAGTGACTTCTCTTGTTGGGGATCATGAACTCTAGGGCAGGTAGACTTCAGCACAGGCTTAGATGTTGTGGTGTATGGGCTTATGTGTTCTGTGGCATGTGGAATCTTTTCAGATCAGGGATCAAACCCATGTCTCCTGCACCAGCAGGTGGATTCTTTACCACTGAACCACCAGGGAAGCCCTAAGAGTTTATATTGTGAGATAAGGCAATCTATGGCCTATGGGCCAAACCCAATATACCACATGTTTTTATAAGTAAAGTTCTATTGGAAACAGTCACACATATTCATTTACTATTCCCTATGGCTATTTTCATGCAGCCATGGTGGAGTTGAGTGGTTGACAGAGAGACTCTATTGCCTGCAAAGCCTAAAATATTTACTATGTGGCTCTTTCCAGAAAAAGTTTGCTGACCCCTGCTCTAAGGCAACCTTTGTCAGTAGGAAGTGGCATATTAATGAAATGCTAAAAGGAATATTGTTTCAAATGCTTCCTTTACCTTGCCTCTTGGACATGTCTTATTAATTCCATACTTTGAGAGACTTTTTGGCTTTCACAGCATTTAAGATCTGCTGGGAAGATAATTATGGCAATGTCTGATGGTTCTCAAGTATACATTCTCCTCTTTTTCAATAAGAGAACACTTAAAGTTTATCTAGGTGTATGGCTGCCAACAGTAAAGATTGTGGTTCTCAGCTTCCCCTGCAGCTAGCTACGGTCAGATGACTAAGTTGTTGTCAACAAGATGTTTCTTCCAGAGACTATTCCTAAAGTAAGTGTTATGCCCCTTGGGTTGTCTTTTCTACCTCCTGCTGGTAGGAATGTAGATGCAATGACCATATATTCATGCCTGTACAGTCATATCCTCCTGTTGATAAAGAAGAAAGCTAAAAGGAACCTGATTTCTGCCAGTTAGACATTTTTATATGAGAGAATAACATCTTGAGTGTTGAAGTCACTATGAAATTGGGTTTTCTGTCTTGTGCTATACCACCTGCATGCTGTGCTTAGTCGCTCAGTCATGTCTGTGTTTGTGACCCCATGGACTGTAGCCCGCCAGACTCCTCTGTCCATGGGGATTCTCCAGGCAAGAATTCTGGAGTGGGTTGCCATGCCCTCCTCCAGGGGATCTTCCCAACCCAGGGATTGAACCCAGGTCTCCCACACTGCAGGCAGATTCTTTACCTCCCCTGAGCCCCCAGGGGAGACCTAACTCTTACAAATACAATATCATAGATAGTAGAATTAGGGCTCTCTGAGAGCAGGGACCTTATCTGTGAATCATGGCTCTTTCTCCAGGATTTGAAATGATGTCTGGTGCATAGCAGATGCTCATAAATATTTATTCAAACAAACATATGAGTAAAATATTATAGTAAAGGAGCATAAAGAGCCAATAGAAATTACTGAGCACAGCATTTCCCATATCTAGAGAATTATTTTTGAATTGTGGATAAATATACATAAAATTTACCATCTTAGTCATTTTAAAAAATTACAGTAAAATAAATATAACAAAAAAATTTCCATCTTAATTATTTTAAGTGTATAGTTCATTGGTATTAAGTACATTCACATTGTCGTGCAACCATCACCACTATCCATCTATAAAACTTTCCTCACTTTAATAGCTAAAACTCTGTACCCATTAAACAATAACACTCCATTATCTCCTTCCCCCAGCCCCTGGCAACCATAATTCAGTTTTCTCTCTCAATGGATTTGACTGCTCTATGTACCTCATGTAAGTAGAATCATACAATATTTGTCTTTTTTGACTGACTTATTTTATTATTAGCATAATGAGCTCAAATTTCATCCATGTTATATGTTAGGATTGCATTCTTTTTTAGGGGTGAATGATATTCCCTTATGAGTGTATACCACATTTTGTTTATCTTTTCATCATCAGTTTGATGCTTGAGTTGCTTCCACTTTTTGATTGCTGCTATGTGAGTAATGCTGCTATGAACAGGGATATACAGAGAATATTTAAAAATTTTCAGATTTCTTACATTCTCTGAATTGCTGAGTCAAAAATCTTAGAAGTGGAAGGAGAGGAATGTGGAGCCATTTGCAAGATGTATTTTAAAATGTTTTCAGGTGATTTCGAACACTGATAGTATAGTCCTTGAATTGACAATTGATAGCCACTGATCCCACATAATAAGTATACGAGTGTAATAAGAAGTACTTATTATACTAATACTAGTGTAAAACACACAGAATAACAAGGCTGTAAGGTATGAGTTCAGCATGTTTTTCAAAAATGAAGAGAATTTAGATTAGGCAGAAATGAGAGGGAAAGGTTGAAGAAAAAGTTTCAGGTTGAAGAAAAAATAAGTTTGGAGATACAAGCATTATGAGTTTACTTTTCTAGATGTCCTTGATTATGGAGTCATAGCTCATTAAAAGTCCAGATTGACTCATGGTGGTATATTTTCATTCAATCATTATTGAAAACAGCAGCAAAGTATTTTTCCTTTAAGTATTTAATAAATTTTGTTGTATTTATGAAACTCATTACAGCAACTATTGTCAGCTTGACTTTCCCTTACACACCTATTGTTTCTCTAGTGTGAGGATGAAACACTAGAAAAGAAAAATTGGTGCAGAAATAAGTCCTCTTAAAACTGAAATTCATCTAAAATTGTCTATTGATCGTGATGAAGGACTGTGCAATTTGTAGTATAACAAAATCATTCCAAATTCTTTTTCTAATAGCTGAGAGAAAATCTGTGTGTTAAGATTTGATCCAAGATAGAAATAGAATTTCAAACATTTATCTATTTCTTTATTGGAGCCTTAAACTAGAGGAGGAACTTTACCAGAAATCCACTTTTTTTCCAAGTCATTCCATCTCCTTCTAAATCAATACATTGATTGTATTCTGCCACCTTTGGTTGAGTTACATTAAAAATAAATTTATCCTTCAACCTCTTACCCTACAAGGATATTAACTTTGTTATTTAACCCATTCTTAAGATAAGCCAGTATGTGTTCTAATATACGTGCCAAGTCACTTCAGTCATGTCCGACTCTTTGCAACCCTATGGACTGTAACCCTCCAGGCTCTTCTGTCCATGGAATTGTCCAGCAAGAATGCTGAAATGGGTTGCCATGCCCTCCTCCAGGGGATCTTCCTGACCCAGGGATCGAACCTGCATCTCTTATGTCACCTGCATTGGTAGGTGGGTTCTTTACCACTAGCGCCACCTGGGAAAATGTTCTAATATATATGTTTTAAAATTTTTTCATTTTTGTAAATTGCTTAGATATTACCAGTAAAATTCCTCCCACCATAGCTTTATAATAAATTTTATTAACTTATTTTCATTTTGTAAGTGAACAAGTAATATTCACTGTGACTTTCTTCATTCTAAACGCAATTCAAGTTGTTGTTTGACAAAGTGTTATGTTAAATGAAACTTCTTATGCTAAGAGAATGTCTTCCTCTCGTTTATTTCTTTATTATTTCATTCAACAACAACAAAAATAATAAAGCACTTACTATGTGTCAGGAACTTTAATTAGTGAGCAGAAAGACAGATTCTCACATGTAGCTCATAGTTAAGTGCGAGAGATTTTCATGATAGAAGCTCACAAATAAATGCACAGTTTGTATACTTATAAGTTACAAAACAGATTCCATACTGTGCTTTGTGAGTGAATAACAAGGATCCATGGAAAGGATCTGAGCTAAGAATTACAGGATAAGTAGGATAAGAAGCATACTGTTGGGTGTGTAGGAGGCCAAGGGTGTTTTAGGAAGAGAGAATGGCTTGAACAGAGATTAAAGTTTGACCTCTGTGGCTTAAACTCAGGGAGCAAATGCAGATATGCTTCAGGTGGTATGAAGGACTTTTGCCTTTGTTCATGTACAATGATACATTAGCTTGGATGGTTATTAGCTAAGAATCTTTCAGCTACATGTAACTGAAAAAACCCAGTCCAACTTGCCTTAAGTCAAAAAAGAAAAAAAAAGTCACTGGCTTATATAATACTGAAGTTCAATTTCAGACTCCACCCAAGCACAGTTTTACCCATAGGAGAATGATGACTTCCTTTTCCAGCTCTGGCTCTCTGGGATCCCTTGACTCTGCTGTAATCCTTGTGCTAACTTAATCTTCAGTTTGGTTCCCATCATGGTTGCAAGAACCAGTCAGTGTCCCTGAATGGGTCTGATTACATCACATGCCCACCTTCAGCTAAGTTCTTTGACTAGGGGAGAGGAATGCAGTATTTAATTAGTTTAGGTATAGGTTAAGAGCCCTTTGTTTTTTTCTTTAAAACAGTCTCTACGGCAAGGGGAGAGTATACCAATCAGGGCGTTCATAACTCTGCAGCAGGAAGCGGGGTAATCCCAAACTACTTAAGGGAGGGGTGGTTTTTGAAAAGAAATTTAGGGTGGTATTACCTTCAGGAAGGTGGAAATTTTCTGAACAGAAATAATCAGATGTCTGGTACACTTCTGACGAGTTTTAAGGATAAGCACAGAGGAAGTAACATAAACAGGTCTACATTCTCTGTCTCTTTCTCACACACACACAAAGATGACTTTCAGAGTGAAAAATGGATTGAAATAGATTTGAGGGGAGCAAGAGTACACACAGGAAAGACCAATTAGTAGGTTAGAATAGTAGTCCAGTATGATGAGAGCTTGGACAGAGGAAGTGGTAGCAGAGCTGGGAATAAGCAGAGGGATTCAAGAGGCATTTAGAAGATAAAATAAACACAACATGGTGATTAATTGGCTGTGGGAGAAGGGAAGGCAAATACATTATTAAAGTTAACCCCCAGGTTTCTGGCTTACACATGAATCAGATAAGTGGTAGTGACACTGTGCTAATAAGGGATATTAAAAGAAGACCAGCTTTAGGAGATAACAGTCTCAGTTTCAGATTAATCTTAGTTCTTTTTGAGACGTCTGAGTAGAACTGGCCAGAGGACACTTAGATTGTTTTGATTTACTCAGATATATTATTAAAGGCTTTGGGAGAAATCATCTTTCACACTTGTCTAAATTTCCCTAAATCTGTTTTTATCAGGAAAAAAAAAAAAAAACAAAAAACTTTCTACTGCATCTAACCCCTACAAAGAAGAATTAATATTCCTTCAATCATCTTCCCTTTATGCATTACGTAAGAATCTTCTTTTTTTCCTTCTGAAATCCTCTTCCACTGAACACACACTGATCTCTATTAAAGAATCCCCTGACGCACAGTGGCCTCTGCTGCAGGCTCCCAGACATCTAGCACACAGTGCAGTGGGGGACACAGAATCACAGTTTTCTTTTGATGCTCTGTCATGCGCTAAGGACTGGGATGTTGGTGGAGTATTTGTGAAGGAGCAATTTAAACTTTAATGTATTACTGTCAGAGCTTCAGAGTTAGTTTTAATTATATATATATATATATATATATATATACACACACACACACACACACACACATATATAATTTTACTTTGAAGTGATAAAAACCCATCTCAAAATAAAGTAAAAGGGAATTTACTGACTCTCATAAAAGAGAAATACAAAATAAAGCTGGGTTATAAGACTCTGGAGACTCAGAAAACCTTTGCTAGATCTTCCTTTCCCTCTTTTTCTCCTCACCCATCTCTCTCTCTCTTTCTTTCTGTCTCATTGCATTTCGCTGTGTGTTTCTCTCAACTGCTTCTCCTGAAGATAGAATTTCCTTCTTGTGGATTGGTGGGAATAGGGTGTTGGAGTAGGCATAAACAAATTCAAACTTATATGACCACAGCTTGGCAGACTCAGGAGATGACAAGAGTTTCTCTCTCCATAGTCTATTTATAAAACCCAGGAGTAGAATTTTGAGATGGTCCAGGTCATATACAAACCCTCCAGAATATAGGGGATTATGATTGACTGGTTGTGGAGTATATACCTTCTTGGAGGCAAAGGACAGAGCCTCATGAACTGAGGAACAGGTTGTTGATTAAAGGCAGTATGTGTGGTGAAAGTGCATGTGAGGAAGGGGAGTACGGGGGATGTGGTGAAAGGGGAGTGTTTATGACAAGAGGGCAGAAAGTCATGCTGAGCAAACACAAACAATAATTGGTCCTTCCAGTTACAAGGAATGAAAATTTGCTCAAGTGTTTGCTCCATGGGGGGGAAAAAACTGGAAGAATTTCTGTTGCTTTTTCATAGCTAAGACTTAGTAGTTCTGAAGTTAGGTACATCCAATATACCTCTTAAACACTCTTCTTATTTGTTCATTAGACAAATATTAACCGAGTGCCTACTTATACAAGGTTTTATTTTAGTTGCAATATAGGAAATAAAATAGAAATCAAAGTTGATGCCTCCCCTGTTGTAGTTTAGTGTCGAGGAACAGAGATTCTTAATATAAACTCAGGCAAGTTGGAGTGGGAATGCTAGTGTTCATTATTCTTAGGGCATATCTAAAGTTATAGAGTGAAGATCTCACAGAAATCCAAGAAGAGTTGTAACAGGGCACATTCTAATCCAGATTAGAATTGGAGGGCAATGCCTCTGGGCAGAGATTTTTTTTTTTTTTTTTTTTTTAATCTTCTGTGTATGCTCCAGGCTTCCCAGGGGCTCAGAGGTAAGAACCTACCGGCCAATGCAGGAGAAGCAGATTCAATCTCTGGGTCAGGACGATCCCCTGGAGGAGGAAATGGTAACCCACTCTCGTATTCTTGCCTGGAAAATCTCCTGGGTAGAGGAGCCTGGCAGGCTACAGTCCATAAGGTTACAAAAGAGTCAGACACGACTTGAGTGACTGAGCATGCTGTATGCTTCACCATTTATGTGGTTCAAATAGTGTTTCCACCTGTCTTTCCTTCTGACCAACTAGAAACAGTTTGTTTTCTTCAAAGAATATACTTCCAATTTAAATACCTGAGAAAGGACATCTGTTTGGCTCTATTAATAACTTTCATGACATTTGAGCAGCTTCTTAGGTTGGCCTCCCACAGAAGCTGACTTGGAAGCAAGGAATTTGAGAGCTGGTGGTTAACTTTGGAGGTGGTTCCTGGCATCACTCTAAGGGAGCAGGGAATTGAGACCAGGAAGGGAAGGAAGCTAATAAAGGGTTCACTATTGAACAGGTGACAGCCATGGGTAAGTGGATTTCAGTCCCAGGGGGAAACTCTGAGAGACAGTGTAGAGTATTCCACAGAGCTATCCCAGTTGAGAGGTGAAGAAGCTGAATATTTGTCCTCTAGCTCCCGTATGTCATTGGCCAAATTCTAATCTGAGACATTAATGTCCATGTATATCCAGCCTGCCCCATTTCCCTTAGATAGAAAGTGGCAACTACTTGTAGAAGAATACTGTCAGTATAACGTGCATCAGAGTTAGGGGGATACAGATAGAGAACCAACAGCATCTGTTATAACCCTATTCTGGTCAAATCATCTGTTGATGGCCTTTGGGTCAGTGTGTAATCAGCTTTGGTTCCTATAAGGCTTATAGTTATGTAATATTGAACAGAGTTTAATAGACTTTTTCAGGAGGGCTGTGGGCATGTTGATTAACATATCTAGCTTAAAGATATAAGAGACATGAAGATACTTACAGTGGCAGATCATTTATCTGAAAGTCTAAAACTATAGCATCCAAAAAATGAAACTGTTAAAAAGAATGATAGTTTAACTAGTGACAGCAAGAGTTTAACAACTGTGTCACTGGAAATGCATGTGTTGCAATAATAGTTATTATAAATTTAGGCACACAGAAACTGTTTTTTAACTGCACTGCAGTTATGCAAATACATTTTATGTAGGCTCTAATCCATGTTATAGAGAAAAAAAGTCAAGAAATTGCATTCACTTCCTTCCTTCAAGATTTAGCCCCAAACTATGTGGGCAGCAAGGGGCAGGGTGCTGAGCAGTGATGTGGTGGGCTGGCATACATTGTTGGAGACTGAGCAGCATGAGGAGGGCATCCATTTGGCTATGGCAGCCTGGAAGAGGCGTCGGAGTGCGAGTGGGATGGGGAGGATGTTCACGTGGGAACAGGGGCAGCAACAATGGGACAGTAATTATGTATAGGCTTATTGGATAAGTATGTAAATATATTGAGGATAATGGTTTCCTAGACTCATTGTTGGAGAAGGTAAGTACAAATGAGAAAACTAGAATGAACCTTGTGTTTTAGGTTGACAGTATCAGTGAACTTATGAATTTCATTAAGTGGGGGGGAAGGTAGATATATAGATGGATAGATATAGTTGTAAATGTGTGTACTCATACATATGTATATACAGACATCCCTAGCTCTGTCCACTGTGAGAAATCAACGATATCTCAGTAATGATGAGGACATTTAGCATCCACATCTTAGTTTCTAAATTCCATTCTCCATTAAAAGAAACAAGGCAGAGTGGGGGCAGGAAAGGGAGGAGATGAGCCTGGAACATCTTGTGTCAGAAAGTTAGGAAGTGCTCAAAGAATGATGATGATGTTAGAACAGAAAAGCCGGCTTCCAAATGTTCCCACTGGCTCAACCCGGCATCATTTTGTTGTCAAAATAAGTGACAATAATATGGATTATAAAATCGAATAAAGTAGAGATTTATGAATTCATGTTGATATAAATAAATGAGGAAAGGAGAATTTTTTTCTTATAACTAGCAAATATAGAAGGAATGGTGGAATTTTAGAAAATGACTATTTGACAAGCATCTTCATAATTAATTCATCAGAGAAAATCAATGAATGCTAAAACTAGTTGGTGAAAGTTTTTTTTTAATTTGTCTTTTTTTTAATGTTTGTTTTTTCATTTGTTTATTTACTTGACATGCTGGGTCTTTAGTTGTGGCATGCGGATCTTGTGGTTGCAGCATGTGGAGTCTAGTTCCCTATGTGTGTCCGACTCTTTGTGACGCCATGGACTGTAGCCCATCAGGGCCCTCTGCCCATGGAATGTTCCAGGCAAGAGTATTGGAGTGGGTTGCCATCGTACTCCAGGGGATCTTCCTGTTCCCTGACCAGGAATCAAACCTGGGCCCCTGCATTGGGAGTATGGAATCTTAGTCACTGAACCACAGGAAATTTCCTAGTTGGTGAAATTTAATGAAAAATGGAAAATAGAACCTAACAAGATATTTATTAATTAGAAAGTAAAAAATATTATTTTACAGAGGAAAAGCTTTATAGAGTCCACCTTAATCAGATATAACTAAAGGCCTTTTGAGGGGGGTGTCCTGAAACAAAATGAGTTACTTCAAAAGCAAATCTTTTCACCTCCAAGGGTCAAAATTCCAGCCATCCCTGTTCACTGTCTTCTACATTCTCCCTCATTATCTCCTCCTCAAAGGACCCTCTTGACCAAGTACTCTATTAAAAATTTAAATGAGATAATTCTGAGGCTTTAATAGATCTCTTATACTTCCATAACTGCCTCTTTTCAGAAAAATTTTAAAATATTTTGAATGGAAATTTTGATTAATTTTTATTTCTAGCCTATGCTGTGGCTGTATGATTTACAGGGAGAATTGTGACCACAATGCATGAAGTCTTGACAGATTTCTCAAGGTAAAAAAGTGTCTGGTAAAGTCTTATAGGAATTGATGGCACTTTTTTTTTTTAATTTATTTTTTATTGAGGTAACATTGGTTTATGACATTACATGTTTCATGTGTATAATACTACAGTTTTACTTTACAGAATTTACTCCCTGTAGTGAATTTAAAATGGCCACAAATTCTTTGCAGCTCTTCCCATCTAGACCATGAATCTAGGCCTGTCTTAAGACTTGGACCAATAGAATATGGTGACATGATGTGTGACTCTAGCTGAGGCCTCAAAGAGGACTTGAAGCTTCTGCCTTTGTCCTTCTGGAATTCAGTTGCCATGTAAGAAGCCCCAAGGTCGCTTACTACAGAGGCCATGTGGAGGCCAGCTGAGTCCCTCAGCCCCTGTCAGCTGCTAGACTTGTGAATGAGACCTTCAGGACCATTCTGCCCTCCCGTCAACTTGCCAATTGATTACAAATATATGCATCAGCCCAACCAACCATAAAGAGCAGAGACAAGTTATCACCAAAGAGCCCTACCCCAAATGTCAACTCATAGAATTATGAGAAAAATCCAGAGATAATAAATTAAACCCTATGGGTCAAATTTAGCTCACTGTCTGTTTTTATAAATAAAGTTAAATTGGAACATAGCCACATCCTTTTGTTTGCATATTGTTTATATCTACTTTCGTGCTACAACAGCAGAGCTGAGTAGTTGTGACAGAGATTGTATGGCGCACAAAATCTAGAAATATCTGCTATTTGGCCCTTTACAAAAAAAATTTGCCATGCCTTATTTTAAGCCCTTAAGTTTGGAGGCAGTTTGCTTTACAGTAGGTAATCGAATATTCTGTTTATAGCAGAAGAGCAGTCAAGTCCTTGCTTGAGCTATAATTAATTTTTATAATTTCATGTATACATGTTTGAGACCTGTGAAGGCATTTAACATTATCTACACCAACATCTGTTTTCATATGAAAAACAGTGTCATTTTTCTAAATAGAATATGTTAATAATGCTGAGCACAATATTCACTTTCTTGATACAAGGCACTTTTTAAATTTAATAACCAGATAAAATCCATTATGGCTCTTTTCTACCCTCAGAAAATGTTTCATTTAAAAATTATTAATGCTAACATGATTTTAACTTGATGTCAGAAATGAGCTTTGGAACTATATGGAAGTCTTTCACAGTGTGATAATTCACTGTAGAAAGCAACCTCCTAGTATTACTGGTACATTTTCGCAACTTTTTCCTGATAGTTGGTCCTTATCTTTTATTTCTTTAAGGAAAAGTAAAATATTAGCCTGTCTTCAACCTTCAAAGAGATGAGCCATATTTTCTGACTTGTACAAGGTATTTTAAAAAACTAATTTTAGGGATTGGCAGATCTGCTGTGTAATCCTGGCTTGTTGAAAAGTATATGAATAGGTTTCCACATGAGCTTGGGAAAACATAAATAAATATAGTGTGTAAAATACTGTCAAACACAAATATTTACTTGTCTACTGCAGAAGTTTTCTATCCTTTCTTTGCCTAAATACATGGGCAGTTAATGCTAATTAAATGTTACTATTTCTCAGCAAACTATGAAATAAAATGTAATAGTAAAGAAAATGGGAAATATGCTGTATTTTTGCATGTAGCTATGAAAGAGATATGAAACATACAACAATTACAAGAAAACACTGATTAGAGAAACAGTATGAAACTGGGAATCTGAATTACCATCTGTATGAGTTATTATGATTCTGAAGGCCTAACTCTAGGTTGGCAATCAGACCTAAAGGACTTTCCTTCAAGATATTCTAGATTGTTCATTCAAATTCTGAGACTTCCATAGTTCCTAACTTGATTTCTGCCTCTTATGCATGCCCATTATTTATAACACATATTTGATATTTAAAAATTACATTTAACAGCATACTTTCATTGTCCGTGAACTAGTACTGTATGATTTTTAGGACCCAAAGAGACCATAGAGATTAGCTAGTCCACTTGCTCATACTGCAGAAAAGGAAATTGTTTCTCTTCGTATGTGTATATATATTTCATCTCCAAAGGACCAACTTATATAACACCATTTTCCACATATCTAACAAACTACCAGAATCTAAATACTTTTGAATAGAAATTATGTGCATTAATAATTTAGTGGAAAAATTGAAACTATTTTGGTTGTCTACAGATTATAAGAATTTGGGTAAGAGTCCCAAAATACCAACAGTAAAGTTCAAAAGGATCTAATCAATAAATTTAAATGAGCTGACTGTGTTGGGCCCTAAACCAGTAAGACTGGTGTCCATATAAAAAGAGGAGATTAGGAGAGAGTCATACATAACTGGAGGGCCATGTGAAGACATTGGGAGAAGTTGGCAATGTACAAACCAAGGAGAGATGTCTTAGAGGAAAAGAAACTTGCCAACACCTTGATCTTAAACTTATAGCCTATAGAATTGTGAGAAAATAAATTTCTGTTGTTTAAACTACTCAGTCTGTGGTACGATGTTATGGCAGCCTTAGCAAATTAGTATACCTGGTGAAAATGTGCTGTCCAGGGCTGAAGATAATACAGATGTTGTCTGACCAAATGACATGATTGACATTATTATCATGGTGAACACCATAATTCTGTTGATGTGATGTAAGATTTTGTAACTTGTATACAGTTTAATTTAATTTTTGAAGAGACAGAGGAACCAGAGATTAAATTACCACATTTGTTGGATCATGGAGAAAGCAAGGGAGTCCCAGGAAAACATCTACTTCTTCTTCATTGACTATGCTAAAGTCTTTGACTGTGTGGATCACAATAAAATGGAAGATTCTTAAAGAGATGGAAATACCAGACCACCTTACCTGTCTCCTGAGAAACCCATATGCTGGTTAAGAAGCAATACTTAGAACCCGACATGAAACAGTGGACTGGTTTCAACTTGGGAAAGGAATACATCAAGGCTGTGTATTATCACTCTGATTTTTTAACTTCTGTGCAGAGTACATCATGTGAAGCGCCAGGCTGGATGAATCAAAAAGCTGGAATCAAAACTGCCAAGAGAAATATCAATTTCTATCAAGGACTGATGCTGAACCTGAAGCTCCACTGCTTTGGCCACCTGATGCAAAGACCTGTCTCATTGGAAAAGATCCTGGTGCTGGGAAAGATTGAAGGCAAAAAGTTGAAGGGGGCGGTAGAGGATGAGATGGTTAGACAGCATCACCAAGTCAAAGGACATGAATTTGAGCAAACTCTGGAAGATAGTGGAGGACAGAGGAAAATGGCATGCTGTAGTCCACGAGGTCACAGAGAGTCAGACATGATTTGTGACTCAACAGCAACATACAGTTTAGATACTCTCTGACAGCTTCTCAGCTCAAAGTTCCATCCAAAGATAAACATTTCAGACATCCAAAAATAACTGGAAAAAATGCTTAAATTTTACTAAAGTCTTCTAGAACACACACAAAAATGACATGATATTCATAACACATGACAACACTTCCTTTAAAACTTCTTTCCTCATCTAAAAAGCCTGTGTTGCCACAACACAGCAACTAGCCCAATTTATTTTTCTTTTCTCTTTTTTATAAACTTCCAAAACCCTCTCTCCTAGCCAGCACATACCGGCCTTTTGCCTTTTGAGTGCCTCCTCTCATCTTCAGAATATAACTTTTTTCCTTAGGCCACTTTCTAACTTTCCCAATAGATCAATCAAATCTTTTCTTCTTACTCAATCCCCCAAAACTCTTAAAAAAGCTCCAGAGCCGACCTTGCTAAGAAAGAACTTTCCTTGGCTGATGGTGGGAGGGGAGAGACTGCAAACAGTCAGATATTAATTTTTTTCTGTCAAAAATGCATTAAATTCATTACCAGCTCTTTCACATGGTTGCTGATATTGAGTTTCAGTTCAGTTCAGTCGCCCAGTCGTGTCTGACTCTGTGACCCCATGGACTGCAGCACACAGGCTTCCCTGTCCATCACCAACTCCCAGAGCTTGCTCTAACTCATATCCATTGAATCAAAGATGCCATCCAACCATTTCATCCTCTGTCACCCCTTCTCCTCCTGCCCTCAATCTTTCCCAGCATTAGGGTCTTTTCCAATGAGTTAGTTCTCATCAGTTGGACAAAGCATTGGAGCTTCAGCCCTAGAATCAGTCCTTCCAATGAATATTCAGGGTTAATTTCCTTTAAGATTGACTGGTTTGATCTCCTTGCAGTCCGAGGGACTCTCAAGAGTTTTCTCCAACACCACAGTTACAGTAAACTAAAATGTTTCAGTGTGTAAATGTGAAGTGAAATCATCCCTATCCTGTACTAGGGTAGGTTTTTTTCAGTTTTACATTCAATGCAGATTCATTCAATGCAATTCATTTCTTCCTGGTATGTTTCATCTTTTGGCCCAGTGTTCCAACATTCCAGGCTCTTTTTTTCCTGTCATCTGACATGTTAGACCTTTTTTTCTGGTTTTATGAATTCGATAGCCCGGGACCACCAGCTGAAAATGAGTCAGCAGTATAGTGTGGCTGTTTTTATAAAGCTAACTATGATAGTGAGATATATTAATAGTTTTGTGGCATCCAAGAGCTGGGAGAGTATCCCTCTGCTAAACTTAGAATTGGTCACAGCCTTAAAGTATCATGCCAAGTTTGGGCACTGGCATTTTAATACACATGTGAAGTGAGGGAAGATTTGAGAGTAGAGAGACAAAAATGAACCAAAATATGAAATGAAATGTGGTTAAAGTCATTATAATTATATAAACCAGAGAAGAAATAATGTTACACATTTATGAGGAAGCTCTATAGAGAAGAAACTCACCTATTGTTTGGTTCTCAGGGAGCACAAGACAAAAAAAAAAAGGCTGTGGACTTCAGCAAATGGGAAACAGCATAAAGGTCTAGTAAGAGAGGACTGTTTAAATAAATTATAGTGTCTCCAAATAATAAAAACAATCATGAAACACAATAGAAACAGTGAGAGACTTTATTTTTTGGGCTCCAAAATCACTGCAGGTGGAGACTGCAGCCATGCAATTAAAAGAGGCTTGCTTCTTGGAAGAAAAGCTATGGCCAACCTAGACAGCATATTAAAAAGCAGAGACATTATTTTGTCAACAAAGGTCCGTCTAGTCAAGGCTATGGTTTTTCTAGTAGTTATGTATGGATGTGAGAGTTGGAAAGCTGATTGTAGAAGAATTGATGCTTTTGAACTCTGGTGTTGAAAAAGATCCCTGAGAGTCCCTTGGACAGCAAGGAGTTCAAACCAATCAACCCTAAAGGAAATCAATCCTGAATATCCTTTGGAAGGACTGATGCTGAAGCTGAAGCTTCATTACTTTGGCCACCTGATGTGAAAAGCTGACTCATTAGAACAGACCCTGATGTTGGGCAAGACTGAAGGCAGGAGAAAAAGGGGATGACATAGGATGAGATGATGGTGGCATCACCGATTTGATGGACATTAGTTTGAACAAACTCAGGGAGTTGGTGATGCACAGGGAAGCCTGGCATGCTGCAGTCCATGGGTTCACAAAGAGTCGGACATGACCAATCAACTGAACTGAATTGAACAGAACTGATTATGAAACACTTGTTGAAACATATAAAAATATAATAAAATATATTACATGTATATATACACTTTCCACTAGGAAAAAATAAAACTAGGAAGAAAGAAAGTGAAAAAAAGTCAAATAGAGTAATTAATGGGCACAAGCCTAATTTTTTTAATCTACAGAAAAATTGAACAATAAGGATAAAGATTAATCACCCAATAGAAAAATGTGCAATCAATTCAAAGAAAAAGTTTATACTAAAATAAATGCAAGTGGCTAATAAAAATAGTAAAATTTGTTCATTCTCACTAATAATTAAAGAAATGTATTTTATAATGAGAACTAGATACACGTCAAAAAACCATATCAAATAGTCAAATAAAGAACATTTAATGGGCTTCCCAAGTAGCTCAGTGGTAAAAAATCTACCTGCCAGTGCAGGAGATGCAGAAGATGTGGATTAGATCCCTGGCTTGGGAAGATTCCCTGGAAGAGGAAATGGAAACCCATTCCAGTATTCTTGCCTGAAAAATCCCATGAACAGAGGAGTTGGGTGGGCTACAGTCTATGGAGTCACAGAGAGTCAGATATGACTGAGCAACTGAGCATGAGCAGGAGAAAGTTTAATACCCAGAATTTTCAAGAATATAATTAAACAGGCACTCTTACACACCACTGGTGGTAGTATGAATTGGTACAGCTTTCTTGGAGAGTAATTCTGACAGCATGGATAAAATTTTTAAATATTCACGCTCTTTGACCCAACCATTCAATTTCTAGTAATTTATTATACAAATATTCTTGCAGAAGTACAGAAAGATGTAGATACAATTTCAGTGTTATTATAGGGACAAAAATACTCAAATGCTTATTAATTAGAAGCTGTTTATGTAAATTAAGGGTCATATATACTATGAAATTCTAGACATCCATTTTATAATCCTTTGTATTCCTATGCAGACAGTTATCAGAAGATGTCTTAGATAATAATGTTAGACAAAAAACAAATTCTAGAAAACATAGTACGATCTCATTTGTAAAAATATATATATGTAAGTATGTATAAGGCTATGTACTAGACTGGTACTAGACTATGTACTAGCTGCTCCGGCTTATTTCCCTAAATAAGAGAATGGAGGACTCTCCTCTAGCAAAATTGACCAGTCTAAGAGAAAGTATTTGTAGTTAGATTTAGGAGTCCTGTTCTTTTTATAGCAGAGAACTCATCAGTCAGCAAGCTTCACTGAGGCACACAGAGCTTCTAATTAAATCAGTTTTTTTAGTGATTCTTTCAGTATGAACCAAAAAGAGTACTAGACAGTTGAAGAATGCTTCCAATGAAGACATGAAAACAAAGGAACTGGAAGAAAAATTTTTTATCATTGATAGCTTTAGCTTCCATAATACACAGAAGAATTTTATTTTACAAAAGAAAAAGGAAGGAAGGAAGAAAATAAGAAAAATGAAATAAAATGAAACTTTCATGGATAATAGCCCTGGAAAAATTCAATACATGAGTTAGAAGATAAAGTTGAGGAAATCTCTCAGAAAAATGATACAAAAAGTCATGGAAAAGAGGAAGTGATGAGAAAATAAAATTATCAATCCAAAAGAGCCAATATCTGAAGAGTTTAAGTTCCAAAATGAAAAAACAAAAAGAAAACTGAAATTGAGGACAGAGATAATCACAGAAAAACAAAATTTCCCTGAACTTCCAAACTGGAAGAGTATAAAGAGCATAAGTGACCCAGACACTGAATGAAAAAAGGCATATAACAAGTCATTACAAATCCCCAGGCATAGAGAATTTTGAAGAGAAAAAACCCACACAAACAAACCAGTTAAAATGCAAAATTTTCAGAATCAGAATGTCAGATATGTCAACAGCAGTCCTGGAAGCTAAAAAACAATAGAGTAAGACCTTCAAAATTCTGAGTGAAAATTATTTGCAACGTTACGTTCTATACTTGGCCAAACAACCAATCAAGTAGGGATAGTTTGTTTTTTATTTTTATTTATTTATTTTGCCGCTCCACATGGCATGTAGGATCTTAGTTCTCTAACCAGGCATCAGACCCACACTCTCTACAGTGGAAGCTCAGAATCTTAACCACTAGACTGCCAGGGAAGTCCTAAAGTTTATCATAGACATTTCAGTCATTCATGAACACAAAAAATTTACCTTCCATAGAGAGTTTTTCAGGAAGTTACTCAAGTATGTGCTTCATCAACAAGGCAACAAAGCAAGAAAAAAGTATTGGGATTCAGGAACAAGAGGTGGAAACAGAGATTGTTTCCAGTTCAGATAGGAGCAGGATTGTGGAGGATTCCAAAAGGGATGTTGTCATACACCTACAAAAGGAACTGATGTATTTAGTTGTACTTACTTAGACTCTATAGTTCTTTTGGAAGTTTGGGATCAGTTCCAAAAAACTAAGCAAATAAGGGGGATAAAAACCATAAGGCAATTACCAACTCTAGGAAAAATAAAAGTTGTATTAGAAATGTAGCATGGTGTATTAAATGACTTTGAACTATGTTGATATTTATTTTGTGCAGCTAGTGTTTTTTTTTTAAACTTGTGATAAAATATACATAACATAATATTTATCATTTTAACCATGTAAAGTATACAGTTAGTGGCAGTAAGTACATTCACATTGTTGATGCCATTTTAATGTAAACAGTAAAGGATGATTTAGTAAAAGTTGTTATATAACTCCAAGAGGAGAGGAAATATGTGTGTGCATTCAGGGAGTTCATAAAGTTCTAAGTCCTTTTCTTCCATTATGGTAGACATGTTCAGAGTCTGAAATTCAAAATCGGCAGATAATCATGTGCATGGGTGTGTGTGCTCAGTAGCTTCTGACCCTTTGTGACCCCATGGACTGTAGCCCGCCAGGCTCCTCTGTCCCTGGAATTCTCCAGGCAAGAATACTGGAGTCATAAATATGATTTAGTATACAGAGATCTATTCAAAGAGAAACAGTTAAGACAGTTGTAAGTGTTTGACCCTGAGGGATGAACATGAAAGATGAGGTTAAGTGGGGCAGAGACCTCTGCTATTTTTCACTATGTATTATAATATTTTATTTTCAAAACTACATATGTTTATGAATGCACACACACATATATATAATTTAAATAATATTAAATTCAAATTTTTAAGGATCACTGAAAAAGAAAGCAATTATGATGTACCTTTAATTTAAAACAGGTTGCAAAGCAATATATACAGAATGATATCCTCAAAAAATATACACAATCTATTTGCATTACAGAAAGATTGAAAGGAAATTGCATTTACCAAAATGTTAATAGTGGGTATTTTTGGATGGTGGGATTATGGCTGAGTCCTTTTTTTTTTCTTGTTGGTCTGTATTTTTCAAGTTTCTTTTTTTAAATAAGAAAAAGATATTGTTTTGAGATAAGAAAAAGAATAATAAAATCATTATTATTTATATCAACAATGTAAGATATAGGTTTAATAGAGTGAAAGGAGGGGTTTAGTCAAGAGCTAGAAAACACTTAATTCTTGTCATTCAGTTTCTCAGGTGTGTCTGACTCTGTAACACCATGGACTGCAGCACCCCAGGCTTCTCTGTCCTTCACCATTTCCTGGAGCTTGCTAAAACTCATGTCCATTGAATCAGGGATGCCATCCAACCATCACGTCTTCTGTCATCCCCTTCTCCTCCTGCCGTCAATCTTTCCCAGCATCAGGGTCTTTTCTTATGAGTCAGCTCTTCCCATCAGGTGGTCAAAGTATTGGAGCTTCAGCTTCAGCATCAGTCCTTCCAATGAATATTCGGGGTTGATTTCCTTTAGGGTTGACTGGTTTGAACTCCTTGCTGGTTTGAACTCTAAGGGACTCTCAAGAGTCTTCTCCAGCACCACAATTTAAAAGCATCAATTCTTCTGCCCTCAGCCTTCTTTATGGTCCAACTCTCACATCCATAATGACTATTGGAAAAACCACAGCTTTGACTATACCAACTTTTGTTGGCAAGGTAATGTCTCTGCTTTTTAATATGCTGTTTAGGTTAGTCATAGCTTTTCTTTTCTTTTCTTTTTCTTTTTTTGGCATAACTTTTCTTACAAGGAGCAAGAATCTTTTAATTTCATGGCAGCACTCACCATCTGCAGTGATTTTGGAGCCCCCCAAAATAAAGTCTGTCACTGTTTCCATTGTTTCCCCATTTATTTGCCATGAAGTGATGGGACTGGATGCCATGATCTTAGTTTTCTGAACTTTGAGTTTTAAGCCAAATTTTTCACTCTTCTCTTTAGTTCCTCTTGGCTTTCTGCCATTAGGGTGCTGTCATCTGCATATCTGAGGTTATTGATATTCCTCCCTGCAATCTTGATTCCAGCATGTGCTTCATCCAGCCTGGCATTTCACATGATGTACTCTGCATGTAAGTTAAATAAGCAGGTGACAGCATACAGCCTTAATGTACTCCTTTCCCAATTTTGAACTTAACTCTACATGTAACCAAACACTTCCCTGACCTTTCCTTCAGCAAGAGAGGGTAAGAGTGTGTAGGAAGGGAAAGAGTCATGAGGGACAAGGGGAGTGTTCTAAAGGAGTTTCTTACAGGGAACTGTGGGAAGCTCCAGGGGGAGAGAGAGAGGAGTTGTGATGATGTCACACTTGAAAAATATTTTTTAAAAAATTAAGTCTCAGGAACTTTGGAATGTAGAAATAACATGTCTGGCTTTCAGTCAGGGGTGTGGAAGCTTGCTGAAAACTCTTTAAGAAGAAGAAATGAGGTCACTGGGCCACACACTGGTATAAACTCAAGGCAAAAAGAAGAAAGGAATAAAGGGACGAAAGGAAAAAAAAAAACATTATTGGCTGTGGTGACTTTTATCATTAACAAGGCATGAAATGAAAACAGGTCATTAAGGCCTACACAAAGCAACCAGTATTTCCTGCTGGAACTCTGCCCTTGGCTATGTTTCTAGGACTTGGGTGATTTCTGAACAATTGTCCAAAATGTGATGGGAATAAAGAGCTTTACATTCCAATTGCTGTGACTCTAAGTAAGCAAATTTTCCTGATATACCATCATGGAACCTTGGACTTCTCATAAAAATTGCACAAATAAACTTTTCAGATCTTCCTTGGCTTCATCTGCTTGCCTCTCCAGCTCCATTTATCAGTCTTCTCTGAAATTCCATCATCCTGCCACACTATTTGCAATTCCCCAAAAATGCTCTTGCAGAGCTGTTTGTTGTCTATACCAAACATAATCTCCACTTTCTTCCTTTTTAATAGAATTTTTATTTTCTTAGGAGTAATTTTGTGCCCAACTTTAAATAAAAAGTAAATAAATAAATGAAAATGTTTATTTCTCAGCTTCTTTTGGAATATAGACCAAATGAATCTCAAAAACGTAGAATCTGACATCCTTGAGTCACTAAATGAATGCCATCAACTACCCACCTCTAGATTTCCTTGTTTATGGGAAAAGTAAATCCCAACTTTGTTTAAACCTCTGCTATTTTTGTTTTAGTTAAATGCAGCCAGATGCAATCCCCCTTCTTCATGTTTTTCTATACTACTTCCCCTGACAGTCATGTTCTTTCTTCACTGTGTAGCAGATGAACTCTCCAAGACCCATCTGAAGGAATTACTTCCTTGTGAAGCTTTCCATGACCACTATTAACTCAGCTAGTTATACATTCTTCTGTCCTCCCATTATACTTTGTATAAACTTCTCCTAGCACTTATCATAAACTTGTAAATTTTCTGTGTATTGATACACAGAAAAAAAAAACTGTGACACTTGACTTTGAACTTCTCCAGAGCAGGACTGAGTTGTATCTACTTCTGTTATCCCCTTGCACAGTCACAGATCCATGTAGGGGCTCAATAAATATGTGTTAAATGAATGTTGAACAAACTCAGACTGTCTGGAAAACCCAAAAGACCTGTTAATTTCCTGATTGTAAATGTATTCTCCTAAATGTAAATGTAACGTAATTTTGCCCTCTGTGTCACAGACTGATGCCATCTAAAATACTGAAATGAACTATGTGGATGTCCACTAACTCAACCTGTGTTAAAAGATAATCATAGAAATAAACATCTTTCAAATATGAATTCAGTAGAAGAGAAGGGAAACCAACATTCATTGAGCGCTTATTTTGTACAGGGCATTGTGTCCTGAGACTCATCTCATTTACTCAACAATTCTAAAAGATAGGTATTAATTCCACTCATCAGGAAAAGAAACTGAGGAAACATTAAATACCATGCCCAAAGTCACATCTAGTAAGAGACATAGCCAGAAAGTACCTTCTGACTTCAAATCCAGTGATTTTCCACTCTTTCAAGCTGCCAGTCATATAAGAGTGAGGATATAAATTTAGAAGGCAATCTAATATTGCATTATTCCTCTTAGAATCTCCCCTATTCCAATTTGATCAACACATTGTTGTCAGAGTCATCTACCTGAAACACAACTCTAATTATGAGGCTCATCTGGATAGAAAGATTAATGGTTCCCCATAATCTAGTAATCAAAGACTCTAATCTGTGCTTCTCTCCAGCTATTTCACTGAGTTATGTATGATCCTTTTGTTAATACTATTCTAGAACACTGGACAGACTTTTCTACAACATTGACATACTTGAATTATATCTGCTGTCAGAGACATTGCTCAAATTTTATTTCCATCATCAAGTTTTTCCTAATTTTATATAATTGGAGTGGATCTTCCTTTTTCTCTCTATTCTCACTATACCTTATGCATATCACTCTATTTTTGCAAATAATTTTACTTTGTAAACTGCTTATTTTGTCTCTCCAATATTATATTGTAAGCTCCTAGAAGGCAGGACCATGCATTTTCATTTTTGAGCTTCTTTCAGTATCTAGTATGATAGCAGATGTTCAGTAGGTAAGTGAATGATAAAAAGTCTAAATAATTGTACCTTACTTTGGTTCTTTACTTTTCCTTGACATGTGTTGTTGCCTTAATTTCTAACATGAGTAAAAGTAGGCTTGCAACTTCAGCATTATAATTTCAAATTTGTAATAAGTCTATTTAACCCCTCTATATTTCTCTTCATTTTCATCACATTATATATTAAGATAGAAAAGCAATGAGTAAAATCATGCATTGTAGATATTTTAGCAGCTGAAAAAAATAATCAGTTCATTATCCTGAAATAGAAAGCTTAAGATTTGCTCATCACCTTTTCCCACTATCAGAAATGTAGTACCTTCTAAAATGCCCAGTCTCATATACATTTCTTTAGCAGAATGGCCACTTAACACTCTGTGGACAATGAATAATGTAGAATGACTTTCACAAAGAGGAAGCTTCATTCTCCTCTGAAGGCAGGAATGCACTGGAAAGGATGGTTGTGAAGATACAAATTCAGGTCATTAGAGAAAGTTTTTTGAAAAGCAAACCCAAACAGGGGACCAAACCATTTTTTGGTCAGGGGACAAGACTCAGAGTGAGTTGAGAAACAGCTTGAGTCGTTTACTGCTGTGAACTCCAGGAGCAGAAAGGAGCCACATACGCAATCAACTGCCCCACTGAAAAATTTCAGAAAACTCTTTAACAAAGTACCATAGACTGCCACTACCTTTGGCACAGTGCAGTCAAAAACGATTTCTAAGCTTCAGTGGTGACATGGGTCTAGAGTTGAGGATGGATGGAGTAACCTATAAATCTGAATTTCTCAACCATAGTGCACAGTACAATCATAAGAAGAGACTTTTTTAAACAATGGCTGGAGGGAGTGGTGCATTATTGTTTAATGACTATAGAGTTTCAGTTTGGAATGGGTTAAAGGTTTATTTGGGGTCAGTGAGTCCATGTACCTTCAAAGATAGTCAAGTAGCATATGGAAAGTGCTAAAGGAATTCAAGGGAAGAATGATTACCGAAGGATGATGTATATAGTAAAACTTCAGAGTGAAGGTCGCCTTTGAGCTGTGCTTTGAAGATAGGGTAGCATTTAGATAAAAGATGAAGAAAGGAGAAGACATTTTAAATAGGAGAAATGACTAAGAGGGGAGGAAACTTATGTGTCATGTGGGGAACCTGAGCTTAAAGAACAGAAGGCTCCTTTGTGGAGTAGTACAAGGAAAGGCTGGAAATAAGATTGGTGGTGAGTCTGTGAGAAGATAGAATTTCAGGCTGAAGAATTTGATCTTATTCTGAAATCAGAAGACAGCTATTAAAAAATATTGTGGGATAGTGTTGGTATGTAAATGACATTTTAGAAAGGTTCATTAGCATTGTTGTGGAGTTTCACTGCAAGGTGGAGAGATCCATATGGTGAAAGGGGCAACTAAAGGACTATAGCAATTGTGGACTCCTAAGGCAGTGGGGGCCTTGACTAGATGGAAATGGTGACATTAAAGCATAAGAACAGATTCGAGACACATAAGAAATCTGGATAAGATGGTGTATGGTGATGGATGTAGGCTGGTTAAAAGTAAAATATGACATATGCCCTATTAAAGGAAAGATCAAAGCAGGAAAATATCATTAAAGACCTTATCCTCTTCCTACATGCACAAGTTTTTCATTTTTATGACCCAGTGTGTTCATTTTAAAGGCTGTTTAAAAGCAGATCTGTTTAATGCACACTGAGCCAGAAAGTGGTGTTGGTTCACTTTTCCCACCCTGTGCTCTCTTCACGGCCAGCTCTTGGGCCAGTTAGATGATCATTATTAATCTCCCAACATCAGTTTCTTAATCAATAAAATGAGCTCAGTAATACCAGTTCTACCTATCTTGCAAGGGTATTATGAGACTCAAATTAAGTTAAATTGCATTCAAAAGTATTTATTACTCATCTAAGCTGTGCGTGGGCTTTCCTGGTGGCTCAGATGGTAAAGAACCTGCCTGCAGTGCAGGAGACCCAGGTTTGATCCCTGGGTGGGAAGACCCCTGGAGAAAGGAATGGCTACCCACTTCAGTATTCTTGCCTGGAGAATCCCATGGACAGTGGAGCCTGGTGGGCTACAGGGCTACAGTCCATGGCATCACTAAGGCTTGGACATGCCTAAGCGACCAACACTCACTTTTCACTTTTCAAGCTCTGTGTTAGATACAACAGAGATGTAAAGGTAAATGAGACAAAGTCTGCAAGGATTCAGATAAATCAGGGTTAATATCTGGAGGATAAACTCAAGAACGGTTTTATGAAAGAGAAAACATTTGAGATAAAGCATCTATAAGTAGAGAATGGAGAATAAGGGGAAAGTAACCCATCCATCCATCCATCCATCCATCCATCTATCTATTCAGCATTTTGAGGGGATCCTCCCCTGTGACAGATCACAGAGAGAAATAACACTCTGCCCTTGTGTAACTCATAATCTAGGAAGGCATTAGTCCAGAGCACAAGAGGGTTGAACAGAGATGACTAATTCAGTATTGAACAAATTAAGACAGTGAATGTAAACAGCATGAAAATCTAAAGTACAAAAAACCTAAGATGAATGCAGTAGCAAAATATAGAGTGTGGGAGGTAGGGATTGCCTATATGATGAGAAGATTTATTTCTATTTGATTGCTCAGTTGCTTCAGTTGTGTCTGACTTTTTGCAGCTCCATGGATGGTAGCCCGCCTCTGTCCAAGGGATTCTCCAGGCAGGAATACTGGAGTGGGTAGCCATGCTCTCCTCCAGGGGATCTTCCCAAACCCAGGGATTGAAACCACATCTCCTGTGTCTCCTGCATTGCAGGCAGATTCTTTACCTCTGAGTCACTTGTGAAGCCCCCTATTTAAGAGTAGGAGGGCTTTAATTATATCTGAGGAGCAGAGACTAGTCTGGGAGATGAAAAATATTTAACACATATATTCCATTTATTTCTTCTCTCTTGGTCATCCTTCATGCTTCCCAGGGTTCTGAAAGATGGAGGATCAATAGGACTCCAGCCAAAGCTATGCCCTTCTAGGTTGCATGGTTCAACTTCCCCTCAGTTGTTTCCTATTTATAACTTTCATTGTGGTTTTGATCTTTTATGGTGGATCTTGAGATTTCTTTATTCTCTCTCTCCACTATACATCCTTGATGACTGATCCTTTCTTCCTGAGGAGATGGAGTTTATGAAAAAAATTATAAAGCCAAAACTTATATTCTACAGCATGCTCATAAGACAGAGAGAGTCAGAGGCAGAGGAAGGGAGTGAGAGGAGGAGAGGGAGAGAAAGATAGGAGGAAATGGGTTGGTAGACTGACTGGCTTTTATGTACAGGAAGGTTGTATAATGTAAAGTGGGAACTACTGCTATTTCTGTTTCTGTAATGGAAAAAAACAGACATCATTTTTGCAAAAAAGAGGGTGTTTTGGACAAGAGCATGGAAACTACACATTCTAAAGTTTCAACAAGTCAGGAAAGATGTACTGTTTACCATTGTGATCAAGGACTTCAGGAAAAAATAAAAGACCTCTTCCTTCCTGATACCCAGGGCCTCCTTCATAAGCCTCCTCTTTTCTATCCTTCCTGTGACTAAAGGATTTAAAGAAATGATACCAGTTTTACCTCTTCATTAAACTAATCAAATATGTCCCCTTAGATCCAGAGACGAATCTTCCCCATGCCGAACATCAACACTGTATCAGGAGGAATTAGTCATCTGCCTCTATCACAGCCCCCTTCCCTCCCCAATCCTCCAGCTTCTCCTTACTGTTCTTGAGTGCATCAATATTTTCTGCTATGACAGGAACCTTTGAATCCAGTTATCTTTGAATTCTAACACGCCTACATCCCTGCTAACTCAGAATCCTTAATGATTCCCTTTCAATCTACAGCTTAAGTATGGCACCCTATAAAAATGCATGAAGCACTGGTCTAGGGGGTCAGGAATTCTCCCAACTATTCCTTCCCTCTCTCAGCTCTGAGTCTTCTTGTTCAGGTCCAAAGTATCGCAGCATTTGTCTTGTTGCTATACAGTTGGATTTTGTATTGTCTGGCTGGTATCTTCAGAATGATCTGTCAGTCAGATGGACTCCCATTACATTTCATCTTTGCTAATGGATGTGTTTATCGAATAGCTCTGGACTTCTGCATATGATTTCCAATTTTCCCCTACACTGACTTTCAACCTTGGTGTAATTATCCCCTACCCACCCTGTTGTTTATAGCCTCTCTCCAACCTCTTGGTTTTTTTTTTTCAGAGGCAACAGGGTGTAGTAAAAAAATGAATACTAGACTTGGAATCAGTAAACAAAGTTTTAACTCTCAGGCTTATTTTTCCCAATCATAGAAACCCTGGAAATCCACTTAAGCTCTTTGAATTTTAGTTTTCTTACCTTTTATATATATGGTGCCAATTCCTGCCAATTCATGTCTAATTGTGAGGATCAAATGAGATAATGTGTGTTAGAGAACATGACAGACTACATTTACCCTGGAAGGGGTATTTCTGGCTTTGAAGAGCCAGATGAACTATAGGGGAATGTCTGGTTGGGCCATTTAAAATGGCTGTTCCCTTGCTCTCTATACATCTCTGCTGACCAGTTCCTGCTTCTCTCACAGTTATCGAACCCTGTTAATCATAGGACTTAATCAGTAACTGTCTATAGGCTTACCCTTGCCCAGCTGATGGTTTCCCTGGTAACTGATAAGCCAACCTAATGTCAATCACCCCTATGAATCGTCACCTCCTTCTCCCCCAATTCGTGAAGATTGTTGCCACGTCCTGACTGCTGTCTGCTGTACACAGTGGGGGTGTTGCTCCAGGACCCTTTTTTCTTGGATGTGTAAGATCTCCCCATCCAAAAAACACTGATATCTTTGTCAGTGTCTCCAGGCTCTTTCTTTGGCTTTGACGCTGGACAGCTGCAAGGCTTGTAGGTCTATGGGGTGTAGC